>NC_053495.1:8343441-8643441 GCF_905171775.1 Rana temporaria | reverse complement strand
CAGCCATTCACTGAGAAGACCAGTGTGCTGCTGTTTCTCCAACCCCACCTCTTGCAGCCCCTTATGCAACTCAGGACAGAGATTATGTGATCACTTAAAGCGGTGGTTCCCCCTTAAAAACAACTTTTTTTTATTCCACTGCCCCCCCACATTCCATCACGATTAAGGCACATATTTTTTTTTTCCTGCTGTACATACCTTACTACAGCATATTCACCCGTGCATCCGGGTTGCGAGTCCCGCGGGAGTGGGCGTTCCTCACATGCTGTTGATTGACGTTTTGCCCAAAAACGAGCTCTCCCCCCGTCGCGTAAGCCGCGTCACGATTGGCGAAAGGAGCCGAACGGCGATGCGCATGCGCAGTATAGCGCCGACTCGCCGTTCGGCTCCTTTCGCCAACCGTGACGCGGCTTACGCGACGGGGGGAGAGCTCGTTTTTGGGCAAAACGTCAATCAACAGCATGTGAGGAACGCCCACTCCCGCGGGACTCGCAACCCAGATGCACGGGTGAATATGCTGTAGTAAGGTATGTACAGCAGGAAAAAAAAAATATGTGCCTTAATCGTGATGGAATGGGGGGGGGGGGCAGTGGAATAAAAAAAAGTTGTTTTTAAGGGGGAACCACCGCTTTAAGGGTATTTATAACGTTTTTTTTATATGTATACACAAATGTTGTCTTTCATTTCTAATTTTACACGGAATGGGTTGTTTTACAATGTGACGGTTCACATAAACTTCAAGGTCAGAGCTCTGGACACTGCTTTCTGATTGGGTGCTGCTGATCAAATGGCCGTACCCAAAAATAATTGTATAATCTGCATAAAGATTGGTGCAGAAGCTGAAGGACTCGGCAAGGACGTTTTATGTTCAGTAAATCTCTCCGCACGTCCAAACTCTCCGACTTCAAAATGGAAAAAACGTTTACGTTGTATACAGTAAACTATCAAAGAATTCCTCGAAATTCTTTTTATTTCTTAACAACGTGTCACCTCGTGATTGGAACGCTTTCACGCCATCACATCCTGAACACAACAATCAGAATGTCCTCCTGTGTGTGGAGGGTTCATTGTTTAATTACACACGTCTCGTGTGTCAGCCCTGTGATGATACGGCTCAGATATGGATGAAGATTACATTCCACCCATACCGGACATTCTTCCCTCCGATGGAGGACAATGGACTCAGCGAGATCACACACAATTCTTAAGGTCTATCCGGGCCTTGGCTTGGCTTTGTGGTTGTGGCTGGTTGCATGCATAAGCATGTGCATGTTATTCCTGATAACCCATTGCTGGCCGAGGTCACCTAAATCTGCTTGTGTCTCCAAATCGCTGATGCAGACGTATGCCTTTTCCAGTTATTCTGTTGCATGCCACATGCCTTGACCACTGTGTGGACTCTGCCTACTCTCTTGCCTGCCTTGACCTCTGCTTGGTCTCTGACTACTCTCTTGCCTGCTTTGATCTTTGCTTGGTCTCTGACTACTCTCTTTCCTGCCTTGACCACTGCATGGACTCTGACTACTCTCTTTCCTGCCTTGACCACTGCATGGACTCTGACTACTCTCTTTCCTGCCTTGACCACTGCATGGACTCTGACTACTCTCTTTCCTGCCTTGACCTCTGCATGGACTTTGACTACTCTCTTGTCTGCTTTGACCTTTGCTTGGACTATGACTACTCTTTTGCCTGCCTTGACCTCTGCATGGACTTTGACTACTCTCTTGCCTGCCTTGACCTCTGCTTGGTCTCTGACTACTCTCTTTCCTGCCTTGACCTCTGCATGGACTTTGACTACTCTCTTGCCTGCCTTGACCACTGCTTGGACTCTGACTACTCTCTTGCCTGCCTTGACATTTGCATGGACTCTGACTACTCTCTTGCCTGCTTTGACCTCTGTGTGGACTTTGACCACTCTCCTGCCTTCCTTGACCTCTGCATGGACTCTGCCTTCTCTCTTGCCGGCCTTGACCTCTGCATGGACTCTGCCTTCTCTCTTGCCGGCCTTGACCTCTGTGTAGACTTTGACTACTCTCTTGTCTGCCTTGACCTCTACGTGGACTCTAACAACTCTGTTGCCTGCCTGAACTAGTGCCAGTACCCTGACTACTTTCTTCTCTGCCACCTTCCATGACCTCTGCTTGGACCCTGACTACTCTCTTGCTTTCTGCCTGCTTTGACCTCTGTGTAGACCCTGCTCTCTTGCTTGCCTTGATCTGTGCCTGGACCCCAACTACTCTCTTGACTGCGACCTGCCTTGACCTCTTTTTAGACTCTGAATACTCTGTTGCATGATACCTGCCTTGACCTCTGTGTGGACTCTTGCTTGCTTCGACCTGTGCATGACTCTGACTACTCTGTTTCTTGTCTTCACCTCTGCTTGTATCTTGACCTGTGCCTGGACTACTTTCTTGCCTGCCATTTGTCTTCACCTCTGATTGGACCCTGACTACTCTCTTGCCTGCCTTGACCTCTATGTGGACTCTGACAACTCTCTTGCCTGCCAGGACTTGTGCCTGTAACCTGACTACTTTCTTGTCTGCCACCTTCCATGACCTCTGCTTGGACCCTAACTACTCTATTGCTTTATGCCTGCTTTGACCTTCTGTCTTGACCTCTGCTTGTATTTTGATTAGTCTCTCTTGCCTGTCTTGACCTGTGGCTGGACTCATTTCTTGCCTGCCACCTGTCTTGGCCTCTGATTGAACCCTGACAACTCTTTTGCTTGCTGCCTGCCTTGACCTCTTTGTGGACTTGGCTCTCTTGCTTGCCTTGACTTGTGCCTGGGCCCAACTACTCTCTTGACTGCAGCTTGTCTTGACCTCTGATTGGTCTCCCACTACTCTCTTTCCTGTTTTAACCTCTGTTTGGATGCTGACTACTCTTTTGCCTGCTACCTGCCTCAATCGCGGTCTGGACACGAATCTGCGGTCTTATCCTAAATTGGAGTCAGCTAGCAGCAAAGTAGCTCAGGGGCTAGTAGGTTCATCAGCTCATCACTCCTTGTGTGGTGAAGGCCAAGCTGTCATCTAGACTCCGCACCATTGTTGATCCTGTGTCACCTGCTAGGCCTGTCACCCGTAACAACTGTTTAGATTGTAATAAAGATTGAGTCTTATAGTTTTGAGGTGGTCATGTGAGTCGTCTCTCTGGTTAATGTTAATGATCTAATTTGCCAGAAACCACCAATACTATGGGCCAGATTCAGTAAGAAGTTACGCTGGCGTATCTATTGATACGCCGCATAATTTCTAGGATGCTCTGGCGTATCTTTTTTCTGTATTCAGAAAACAAGATACGCCGGAATTTTGCTAAGATCTGCCTGGCGTAAGTCTCTTACGCCGTCGTATCTTAGTTGCATATTTACGCTGGCCGCTAGGTGGCGCTTCCGTCGATTTACGCGAGGAATATGCAAATTAGGTAGATACGCCGATTCAGAAACGTACGTCCGACGGGCGCATTTTTTTACGTCGTTTACGTTAGGCTTTTTCCGGCGTAAAGTTACCCCTTCTATATGATGCATATCCTATGTTAAGTATGGACGTCGGGCCAGCGTCGAATTTTCCGTCGATTACGTCGTTTGCGTATGTCGTTCGCGAATAGGGCTGTGCGTAATTTACGTTCACGTCGAAAGCATTGGCTTTTTGCGGGTTAATTTGGAGCATGCGCACTGGGTTACTTTCACGGACGGCGCATGCGCCCTTAGTCAAAAACGTCAATTACGTGGGGTCAGCCATCATTAGCACACAACACGCCCACTGCATGGAGAATTTGAATTCTGCGGGCTTACGCCGGACCACATACGCTACGCCACCTTAACTTAGGGCGCAGGTTCTTTGGGCCATATTCTCATAGAAGTTACGATGGAGTATCTCAGGATACTCCATCGTATCTCCCTTTTTTGGCCCGCGTATCTATGCGACTGATTCTTAGAATCATTTTCGCATAGATACACTTAAGATCCGCCATCTGTAAGTCACTTACACTGGCGGATCTTAAATGTAATGACGCCGGCCGCCGCTAGATGGCATTTACGTGAAGGACTCATTTGCGTATGCAAATGATCCTTCTACGCCGATTCCCGAACGAGTTTGCGTCGCGTAACCGTCGCTAACGTCGTTTGCGTAAGCGCAAACTTACTCCTGCTATATGAGGAGTAAGTTTCCGCAAGTAGGCCATGTTACGGATAGCGTCGGGTCCGCGTCGTGTTTTTTCGTCGGGTACGTCGTTTACGTAAGTCGTTCTTGAATACGACTTTACGTCAATGACGCACACGTCAGCGTCATTGACGTTTTCCGCCGAGAACTGGAGCATGCGCACTGGGCTTTTTGAAGCCCGGCGCATGCGCAGTTCATTAGAATCGGGGGCGCGCTTAATTTGAATACAAGCCGCCCCCTTGGAGATCCGCCAGGCTACGCCGGGGCATTTACACATTTTTAGAGAGAATATGGGCCTTTGTGAATACAGAACCTGCCTCACTAAGTTACGGCGACGTAGCGTATCTGAGATACGCTACGCCCGCACAAAGTTACGGCGGGCTATCTGAATCTAGCCCTTTGTGTTCTGCTGATCCGTGGGAGTGAAAAGTGGGCAGAGCAGAGCTGGTTCGAGAAGAGGACCTCCTAGTAACCCATGAACAAGTCTTCATAAATAAACTTCCTGACATGACACGATATACAATAACAAGATCATTTTTCGGAATCGTTCCACCTTTTACCATGAATAAGTCCTCCCTGAGCTGCAGTCCGGTGACTTTGCCTAGGCTCAGATGATGGGGGGATCGCGGGGGTTGCGGTCGTCCACAGCTGAAAGTTCTCCTAATTCCTCCTACAGACCCTGAACATCAGAACACATCTGGAGGGAATTTGGCTTCCCATGCAGCTGTGAATTACGTATTTCAGTAACAAATGATCATCCTACTCGTTGTGTATTAGGATATACGCCAATCCAAGGCCATTGCGCCTACAGACTGAACTAGGCGGCCGGCTGCTCTGCGATTGTTATGGGACGTCAGATCCCAGAATATTCTCTATGGAAGGGCTGTGAAGTCTTAAAATATTTCTAAAGCCAAAACTTTATTTTCAGTTTGGATGGAATGGGGACGGGTTAGAACCTCTGACAGGCTTTAAATGTTCAACCTTTCCCACTCATTGTCACTGGGCCAGAAAATGATGGAAATCCAACATTTTACACCGGTCACTTGAAAAGGAGATGAGAGAAAATCTACTAATAGGGGATTTTTTCTCACTTTGGAGAGATGCACATAAGTAGGAGAAGTTCAATTAAATTAGCTCTTAACTGGGGGGGGGGGGGGGTTGAATTGGGGGAGGGGGTTTTAGGTGGAGGTGGGGTTCTGTACTTAGGGAAAATGTAGGATAAATTATAAGAGATTGGGGTACTCTTTATTGAGGGGGAAATTGGGGGAGAGAGCTCTAAAGTGGGGGGCTCTGAACTGGGGGGTTAGGAGGAGAGCTCCATACTGGGGGTAGGAGGAGGTCAGGGGCTCTGTACTGATGGGGGGGGAGCTCTGCACTGGGGGGTTTATAGGGAGAGCTCTATACTGGGGTAGGGGGAGGTGGGGGGGCTCTGTACTGAGGGGGAAGGTGGGGGAGAGCTCTGTACTGGGGGTTGGAGGGAGAGCTCTATACTGGGTGGAGATGGGGGGCTTTGTACTGGGGGGGGTAAAGCTCTGTACTTGGGAGGTGGGGGGGAGCTCTGTATTGAGAGGGAAGGTGAATGGAGAGCTCTATACTGGGGAGAAGGTGGGGGGATCTGTATGGGGGGGAGCTCTACACTAGGGGAAGAGGAGGAGGTGGGGGGAGAGCTCTGTACTGGGGGGATTATAAGAGATTGGGGGACTCTTTATTGAAGGGGAAGTTGAAGGAGAGAGCTCTATAGTGGGGGACTCTGAACTGGGGGGTTAGGAGAGCTCCATACTGGGGGTAGGAGGAGTCAGGGGCTCTGTACAATTGGGGAAGGTGGGGGGAGAGCTCTGCACTGGGAGTGTTAGAGAGGGAGCTCTATACTGGGGTAGGGGGAGGTGGGGGGCTCTGTACTGAGGGGGAAGGTGGGTTGAGAGCTCTGTCCTGGGGGGGTTAGAGGGAGAGCTCCATACTGGGGTGGGGGAGAGCTCTGTACTGGGGGCTTTAGAGGGTGAGCTCTATACTGGGGTAGGGGAGAGGTGGGGGGAGAGCTCTGTACTGGGGGCTTTAGAGGGAGAGCTCTATACTGGGGGAGGGGGAGTTATGGGGCACTGTACTGAGGGGGAAGGTGGGGGGAGAGTTATGTACTGGGGGGTTTAGAGGGAGAGCTCTATACTGGGGAAGGGGGGTATGGGGTACTGTACTGTGGGGGAGAGCTCTGTACTGGGGGATTATAGGAGGTGGGGGGACTTTATATTAAAGGGCAATATGGTGGGAGAGTTCCATACTGGGGAGAGGGTGGGGGGAGAACTCTGTACTTGAGAGCTCATAATGGGGGAAAGAGGAGGAGGGGGGTGAGCTCTGTACTGGGGGGTTTAGAGGGAGAGCTCCATACTGGGGTAGGGGAGAGGTGGGGGGAGAGCTCTGTACTGGGGGCTTTAGAGGGAGAGCTCTATACTGGGGGAGGGGGAGGTATGGGGCACTGTACTGAGGGGGAAGGTGGGGGGAGAGTTATGTACTGGGGGGTTTAGAGGGAGAGCTCTATACTGGGGGAGGGGGGGGTATGGGGCACTGTACTGAGGGGGAAGGTGGGGGAGAGCTCTGTACTGGGGGATCATAGGAAGTGGGGGGACTTTATATTGAAGGGCAATGTGGAGGGATAGCTCATAATGTGTACTTGAGAGCTCATAATGGGGGAAAGAGGAGGAGGGGGTGAGCTCTGTACTGGGGGGATTATAAGAGATTGGGGGACTCTTTATTGAGGGGGAAGTTGGGGGAGGGAGCTCTATAGTGGGGAGAAGGTTGGGGGGCTCTGAACTGGGAGATTAGAGGGAGAGCTCTTTACTGGAGGTAGGAGGAGGTGCGGGCTTTGTAGTGATGGGGAAGGGCGGAGGCAGAGTTCTGTAGTGGGAGGTTAGAGGGCAAATGGGGCGGGGCTCTGACATGCTGCAGCTTCTAATGCACAACATGAGAAGCTCACAGTGTGCGGTGAAATCAGAGTAAGCCATTTTAGTCCAGGAGAGGAGCCGCTACAACTGTGCAAGAAGGGAAGGTGGGGCCGGAGGTCAGATTTAAGGCTCCTTTCGCACCTGGGCCGCAATTCTACCCGTGATTCCAAATTGCGGCAAATCATGGGATGCATGTGCAATGCCATTACTTCTCAATAGCACCCTGATCGCACTGCAATTTTGCGGCAAAAAAAAAAAAAAAGCAGGAGCTTCTTTCGCGCAACAGCGTCACGTGTTGGGATTGCAGTGCGATTGGGGTACCATTAAGGCCCGGTTCCCACCTGAGCGATTTGAATCTGGAACTGAATCGCCTCAATTCTACCCGAGATTCCAAATTGCGGGACGCATGTGTGATGCCATTACATTTTAATGGCACCTCAATTTCACGCGGTAAATCGTGCTGCAATCGCAAACGTGCAAACGCCTGTTGCTCAAAAAGGAGCAGGAGCTTCCTTTTGAGCGACATCGCAAATTATTGCGCAACAATTGTGCAGTAATTGGGGTGCCATTAACAAGTAACGGATCCGCACGCATGCGTCCTGCGATTTGCCGCAATTTGAAATTGCGGGCAGAATCGGGACAATTCTGCTGCGCAATTCAAATCGCTCAGGTGTGAACGGAGTCTTATTGAAGGAAGGTGATGATTGGCTCTCTTGGAATAGCGGTAAGTTTGCCGTATCGGGTTCTCTCTACCCAAATCACAATTTTTTTTTGGAAGTCACGCGATGAACCTTGGGCTCGCTCTGACAATCGCAGCGTGCGTTCGGATCCCGGCGCCAGCCTTGGCGCTGATTCCTCCATGAAATCTGTCTGCCTGTTCAGGATCGCTGCTGATCCGAGGAGTGGATTGTAATAGGGGGGGGGACGTTCGGCACGATTAGAGAGCAGCTGCTGCAGCGGGTGATCAGGCGCTGGAGTCGTGCCGCGGCGGCTGCAAACAGACTTTTCAATGAGTGTTTTATTGGCGCCGAACGCGGGTTTATATTATATTATTTTCCAGTAACGGGGGGGGGGGGGGGGGTTCCTGCAGCTGGAAAATCTAAATACAGGAAATATAGAAATCCTGATGTTTATTTAAAGCTGAACTCAAAGCACAAAAACGTTCATTTCAATCTATTCCTTAATAGCCAACCTTGTTCAGGCGGACTGAAACCCGGACACACACCGTCTTATGAGTATACGCCGTTTACGTAAGGCATACGTCTGGCGTAAAGTTAAAACACCTATAGGGAGGCGCAACCCATGCAAAGGTATGGACGACGGAACAGCTGTCGGATTTTACGTCGTTTACGTAAGTCCTATGTGAATGGGGCTGGGCGTAGGTTACGTTCACGTCCTAGGCATTGAGCCGTCGTATCTTAGGGAGTAAATTCGATGTGATCCTGAGCATGCGCGCACATGCGCCGTTCGTTCAGCCCATCATTTGCATGGGGTCAAGCTTCATTTAAATGGATCACGCCCACTTCCTTCCTACGTTGAATTAGGCGGGCTTACGCCGGCTAATTTACGTTACGCAGGCGCAACAAAGGGAGCAAGTGCTTTGTGAATACTGTTCTTGCCTCTCTATGTTACGTCGGTGTAGCGCATATGAGATGCGCTACGCCGCTCTAAAGATGCGCCGATCTACGTGGATCTGGCCCGTAATCTACAATCGTCTGGTGGTAGAGCAGTTCCTTTATGTTGCTCCTTTATATTTACACTTATTTTCTTCAGCTGTAGTATTTCGCTGCCGGAAGACATTAATTGCACCTTCACGTGTCTATATCCAGGTGTTAGATATTTACACAGGAACCAGTATGTCTGTTCCCTGGGATCTGACACAATGCACCCTCTATGGATGTTTGTGCAAAGGATTAAAAGTCTCTTTTTCATTTAGCGGCTCGCCGTGTGTAATTTTCTGCAGGCGCTCCAAACCACGAAGCCCGATATTTCAGAGGCGCTTAAATCTGACTTCTGTTCAGTACAGGAAGTTTCCAGACCTCACCGTTTTCTACGTGTCATAGAGAAGATTACCATCAATCCAGCCGAAGTCTCTTCTTTGTAGACTAACCTTTTCAAGATCCAGAAATATGTTCGTCACGTAGGCCCGGGGTCTCTGACCTCAGACGCTCCAATTCAGAAACACTTCTTTGTTCTTAAACCTGAACTCTGGGTATGATGGGTATCTTATAGTTAAGGGAAGGGGACAATCTCCATAGTAGTCCATGCTACATACAGCGAAAGCTGCGATTTTCTGTATCCTTTGGCGAGCCGCTTCACATTTAGTACAGGAGGTCGCTTACTGGGTGAAAGAGGGGAAGAACAGAAAGGAATAAAGAAAAAAGGAATACAAAAAATGTATTGGAAAGAAGGGTAGGAAGAAAGAAAGTAGGGAGGGAAGGAAAAAAAAGGGAGAGAAGGAAATAGTGAAGGGAGGAGGGAAAAAATGAAGGAAGAGAAGAGAGTAATGAAGGAAAAAAAAGAGAGAGAGAAGGGAAGGAAAGAGGGAAAGAAGAAAGGGAGAAAGAAAAAGGGGAAAACAAAGACTTAATTGGAATAAAGAGAAGGCAGAAAGAAAGTAGGGAGGGAAGAAAGAAAAGGAAGGAAATTGCGAAGGAAGGAGGGAAGAAAGGTAGGAAGAAAAGAAAGAGAGACGGAAGGAAGGAAAAAAGATGGAAAGAAGAAAGGAAAGAGGAATGAAAGAAAAAGGAATGCAAAGACCTAATTGAAAAAAAGGAAGGAAGAAAGAAAGAAGGGAGGGAAGGAAATAGTGAAAGAAGGAGGGAAGAAAAGAAAGAAATGGAAGAAGGGAAGGAAAAAAGAGAGAGGGGGGAGGAAAGAAGAACGGCAGAAAGAAAAAAGGAAAACTAACACTTAATTGGAAAGAAGGGAAGGAAGAAAGTAGGAAGGAAAGGAAGGAAAATTGGGGGAAAGGAAGAAAGAAGGAAGGGAAGGAAAAGTGGAGAAAGGAAGGGAAAAAGAGATAGATGGGAAGGAAGAAATGAAGGAGGGAAAGAAGAAAGGAAGGGAAAAAAAAGAAATACAAAGACTTAATTGAAAAGAGAGAGAGAGAGAAGGGGAGGAAGGAGGGAAAGAAGAAATGGAGAAAGAAAAAAGGAAAACAAAGACTTAATTGGGAAGGAAGGAAGAAAGTAGGGGGGGGAAGAAAAGAAGGAAGGGGAGGAAATTGTGAAGAAAGGAGGGTAGAAAGGTAGGAAGAAAAGAAAGGGAGATGGAAGGAAGGAAATAAGAGAGAAAGAAGGGAAACAAGAAAGGAAGGAGGGATGAAAGAAAAAGGAATGCAAAAACCCTAATTTAAAAAAAGGAAGGAAGAAATAAAGTAGGGAGGGAAGGAAGAAAAAATGCAGGAAAGGAAGGAAGAAAGAAGGGAGGGAAGGAAATAGTGAAAGAAAGAGGGGTGAAAAGAAAGAGAGGGAAGCAAGAGAAAAAAAAGAGTGGGAGAAGGAAAGGAAGGAGGGAAAGAAGAAGAGGGAAGGAGAAAAAAAAGCAATACAAATACGTGATTGAAAAGAAGGGCAGGAAGAAAGAAAGAAGAGAGGAAAAGAAAGGAAAATGGGGGTAAAGGAAGAAAGAAGGGAGGGAAGGAAATAGTGAAGGAGGGAGGGAAGGAAGAAAAGAAAGAAAGAGAGGAAAGGAAGGAAAAAAAGAGAGAAAAAAGGGAAGGAAGAAAGGGAAGAGGGAAAATAGAAAGGAAGGAGGGATGAAAGAAAAAGGAATACAATGACTTAATTGAAAAGAAGAGAAGGAAAAAAGAAAGTAGGGAGGGAAAGAAGGAAAAAGGGAGGAAAGGAAAGAAGGGATGACAGGAAACATTGAAGGAAGGAGGGAAGAAAAGAAAGAGAGGGAATGAAGGAAGGAAAAAAAAGAAGGCAAGGAAGGAAAAGAATAAAGGAAGGAAGAAAAAAAAGAATACAAAGACTTAATTGGAAAGAAGGGGAGGAAGAATAAAAAGAAAGTAAGGAGGAAAGGAAGAAATAAGAGGGGAGGAAATAGTGAAGCGAGAAAGGAAGGAAGAAAAGAAAGAAAGAGAAGGAAGGAAAAAAAGGGGAAGAAACAAAGGAAAAGGAATACAAAGATTGTAAGGAAAGAAGAAAGTAGGGAGGGAAGAAAGAAAGGAGGGTAGGAAGAAGGGGAGGAGGGAAGAAAGGAACCTACAGTAATTGGAGTTTCCTCTTTTACATAAAATTATACCTTTGATATACAATGATAGAGATGTGTTGTCGGACTGGATAATGTCTGTCAGTCTGTGTGTCTGTCTCTCAGTCTGTGTGTCTGTCTGTCTCTCAGTCTGTGTGTCTGTCTCTCAGTCTGTGTGTCTGTCTCTCAGTCTGTGTGTCTGTCTGTCTGTGTGTCTGTCTCTCAGTCGGTGTGTCTGTCTCTCAGTCTGTGTGTCTGTCTCTCAGTCTGTGTGTCTGTCTGTGTGTCTGTCTCTCAGTCTGTGTGTCTGTCTCTCAGTCGGTGTGTCAGTCTGTGTGTCTGTCTCTCAGTCTGTGTGTCTGTCTCTCAGTCTTTGTCTGTCTGTGTGTCTGTCTCTCAGTCTGTGTCTGTCTGTGTGTGTGTCAGTCTGTGTGTCTGTGTCTCTCAGTCTGTGTGTGTCTCTCAGTCAGTCTGTGTGTCTGTCTGGGTGGAGGGGTGACGGGTTCTCGGTCTGAACTTCCACTCACAATGTCTTTCTAATCTGTAAATCTCAGGCATTGGAGATCAGCTCAGATTTACCTCTATAGACCCGGAGAGGTGACATAAGCACGGTTCGCTTTTCTTCTTTCTCCCGTCAGCCGGCAGAGAAATGATAACATTTTCTTTCATTTTTTTGCGAGTTTAATACTTTACTGAACAGCTACTTCCAGAAATCTCCTGAAGATTAAACCCGTCACAGGAACTGACATTGCTTTCCTTTTTATACATTGCTGGTTATTGTACTGAGACCATCCACGCTCCCGCCAGGGAGTACTATACAGACCCGCAGAATGAATGCTGGTATCACGCAGTGGATCGCTTTTCAGAGGCAGGTGGCTCAGAGGCAATGAATCGCCTCCTCACCGTCTGTTTACGCTAGAAAGGCGGCAGCACAACCTTGTGCCATACGGGCAGCAGCTGGGCGGTTGCATCAAAGCCCCATTTACTTGAATGGGTCACAATTGGTGGCAATACTGACTGCCGAACTATTATTGGCTGATAAATGAACAAACATGTTGAAAATGTATTTTTCCTTATTTTACATATAAGACCCCTTTCACACTGAGACGCTTTTCAGGTGCTTTCACGCTAAAAATAAGTGTTTTTCAGTGGCATAGTTCACACCGGTGCTTGCAGTTCCAGTTCCAGAAATAAAAGTAGAACTTGCTGCATTTTTCCTGAACTGGACTGTACTGGAATGCTGTAAAAAGCATCAAAAATGCATTGGAACACGCCGGAATGCACC
The DNA here is from genome assembly GCF_905171775.1 of Rana temporaria. Taxonomy (NCBI): domain Eukaryota; kingdom Metazoa; phylum Chordata; class Amphibia; order Anura; family Ranidae; genus Rana; species Rana temporaria. Next base: position 8,630,869 of record NC_053495.1, on the reverse strand, counting down.
CAAAACGCATTGGAACACACCTGTCCTTTTTTAAAGGTTAGGAAAAAAAGGGGGGGGGGAATGCACTGGACTGCATGCGATTGTATGATCAGGAACTATTCAGAATGCCGAACATGAAACCAGCACTGTCAGCGCATGCGCGCTCCTAGTCCCACAACAGAATGTAGTAGACTTTGGGGTAGATTCAGGTAGGAGATACGCCGTCGTATCTCTGAGTGTGCGGCGTCGTATCTATGCGCCTGATTCATAGAATCAGTTACGCATAGATTTGACTAAGATCCGACCGGCGTAAGTCTTTTACGCTGTCGTATCTTAGTTGCAATTTTAGGCTGGCCGCTAGGTGGCACTTCCGTATATTTACGCGTCGAATATGCAAATTAGGTAGACACGCCGATTCAGAAACGTACGTTGGCTAGGCGCATTTTTTTACGTCGTTTACGTTCGGCTTTTTCCGGCGTATAGTTACCCCTGCTATATGAGGCGGATCCTATGTTAAGTATGGACGTCGTTCCCGCGTCGAATTTTGAAAATCTTACGTCGTTTGCGTAAGTCGTCCGTGAATGGGGATGTGCGTAATTTACGTTCACGTCGAAAGCATTGGCTTTTTGCGGGGTTAATTTGGAGCATGCGCACTGGGTTACTCTCACGGACGGGGAATGCGCCGTTTGTCAAAAACACCATTGACGTGGGGTCATGTTTTATTTACATAAAACACGCCCACCTCTTCACAATTTGAATTAGGCGCGGTTACGTCGGCAGATTTACGCTACGCCGCCGTAACTTAGGGTGCAGGTTCTTGGTGAATACAGAACCTGCCTCACTAAGTTACGGTGGCGTAGCGTATTATGCCCGCACAAATTTAAGCCATTCTACCTGAATCTACCCCATAGTTGTCTGAGGAATGTGAATCTACTGATTGCAGTCGGGAACAAAGTGCCCATCAAAAAGCGTGGAGATATTTTATAAATAGCACAGGGCGCAGGAAGCGGGACGGTTGCATTGTTTCTGCAGAATCGGCTTGTAAATGATACTAATTGCAAAGAAAACATTTTGTGTAATCAGGATGTTGTTGGAAGAACGCGCAGAGACATCAAAATATAACGCCGGCACCTAAAGTGATGAAGAGATACGTTAGTGGGGAGCCACGGTAATTGTATACGGGATTTCTCCAACTGACTCACTTAAAAACCAATAAACAAAAAAGAATTGGCGCGGAGTATACAGAACTAATTATATGCTCTGAGGAATGATCTTATACGCCAAGGGATGGGAGCTCATCACCGCCGATATTAATGACATTGGCAACAAAGAAGATCAAAAAAACAATGTACCAATTATCACAGCCGGCTATCAATGGAAACAAAAACACAAGTACCTGGAACAATAAAAATTGTACCTCTGGTAGTGAACCCCCGAGCCTCTCAGACTAGGGCCCTGCGGGACTCTAAGCTCTTCCGCCAGCTCACGGGGAAACATGCTCTATTTGACGCATGGCGGGCGCTTCACCCAGGAGATCGCCAGTTCACCTTTTATTCATCCCCCCATCACACACACTCACGCATAGATTACTTTCTAGTTAATAATACCACGCTACGTGCTACCAGCTCCGCACAGATACTACCCATCTCCTGGTCCGACCACGCTCCCATCACGTTGTCCCTTGACCTGACCGCTCCCAACCGCAGGCCCTGTAACTGGCGACTGAATGATTTCCTCCTGAAGCACATCCCCTCCAAAACGGAGATAGAAACTGCTCTACAATTGTACTTTAGCGAAAACGACACGCAGGACATATCCACCACCACACTATGGGCCGCTCATAAAGCGGTAATCAGGGGACGCTGCATGGCCATCTCATCGGCCCTTAAGAGGAACGCTGAGTCAGCTAGGAAACAGGCGGAAGCGCAGCTTCGAGCCCTAGAATCCCGTCTCCAGACCTCACCCTCCCTGACGCTTCTTAAACGCATTACCCTAGTGCGGTCGTCACTCCGGGACCTCGCGCTGGGTCGAGTCGAGAAGGCCCTTGTCCGCCTTCGTCAGGTATACTATGACAAGGGCAATAAGGCGCAAGCTCTATTAGCAAGGAAGCTAACCGACCGCTCCCTCGCTTCCACCCCGCACCAGGTCCAGGACAGATCGGGCAACACCATATCCCACCCGCAAAGTATTGCGGACGCATTCGCTGCATTTTACGCGGATCTGTACAACAGGCCTGAAATTCCTCATAACCCACCCACCCCCGACCTACTTGATAGGATGACACAATACCTGACACAGGCGGGCATCCCTCGGCTACAACCAGAGGACCTGATCTCCCTTAATGCCCCCATCACGGACGAGGAGCTAACCCGGGCCATTAAGGCCCTCCCCGCCCACAAGTCCCCAGGTCCGGACGGGTTTCCATACGAATATTATAAGACCTTTCTCCCCACACTTCTCCCCCACATGACTAAACTCTTCAACGCCTTTCTACAACAGACCCCCATCCCGCAGGATATGCAGCGATCATTCATCACCCTCATTCCTAAACCTGACAAGGACCCCTCACTATGCGCAAGCTACAGGCCAATAGCCCTATTAAACTCAGACCTCAAAATCTTTACGAAGGTCCTCTCCCTCCGTTTAAACGTAGTCTTGCCCTCCCTGGTCCATAAAGACCAGGTGGGCTTTGTCCCCCTCCGCCAAGCGGGGGACAATACGAGAAAGGTGATTGACCTAATTGACGTGGCGGGCAGGGAGGGCTCGGAATCTTTGCTCCTAAGCCTGGACGCAGAAAAGGCGTTCGACCGCCTTGGCTGGCCCTTCATGCTCGCCACGTTGAAACACATGGGGTTTAGAGGACCTTTTCTCCAGGCGGTCCGACACCTCTATACCAACCCGATATCACAGGTAAAAACTCCCTTTGCCACTTCGTCCACCTTCCCTGTCACCAATGGAACCCGCCAAGGGTGCCCGCTCTCCCCCCTACTCTTCGCTCTGTGCGTCGAGCCCCTAGCAGCGACGATCCGCGGTAACCCGGACATTCGGGGTATTCCAGTAAGGGGGAGGGAATTTAAGATCTCCCTCTTTGCTGACGATATTATTCTAACATTGACGCGCCCCCGCATCTCCCTGCCCAATCTTCACGTCGAACTTGAACGATACGGGGCCCTCTCGGGATACAAAACCAACACCTCCAAGTCGATGGCCATGCCGATAAACATGCCCGAACCAGAGACCCTACACATGCAGTCGGTATTCCCATATCACTGGGAGCGAACCTCCCTGAAATACCTGGGGGTCCATCTGACCCCGGACTTTGCATCCCTGTACCAGGCCAACTTCCCCCCCCTTTATAGCTCGATTAGGGCGCTGATCCATAAATGGAAGCCCCATCAGATATCCCTTCTGGGCCGGATAGCGGCCATAAAAATGGTGATCCTCCCAAAGCTGCTATATCTGTTCCAGACCCTTCCCATCCCAGTCCCATGCGCCCATTTGCGAGCCCTACAAGCGGACCTCCTCCGATATGTGTGGAACTACAAGCGCCACAGGATCCCACGCTCGGTCATGACGGCGGCGCGAACCGAGGGAGGCCTGGCCTTCCCAGACCTGGTGAAATACTACCAGGCCTCACAGCTACGAGCAGTGGCATCATGGTTCCCCCAGAAGTCCTACAATAGGTGGACGGAGGTGGAAAAGATTTGGCTGGCACCAATTCACCCCAATAACCTCCTCTGGAACGCGAACGCGTCAGTGGAGCCAGGACGGTTGCTAGGCTCCATGCAGCAGCTTCAGCGCATATGGAGGAGGCTGGCCCAAGACTGCCGACTGAAATCTGATAGTTCCCTGCTGACTTCCTTTCTCTATAACCCTAAAGTACCGACAAGCCTCACCCACCCGATGTCATGGCCCTGGGCCTCGCGAAATTTATTTCATTTTGGCCATTTAGTAGATCCCAGGTCCCGCACCCTACACTCCTTCGCTGATCTTCAAGCCAAACATGACATTCCACGACAAGCTTTCTTCAGCTACCTACAGATTCGCCACTACGCCCACACAGTAGCCCCTCGGCTCCTCTTCTCGAAGCCAACCCCATTTGAGCGCATTATACTAGAGGGCACAGCTCGAAGGGGCCTTATATCAGACATATACCAAATTTTAAATGAACACTCCTTCCAACAAGACGGTAAACACGCCTATATGCTTCGATGGGAGAGGGAGCTTGGGGAGGTGCTCTCAGAGGAGGAGTGGGGAGCGGTTTGGAGACAGGCGGCCAAAAGCTCTATCTGTACCCTTTATAAGGAGAATGCATACAAAGTGCTGTTTTTCTGGTACCTGACCCCGGACGTGCTCCATAAGATCTACCCTTCCACCTCTGACCGGTGCTGGCGATGCAACCAAGCTAGGGGCACACTGTTTCACATATATTGGGCCTGCCCCTTGATTGTCCCGTTCTGGACTCAGACACGAGAGCTCCTGACCCGCCTCCTGGAGGTGCCCATACCCCTCTCCCCGAAACTATTCCTTTTGGGCCTGTCCCAACCTCGCATAGCCAAACCTTATAAGAAGCTGTTAAGACACATTATCACGGCGGCAAAGTGCTTGATAGCACTAAACTGGAAAAAACCGATGCCCCCATCCCAAGAGGCCCTCTACGTTAGGGTCAAGGATGTAGAACTCATGGAGAAAATGACGGCTAGGATCCGGGACAAACTGGAGGAACATGACCTTGTCTGGGAGAGGTGGCATGTGAGGGAGGACCCGCCGTGAGCCGACGACAGACCACCGAGGTATGCTACCACACCCACCCCTCTTGCCTGCCTTTCACCCTCCTCTCTCTCTTTTTCTATCCTTTCCTTTTTCTTTTTTCTCTTGTCCTTTTTCTCTCCCTCCTCACTTGCCTCTCCCACTCACCCATCCCCCACCTCCTCTTTCCTTTCTCTCTTTTGTTTGAATCCTGTTATTATACAAGCTACTGATAGTACGAATAACTATGAAACCACTGTGTAAGCACATTAAGCTGGAATTGTATACCTTTTCTTTTCTCTTACACCAGATGTGTTGCCATATTTTGTACTGTCCTTTTTTTTCGAAAATAAAAAACTGTTATTTGAAAAAAAAAAAAATTGTACCTCGCTTCAAAAACCGCACATGGGAAGAAGCCGGGCCAGGAATGCGGTCTAGCAGCTCCACTAATTAGTGGCCTTCCTCAGTCAAAGGGCTTGAAGTTGGCCTTGACATGGTCAGGAGTGGGGGGAGACTTGGCATATGATGTGAATAGTGGGGGTGACTGGGGTATTGGGAATAAGGCATGGCCGTCAGTAAGGGGGGGGGGCTGGGAATGTGGGATGGACAGTGGAGGGGAAAACAGAAATACAGGCATACCCCGCTTTAAGTACACTCACTTTACATACACTCGCGAGTAAGGACATACCTGCGAGTGTATGTAAAGTGCCTTACAAGTACTGTACAGACATTTTGCAGCCGCAGTAGAAGGAGCTGAAGCTCTGAGAGCATAGCCCGCCCTGTTCCAGTGTGCCCCTGACACCCCCACTACAGCTCCTGACCCCCCCACTACACCCTAGAAGTGAAACAAGGTATTGTTTCACTTTAAGTACATTTTCGTTTTACATACATTCTCTGGTCCCATTGTGTACTTAAAAGTGGGGTATGCCTGTATGGCTTGACCAGTAGTGACTAGAAATATGGTGTTGCCAATGGTGGGAGAGTGACAAGAAATATGGTTTTCCTGGTGGTGGGAAAGAGAGTGACTAGAGATATGGTGTTGCCGGTGGTGGGAGAGAGTGACTAGAAATATGGTGCTGCCGGTGGTAGTAGATATGTTTTTGTTGGTGGTGGGACAGAGTGACAAGAAATATGGTGTTGCCGGTGGTGGGACAGAGTGACAAGAAATATGGTGTTGCCGGTGGTGGGACAGAGTGACAAGAAATATGGTGTTGCCGGTGGTGGGGGAGATTGACCAGAAATAGTGTTGCCGGTGGAGGGAATGACTAGAAATATGGTGTTGCCGGTGGTGGGAAAGAGTGACTAGAAATGTTGGCCCGCCGGCGTAGCGTATCGAATATACGCTACGCCGACGTAGCGCAGAGCGGCGAGCACAGTATTCCCAAAGCACTTGCTCCCAAATCTACGCTGGGTTCCCTCGGCGTAACTCGTCGTAAGTGGCAGTGGGCGTGAGCCATGCTAATGAGGCGTGACCCCATGTAAATGATAGACTGAGCGTCATAAAGATACGATTAACGTACGGTGCATGGGCCGTCCCGTGGACGCATCCCAGTGCGCATGCTCAGAATTACGTCGAAACAACTGCCTAAGTTACGTCGAATCACTGCCTACGACTTGAACGTAACCTAAGCCCAGCCCTATTCACGTACTACTACGTAAATGACGTAAAATACGACGGCTGTTCCCTGGTCCATACCTTTGCATGAGTTGCGCCTCATAGATGGGGAATAACTATACGCCGGACGTAAGCCTTACGTAAACCGCGTATATTAATGCGCCGGGAGCAAGTACGTTCATGAATCGGCGTATCTCACTCATTTGCATATTCGAATCGTAAATCAATGGCAGCGCCCCTTGCGGCCAGCGTAAATATGCGCCCACGATACGACGGCGTAGGAAACTTACGTCGGTCGTAGGAAGCCTATTTTCAGGCGTATCTAGTTCTGTGGGCACGGCGCACAGATACGACGGCGCACATTTACACTTACGCGGCGTATCTCGAGATACGTCGGCGTAAGTGCTATGTGAATCCGGGCCATAGTTTTCATTTTTCAGGTTAAATTTTTTTTTTAGCAGGTACAGAAAATGCACCATGAATCCCGCCAGAGATGCGACCTGGATGCAAAAACAATGCTATCTTTCTTCTGTAAACGGCTAACCTCCCCGTCCTTGTGTATTGTCAATGAACTAAGGCAGACATTTGTAGTCCAGCCTGTGTGACATTCAGGACTCCCTCCATAGATACAGTTGAGGAATGAGCATAGCCACTCAGAGAGGGGAAATTATGCTAGGAGAAAAAAAAAAGGGAAAAAATGGCTGAAAACGAATGCAGCCATCATATCTAAGAACTGGTAAGCTGCAATATAAGTTTTGTTTTTGGGATTAGATACACTTAAAGGCTACCCACCGCCAAAATCTCATGCGCCGGGGGCACAACGCTCAGTACGAGGCCTAAAACTGAGAGCGACCTATCAAATCCCTTTCCTGCCTTGGAAGGAAATCTGACAGTAATTGCGCCATGCCTTCCCGTTCGGCGGAAGGTAAGAATGACGTAAATCCGTCTAACTAATGCTGGACATATTTTTGGCGTCCCACCTCCACCTTTCTCCGCCGCTGCTAAAAATACACAAAAGGAGCCGTGACGTCAGCGGAGGACTTTCAGCGGCTGGTGATGAAGCCCCCTCGGGAGAGTTGGAGATGTGAGGCTGAATCGGAGCGGCGGCCTTTCAGCGAGCCGAGGTTACATTTCAATGGCATACTTAATCTCTGGGCGCTCAGCGGGTGGGAGCTTAAAGGAGGATTCCGCAGGGAATCTTTTTTTTTTTAGGGATAATTAAAGCAGAATTATACCCAAAACACCCCAAAAATTATATATTGCAGCCTATCAATCATTGGATGTGGTGACTGCATTCGTTTTCAGTGTGGACACCTATGGGCGGCGGTTGTGGGCTCCTATGGGCAGGGCTGTCTTAATGAGAGGGCACACCTGGGCACTGCCTGGGGGGGCCCCTGCACTTTGCCCAAAGCAGGTGGTCCTTGAGCCCATGCTGCCCCGAAATTGGGGGCCCCCATGATGGCACTGAGAGTGATAGATACAGGGGGGGGGCAGTCTGCCTCCTACCTACTTGATGTCTGTTTACCTGCACTGTCAGCTTTGTAGGGGCCCCAGAGCATTACTTTGCCCAGGGGCCCAAGATGCTATTATGACGGCCCTGCCTATAGGCAGCGGGCAGTGGCCAGGTTGCGGGCTCTTATGGGCGGGTTGCGGCTCCTATGAGTGGCAGGCTTCCGCTAGGTTGCGGGACCCTATGGGCGGGTTACGGGCTCCCGTGTCCTCTCTTCATCATGGTGGCTTCCACCGTACCGCTCCTCCCTCCTCCTAGGTGTCCATAGCAAAAAGTAAAAAATATTCATTTTTTTCAAAATTGTCGCTATATTTTTGTTTATTGCGCAACAACTAAAAACTGCAGAGGTGATCAAATACCACCAAAAGAAAGCTCTATTTGTAGGGAAAAAAGGACGCCAATTTTGTTTGGGAGCCACGTCGCACGACCGCGCAATTGTCAGTTAAAGCGACGCAGTGCCGAATCGCAAAAAGTGGCCCGGTCTTTGACCAGCAATATGGTCCGGGGCTGAAGTGGTTAAGGAAACATTGGCGTCTTGGATAAGAATTGGAAGAATATTGTCGGCCCTGTTCCCATAATAGTTGTTAAACCAACTGCAGTTTTGACAGATCCATGGGTCCTCGGAGAAAAGAATGGTGAATCATCTCTGCGGATGAATCATCTAACATGGATGTCAACTCATCTCTTGAGATCCGTATTAGAAGAACAGCAACAAAGTTTAAAACTTTAAAAAGAAACAGCGGTGTACATGGGCGTCAGCAGAACGAGGTCACGGCGATCACGGACGGACACTGCAGATGGCAACAACAACACCTTCTAGACGATTCTGGGGGGGGGGGGGGCAATCGCCCCCTCTTGCCCCTACCTGCAGACACCCATGGCGGTGTACACATGGCTGTACTTTTTCTTTCTTTTGATTTGATTAGTCTCAAAGCTAGAACCGATATTTGGCGAGCCTGTATCTAATACAGAGCTGAATGTCTACTTTGGTTTAAACTCTATGGGGCAGATCCTCAAAGAAATTACGCTGCGTATCTCTTGATACAGTGGGCCAGATTCAAGAAGCACTTGCGCCCGCGCAACCATAGGTTGCGCGGCGCAAGGGCTTACTTGCTCCGGTGTAACGAGTGCTCCTGATTCAGGAACCTCGTTACACGAATGCAGCCTAGGATGTGACAGACATAAGCCTCCTTATGCCTTCACATCCCAGGCTGCATTCTTGCGTTGGCCGCTAGGGGGCGCGGCCATTGTGATCGGCGTATAGTATGCAAATTGCATACTACCACCGATTCACAAAAGTTTCGCGGGCCCTGCGCACGCAAGGTACGGAGTTTCCGTACGGCTACTTTAGCATAAGGCTGCTCCTGCTAATAGCAGGCGCAACCAATGCTAAAGTATAGCTGCGCTTCCCGCTCGTGAAATTTAAATTTCACGTCGTTTACGTAAGTGAACCGTGAATGGCGCTGGACGCCATTCACGTTCACTTAGAAGCAAATGACGTCCTTGCGACGTCATTTGCCGCAATGCACGTCGGGAAAGTTTCCCGACGGAGCATGCGCTGTTCGCTCGGCGCGGGAGCGCGCCTAATTTAAATGATTCCCGCCCCCGGCGGGATCATTTACATTAGGCAGCCTTATGCCCGGCTGTTTAGCATATTGCCCGCGCAATTTACGGAGCAACTGCTCCGTGAATCGCGGGCAAAGCGCAATATTTGCGTGGGCGCAGAGAAAAAATTTTGCTCTTTGCCCACGCAAATATTGCGCGAATCTACCTGAATCTGGGCCGCTGTGTAATTTCAAATTTTGCGCGTTGTATCTTTGTTTTGGTATCCCCAAAACAAGATACGATGGCATCTGTGTTAGATCCGACAGGCGTACGTCTTCGTACGCCGTCGGATCTTAGATGCAATTTTTCGGCGTCCGCTAGGTGGCGTTCACATCGTAATCCGCGTTGAGTATGCAATCTAGCTATTTCCAACGATCCACGAACGTACGCGCGGCCGTCGCATTTTTTTACGTCGTTTCCGTTCGGCTTTTTCCGGCGTATAGTTAAAGCTGCTATCTGCTGGCGTACTCAATGTTAAGTATGGCCTTCGTTCCCGCATCTAATTTTGAAAATTTTACGTTGTTTGCGTAAGTCGTCCGTGAATGGGGCTGGACGCCATTTACGTTCACGTTGAAAACAATGACGTCCTTGCGACGTCATTTGGAGCAATGCACCCTGGGAGTTTTTACGGACGGCGCATGCGCAGTTCGTTCGGCACGGGGACGCGCTTCATTTAAATGAAACACGCCCCCTACCCCCCCAATTAGAAATCCGCCGCGAGAGATACACTACGCTGCCGTAACTTACGGCGCAAATTCATTGAGGATTCAAACCAAAGCCGGGTAAGTTACATCGGCGTAGCGTATCTCACATCTGCGCCAGGCGCAGCGGAGGTACGTGGATCTACCCCTTTGTATTTTTACGAGATCTTTAAATATAACGTACCGTATTTAGTTCAGCTGGACTGTGTTTGTTTTTTTATCTCAGTAAAACTTGCGTTACACTTTATCGGAGTAGAAGAATAATCTATTATGCCATGTCGCATTTTTTTTTTTACGATGGATATGCAAATAATAGTGGGGAAGGAGAGAGAACCTAGCTTTGTGCCCAAATCTTGCCTATCTTGGCCAAATATCTAGAATCACCCTCCCAGCCCTTTCGTGAGAAACAGGACATCTATTCTGGGTTCTATTTAAAGCCATCCACGTTCCGAACAAGCCTGGCTCCGAGCCTCACACACCTTATCAGACATTTATTATCGGTTCCTATTCACTTCTAGTCGTATTGTTTCACTTATCACCCCTGATATTGTTAGGGGGTCGGGAACTCACGGAAGTCGTAAGATCTTTGTAAGATTGGACGTTGTGTTTGATATCCTGTTTATGGGATGACGATAGCCAATGGACAAAGCCCTGATTTATATCACCCCCCCCCCCCCTTTCTTCAGATCACATAGAGGCATTTGGTGCTAGGGACCATAATAGATTCTGCATTACTGTGTTTTCTTTTAGATGCATCCCTTATAAATACTTTTTTATTCATTGTCTTGTAGTTTATATAGGTGAGAGTACCATATATTAATATTTTGCCATTGGAAGCAAGCAATTGGAATACTTCCACATGTCATTGACGAGAAATAAAAACTTGACCCCCTACCACTCCAACACAAATTCCCCCAACCAACAGAACCCCTCACTACTCCACCACTAACTCCCTCAATCAACTAACCCCTCACCACTCCACCACTAACTCCCTCAACCAACGAACCCCTCACCACTCCACCACTAACTCCCTCAACCAACTAACCCCTCACCACCACTCCACCACTAACTCCCTCAACCATCTAACCACCCACCACTCCACCACTAACTCCTTCAACCAACTAACCCCTCACCACTCCACCACTAACTCCCTCAACCAACAGAACCCCTCACTACTCCACCACTAACTCCCTCAACCAACTAACCTCTCACCACTCCACCACTAACTCCCTCAACCAACTAACCCCTCACCACCACTCCACCACTAACTCCCTCAACCATCTAACCACCCACCACTCCACCACTAACTCCTTCAACCAACTAACCCCTCACCACTCCACCACTAACTCCCTCAACCAACAGAACCCCTCACTACTCCACCACTAACTCCCTCAACCAACGAACCCCTCACCACTCCACCACTAACTCCCTCAACCAACTAACCCCTCACCACCACTCCACCACTAACTCCCTCAACCATCTAACCACCCACCACTCCACCACTAACTCCTTCAACCAACTAACCCCTCACCACTCCACCACTAACTCCCTCAACCAACTAACCTCTCACCACTCCACCACTAACTCCCTCAACCAACTAACCCCTCACCACTCCACCACTAACTCCCTCAACCATCTAACCTCTCACCACTCCACCACTAACTCCCTCAACCATCTAACCTCTCACCACTCCACCACTAACTCTATCAACCATCTAACCTCTCACCACTCCACCACTAACTCCCTCAACCAACTAACCCCTCACCACTCCACCACTAACTCCCTCAACCAACTAACCCCTCACCACTCCACCACTAACTCCCTCAACCAACTAACCCCTCGCCACTCCACCACTAACTCCCTCAACCAACTAACCCCTCGCCACTCCACCACTAACTCCCTCAACCATCTAACCTCTCACCACTCCACCACTTACTCCCTCAACCCTCTTACCACTCCACCACTAACTCCCTCCACCATCTAACCTCTCACCACTCCACCACTTACTCCCTCAACCCTCTTACCACTCCACCACTAACTCCCTCCACCATCTAACCTCTCACCACTCCACCACTTACTCCCTCAACCCTCTTACCACTCCACCACTAACTCCCTCCACCATCTAACCCCTCACCACTCCACCACTAACTCCTTCAACCAACAAACCCCTCACCACTCCACCACTAACTCCCTCAACCATCTAACCTCTCACCACTCCACAACTTACTCCCTCAACCATGTTACCACTCTACCACTAACTCCCTCAACCAACTAACCCCTCACCACTCCACCACTAACTCCCTCAACCAACTAACCCCTCACCACTCCACCACTAACTTCCCCAACTAACTAACCCCTCACCACTCCATCACTAACTCCCTCAACCATCTAACCTCTCACCACTCCACCACTAACTCCCTCAACCAACTAACCCCTCACCACTCCACCACTAACGCCCTCAACCATCTAACCCCTCACCACTCTGCTACTAACTCCTTCAACCAACTAAACCCTCACCACTCTACCACTAACTCCCCCAACCAACGAACCCCTCACCACTCCACCACTAACTCCTTCAACCAACTAACCCCTCACCACTCCACCACTAACTCCCTCAACCAACTAACCCCTCACCACTCCACCACTAAATTCCCCAACTAACCCCTCACCACTCCACCACTAACTTCTCCAACTAACCCCTCAATACTCCACCACTAAATCCCTCAACCAACTAACCCCTCACCACTCCACCACTAAATCCCTCAACCAACTAACCCCTCGCCACTCCACCACCAACTCCCTCAACCAACTTACCTCTCACCACTCCACCACTAACTCCCTCAACCAACTAATCCTTCACTACTCCCCAATTAACTCCCTCAACCATCTAACTCCTCAGAACTCCACCACTAACTCCCTCAATCAACTAACCCCTCACCACTCCACCACTAATGCCCTCAACCAACTAACCCCTCACCACTCCACCACTAACTCCCCCAACTAACCCCTCACCACTCCACCACCAACTCCCTCAACCAACTTACCTCTCACCACTGCCTCACTAACTCCCTCAACCAACTAATCCCTCACCACTCCCTCGACCATCTAACTCCTCACTACTCCACCACTAACTCCCTCAATCAACTAACCACCCACCACTCCACCACTAATGCCCTCAACTAACTAACTCCTTACCACTCCATCATTTTGGCTTAGGATTCACTTTCATTTTATAACCCTTTTTATTATGGAATTTGAGCTTTTTAACATCAGAATTCAGATTTTTTTTTACCTGAGACCGCGTACACACGGTTGATCCATCCGATGAGTATGGTCCGACGGCCCGTTTTCATAGGTTCACTGATGAAGCTGACTGATGGTCTGATGTGCGTACACACCATCAGTTCAAAAACCGATCGGGTCAGAACGCGGTGACGTAAAACACACGATGTGCTGAAAAAAACGAAGTTCAATGCTTCCAATCATGCGTCGACTTGATTCTGAGCATGCGCGGGTTTTGAACCGATGCTTTTGTGTACTAACCATCGGTGGTCAGCCGTCCATCGGTTCGATTTTAAAGCAAGTTCTAAAACTTTGGTCTGAAGGACAAAAGTCCGGTGGGCCATACACACGGTCGGTTTGGACCGATGAAACTGGACTTCGGTCCGTTTTCATCGGTTTGGACCGGTCGTGTGTACGCGGCCTCAGAGTCCTGATATAGAACTTTAGTTGTATTGATTATCTTGGTCGGGGGTTTTATGCTTTCCATATGTGTTCTCTAAATGTGTGTTAAAATCTGTCGGTGCCAGCCACCACTTTATCACCTCGCTCCAGTTTATTATGTTCCTCATTTGTCCGCCTCTGTACATGAATATTAGACAGCGGTCTGCTTTATTGTTATTAATTACGTGGTTACATATTTATATGCGGGAATCGTGCGCCGTACAATTCCCTTCCATTTAACGCTCTCTCTGAACGGCACTTTGAAAATTAAAAAGAAAAAGTTCTTGAACCTTTGTGTGTGGAAACGCACTGCCATCTACAGGGCACTGACAATGGAGCATCAATATAGATGAACAACATCCTATGGAGGGTAAAAAGAATTGGGCACCGGGCGGTAATCCATAGCAACCAATCAAATACCAATTTACAATGAGCAGATTATTTCTAATTGCTTGCTGTTGGTTGGTGGCCTTTGTGCTGAAGAATTTAGGCATCAAACAGCCACGCTTGTGGACACCCGACCACCACACCTAGCTACATACAGTGGCTTGAAAAAGTATTCATACCCCTTGAAATGCTCCACATTTTGTCACGTTACCACCAAAAACATAAATGTATTTTATTGGGATTTTATGTGATAGACCAGGGGTCTCCAAACTTTCTAAACAAAGGACGGGGATTGTTTTGTAGCCGGCCGGTGGTGGTGGTGCACTTGTCCAATGAATTACTCACTGGGGGCCAGATTCACAGTGAGAGTACGCCGGCGTATCTACTGATACGCCGGCGTACTTTCAAATTTCCCGCGTCGGATCTTTAGTTTGAATCCTCAAACCAAGATACGACGGCTTCTGGGTTCGATCCGACAGGCGTACGGCTTCGTACGCCTTCGGATCGTAGGTGCAATACTTCGGCGCCCTCTGGGTGGAGTTCTCGTCGTTTTCCGCATCGGGTATGCAAATTAGCGGTTTACGACGATCCACGAACATACGCGCGGCCGTCGCATTTTCTAACGTCGTCTGTAGTCGGCTTTTTACGGCGTATAGTTAAAGCTGGTATTTTTTATTTTTTGCGTAAGTCGTCCGTGAATAGGGATGGACGTAACTCACGTCTAAGTTAAAAAAATGACTTCCTAGAGACGTCATTTAGCGCAATGCACGGCGGGAAATTTTGCGACGACGCATGCGCAGTTCATTCGGCGCGGGGACACGCTTCATTTAAATGAAACCCGCCCCCAACCCGCCCAATTTGAAATCCGCCGCCAGAAATACACTACGCCGCCGTAACTTACGGCGCGAACTCGCTGAGGATTTGAATATATGCCAGGTAAGGTATGGCGGTGTGGTGTATCTCTGATACGCTGCGCCTAACTAAATGTATGTGGATCTGACCCTTGGTGTTTTTTGTGCATACATTGGTTAGTTTGTGCCTTAAGGCATGTGTAGCTACCAAACATCTAAGTGAGGTGTCACGCTATGATTTTTCCTTTTTGTTTTTTGGATTAATTGATTCATAAACAGGGCCGTCTTTAATGTTGATTGGACCCTGGGCAAAAAAATTCTTGGGGCCCCCCCCATGCAATTGCGATTGGTTGCCAGAGGTTACAGCATATCATTACCACTTACTGATTGGTTGCTAGAGGTTACAGCACATAATACGGCTCACTGATTATTTGCTAGAGGTTACAACACCTGATTTCTTCTTGTTGATTGGTTGCTAGAGATTACTGTACAGTAATACTGCTCACTGATTGGTTGCTAGAGGTTACGGCACATCATCTCTTCACTGCAGAGGGGCATGATTTACATATGAATGCCGTCGGCCTCAGCTATTTACATATGAATGCCGCCGCTATTTACATGTAAACACAGGGCCTGCCGGTGAGTCATCTGTACACAACAATAGGCGTACATACAGCAGTTGTGTACATAGTTGTGTTCATATGTAAATAGCTGAGGCCGGCGGCATTCATATGTATATCACGCCCCTCTGCAGTGAAGAGATGATGTGCCGTAACCTCTAGAAACCAATCAGTGAGCAGTATTACTGTACAGTAATCTCTAGCAACCAATCAACAAGAAGAAATCATGTGTTGTAACCTCTAGCAACTAATCAGTGAGCAGGGCAGCATTAGTAGCAGCACTTCACACTGAGATATCAGGACACAGCACAAGACTAAAGGGACAAGGGAATTTAAACTGGGGTAGTTGGCAAGTATGAGGCAGCTGCTTTGCGCCCCCCACAACAATGACAGGGCCCAGGGCAGTTGTCCCCTTTGCCCTGCCTTAAAGACGGCCCTGTTCATAAACAAATGGAGTCTGTGGTGTTCAGGAGCCTGTGCATACTAGAAAGTGGAGGTCATCGCCTTCCATATAGGGTCTTCGTGAATACCCATTAGGATAAAGGCCCTGGCTGGGTTTAAGCCATCTGCTTACTTAGCTTACTATCTGGTAAGCAGGTGGTGGTGCACCTGTCTACGATCCATTCACTGGGTGTTGCAAGAATAATTGTACGTTTGTGCACGATTGTTTTCCACTTACCAACGGACTTTTCAAATTAGCGCAATTTTTCTTTTCCAATTTATGAAACCTGAATGTTTTTTAAGGGTTCCTTCATGTAAGAGAAGGTTGAGCAAGGCTGCTCTGTTGGACGAATGGACTGGCAGGGAGTAGAAGGGGGGCTGGGTATATACATGGGGGGGCATTTCAGTGAACCGTGACCCATGAATTGGCAGATCACAAGTTGATTTTTGCGCTTACATGTACAGCCAAGCCAACTGTTGTTTATGTAAAGTTTTATGATTGTAACCTTTTCACATTAGGGGCCATAAGATTATCAGAGGAGCTCCTGCATTTCCTGGATCTCATAAGATAAGAAATGTTAATGCTTTCCCATGGGCAGCTAATCAGATACAAACTTTCATTGTTCAGGTTTGAATCCACCTTTGGGCCTCACGTACGGTTTTCATGATGGCCCCTTGGATAAGGGAGGACCGCACGTGTACACAACGCACGTAAATCCCCCTGCAAACAGCATATCATTCCGTCTAATCCACGTGCAGATTTATTATCACCATTCATTAATGCCTCCTAATCTTTGTGCAAATACAAAGCCCCCGGAGCGACAATAGCTGAAAATATTATGTGCTCTTTATATTCATATCTCCCCCTGGAGGGTTGTATTTCTAGGAAGAGTCTCTGCAGACGGGTGACCTTGGACAGGTTTCCGCGAGCAGTACTATCGCTTGTTTTCCTCTAGATTGAATGTAGATATTATTCCTATGTAATGTTCTGTACCTGTGACAGCCTTTTGTCTTCTGTATGTTGCCTTAGAAGAAAAAAATTCCATTCCATTAAGTAGAGCTGGTCATAGAACTGTTGGACTGTTTAGACCATCTCATAATTATTACTATTAATATTATTATACACGATTTATATAGCGCCAACGCTTTACAGAATGCAGGGAGACAGTTCCATTACAATACAACTCGATACAATTGGGATTCAGAGGGCCCTGCTCATTAGAACTTCCCATCTAAAAGGGAAAGTCAAGTGATACAAAAGCTAATAGAGAAAGTTAAAGCGGTGGTTCACCCTCAATGACAACATTCTAGCATTAAATTAAGCATAGTAGCGCGAGCTACAGTATGCCTTTATTTATTTTTTTTGCCCCGTACTCACTGTTTAATCCTATAGTGAAGATTCCGACTCCCCGCGGGGAATGGGCGTTCCTATCCAGAGGGAAGATGATTGACGGACGGCTCTGGCATGTCACACTCCCCGAAGATAGCCGGAGTAGGTCTCGGCTCTTCACGGCGCTATACGGCGCCTGCGCACAGACTATGCGCAGGCGCCGTGAAGAGCCAAGTCCTATTTCGGCTATTTCCGGAGAAGCGTGACGTGCCAGAGCCGGCCGTCAATCATCTTCCCTAATTATAGGGTGAACCTCCTCTTTAAGGTGCATTTTATTACTTCGAGGTGGGATAGGCCTCCTTAAAACAATGGCTTTTCAAGGATCACCTAAAGGTGGACAGAGTTTGAGATGATTAGATAGATTGGAGTAAAGAATTCCAGAGAGGCTTTGGTGAAGTCCTGGAGGCGAGCTTGGGAGATGGAGAGCTGGAGGTCTTGGGAGGAATGGAGAGGACAGTTTGGTTGGTGTTTTGAGACGAGTTTGAGGGTATATATCTCGGGGCAGAATTGTGGATGACTTTGAAGGTTGTCTGACCGAGTAGAACATGGTTGGATACATTGAGGAAGGAGTTTCAGAGAAGCTCAGGAGAAGTCCTGGAGGCGAACATGGGAGGAGGTGACAAGGGAGATAGAGAGCAGAAGGTCTTGGGAGGAATGGAGAGGATGGTTTGGTTGGTATTTTGAGATGAGGTTGGTGATATATCTCGAGCCAGAGTTGTGGATGGCTTTGTAGGTTGTCGACATTTTGACCTTTTTTAGTTGGATGAGTGGAAGTCAGTGGAGGGATTGGTAGAGATGGGTAGCGAATACTGGACCGTTGGTTGTTGGACAGAGTATGAGATAGTTGATAAGGATTTGGATAAGGAGTTCAAGAGAGGCTTTCGAGAAGTCCTGAAGGCAAGAATGGGAGGAGGTGACGATGGAGATAGAAAACAGAAGGTCTTGGGAGGAATATAGAGGATGGTTTGGTTGCTGTTTTCAGATGAGGTTGAAGAATTATCTTGGGGCATAGTTGTGGATGACTTTGTAGGTTTTCGGACAGAGTAGGAGATAGTTGGAAAGATTGAGATAAGGAGTTCCAGAGAGGCTTTGGAGAAATCTTGGAGTCAAGCATGGGAGGAGCTGAGGATGGAGATAGCAGAAGGTCTTAAGAGGAATGGAGAGGACGGTTTGATTGGTGTTTTGAGACGAGGTTGGTGATATTTCTTGGAGTAGAGTTGTAGATGGCTTTGTAGGTTGACGTTGGAATTTTGAACTTTTTTTGTTGGATAAACGGAAGTCAGATTGGCAGAGAGGGGTAGCGAACACTGAACCACTGGTAAGGCGAATGAATTTGGAAGTAGTATTCATGATGGACTAAAGGGGGTTAGCCTATGTAAAGGTAGGCCAAAATCTGGTTCAACGTCTTTTGGCCCACCTTTGGCCATAAAAAAAAGTTAGCAACTCAGCTTTCAGTGTTTAGTAGTGGGCAACAAACAAAGTATAGAGTTCAGAAGTGGGCTACGTATAGAGTGAGAATTTCAGGAGTGGGCTACGAACAAGTGTAGAGTTCAGGAGCAGGAGTTCATTATGTACAGAGTTCGGGATTATGCTAGTTCAGACTTTATGAGTGCCTTATGTAGAGTGCAGGGTTCAGAGGTGCGCTATGTACAGAATGCAGAGTTCAGGGGTGTACTGTATGCAGAGTGACAGCTTCTGTGTTTACAAGTGACAGCTGGGAGCGGGAGAAGAGGGTGAGAGACAGAGGTGGCAGGTTTGGAGTCCCACCATGTTCTGGCTGCGAGGGCCACACGACAAAGCCTGACGAGCCAGATTCGGCCCACGGTCTTGTGTTTGACATATTGAGTTGCCACCTCATCCCTTTAAAACTAAACACATTATTTGCACATGTTCTGTGGCTGATTAAGGTGGTAATTAAACTCACTTAGTGCCTGATCTGCATTTAATTAGCCTCAGAACCTGTGTATTCCATATATGTTCGGTGGTAAAGGGATGAGGTGGCAACTCTAATGACATATGTGTTCTAGAGACTGCTAGAAGTATAGTGAGAGTGAGAGACAAGCAGCCTGAATATGTATGCAACTCTAGCCAATCCTTGGGAAGGTCTGCCCAGAATGTAGTTGGGGGGTGCATAAATATTGTGAGGCCTGGCAGCCAGGGTGCAGAGTTCCTAAGTCCAGTGATTCAGGAGGAGACCCCTGTGCAGGATGCCAGTGGAGCCTTTGAAGACATCGAGGTCCAAGCTAGGCTTAGCTGGGGGGCCTACCAAAGAGAGCCTGGATCAGAGACTGAAGGGAGTTGGTGGGAGGAAGCCCAGCCATTCTGGGACTGAGTGGATCATTGATCCTCCTATACAGAAGAGAAGTGACTGTGGGGCAGGGGTCAAGTCCTGGCGAAAAAAGTGTGGGAACTCCCACCCAAGATCCACTCCCCCTACAGTTTCGGGGGATACCATGTCCCCATCCCTATCCAAATTCCTTTTCCAATAAAAACCCCTAAAAAGGAAACCTTGGCCTGAATATTGAGCCAAAGGAAGAATGCTGAAAATGCTGTGTGCCTTTCTGTATGTGAGTTGGGGAAATAGGCCCAAATAAGCAGAGGCTCCTGCGGGGGGTAGTGCTACAGTAAGCCATGTCCACCCAACATTCTCTCTGTTCATTTGTGGCGTTATACCTTTATGCCTCCTATTATTCTGACTATGTGCCTTGCCTCCTATACTTCAACCAAACTTATTCTCTTTGTCTGTTTTTTTGCAGCCTCCTTGTTCATCATCGCCATGCTCCTGGGGAGCCTGAACAGCTGCTGCAACCCCTGGATCTACATGCTGTTCACCGGACACCTTTTCCACGACCTCTTGCAGCGCTTCCTCTGCTGCTCGGCGCGGTACCTGAAGTCCAAGCAGCAGAGCAGCGACCTGAGCGCCAGCAGGAAGAGCAACTCCTCAACGTTCGTCTTGAGTCGGAAGAGCTCCAGCCAAAAGAGCATCACTCAGCCATCGACATTGTGACCCCCCCCCACCACCCCCCTTTGTACTGGGTTGGGTTTTCCAGGTGGTGCCGATGGTGGACACAAAAGAGGACAAAGCCTTGGGGACACTAGATTATCTTCCTTGCTGTGGAGTTGATGATGACCCCAATCTTGGGAGAGGCAAGACGGGAGACTTAAAGAGTAGAACATACGGAGAAGTGCACCTTCTGGATGAACAGTACATGTGACTGTTATGTGGCTTCTTTTTTTTTTATGTTTCAGTCAATTGCCAGCAGTTTGCAGTCTTAAGGATGTTTCTCCTTTTATACATATCAGGAGACCTCTGAAACTCAAGGAAGCCATGGGCGACTGGAGAGGGAACACAAGGCATCCAGGTGTTATTAGAAAGTATTCCGGTCTCCCTTTAGATGTGCATGGACCTTGGTAATTCCTGTTGCCCATTGGTAAAAGCTGCTAGATGTTCATGGTTTCCAGGCTTTGGAGATCTAAAGGGTCCCAGAATGCTAACAAGCAGTGGTGGAACTACCAGGGTCACAAGGGTTGCACTCATGACTGGGCCCTGGCATTCCGCCACCATGGGGGGGAGGCCCAAGACAGCAGGAAGGGGACCTCTGCAGGACATGTGAAGGGACTGTAAGGCTCAGTTTAAAAAAGATAAGAGTTTGGTGCAGAATTACAACTACATTTATGTGGAAAAATATTTATTTATAAAAGTAAAAAAATTACAGAATTTAAAAACATCCATCCAATTACACAATACAGTTACAGAAATGTGCAAGCTGAAAAATTCACAGCATGTTTTGCCACGAATAGTAGCTTCCTCAGGAGAATTTAATTTATCAGGCACTATCTACTGGAAATAGGAGGAAAACAATACAAAAAATTACACAAATTATAAACAAGGTACAAATTTAACATAAATTACAATATTTGTACATTGTTTATAATTTGTGTATTCCTGTATTGTTTTGTAATTTTTTGTATTGTTTTCTTTCTATTTCCAGTAGATAGTGCCTGATAAATTAAATTCTGCTGAGGAAGCTACTAATCGTGGCGAAACATGTTGAGAATTTTTCAGCTTGCACATTCCTGTAACTGTAATGTATAATTGAATGGATTTTTTAAATTCTGTAATTTTTTTACTTTTATAAATAAATATTTTTTCACATAAATGTCGTTGTAATTCTGCACCTTTAAAATTCCAAACCCTTATTTTTTCTAAGTTGATTTACTAAAGGCAAATAGACTGTGGACTTTGCAAAGTGCAGTTGCTAGATTCACGTAGGGTTACGCAGGCGTATCGGTAGATACGCCATCCTAACTCGGAATCTACGCCGTCTAAAATTTAAGCGTATTCTGGAAACCAGATACGCTTAAATTAGGCTAAGATACGAGCGGCATAAGTCTCCTACGCCGTCGTATTTTAGGGTGCAATATTTACGCTGGCCGCTAGGTGGCGCTTCCGTTGAGTTTGGCGTAGAATATGCAAATGACTAGATACGCCGATTCAGAAACGTACGTGCGCCCGGCGTTTTTACGTCGTTTACGTACGGCTTTTTCCAGCGTAAAGTTAGTCGAACAAATAGCTGGCCTAGTCAATGTTAAGTATGGCCGTCGTTCCCGCGTCAAAATTTGAAATTTTTACGTCGTTTGCGTAAGTCGTCTGTGAATGGGGCTGGACGTAATTTACGTTCACGTCGAAACCAATACATCCTTGCGGCGTACTTTGGAGCAATGCATACTGGGATATGTACACGGACGGCGCATGCGCCGTTCGTAAAAAACGTCAATCACGTCGGGTCACCAATCATTTACATAAAACACGCCCCCCTCATCTGAATTAGACGCGCTTACGCCGGCACCATTTACACTACGCCGCCGCAACTTAGGAGGCAAGTGCTTTGTGAATACAGCACTTGCCTCTCTGACTTAAGGCAGCGTAGCGTAAATACGATACGCCGCCGTAAAAATGCGCGCATCTACCTGAATCCAGCTATGTAGGTGCAGTTGCTCCAGAGCTTAGTAAATGAGGTAAATTGTCACTTTGCAAAGAATATCCAATCACATGCAAGGAAGATAATTAAAAGAAATTCAGCTGAGATTTTGCTCATTTAGTAAGCTCTGGACCAACTGCAAAGTGCAGTCTTTTTACCTTTAGTAAATCAACCCCTATGTGTCGCGCAATAAATCGTAGCAGTGTGAACCGGGGCTTATGGCTAAAGGGCACCTGGATCAGCGGGGAGAGCCCTGGGCCCCCGAAGGAAAGTGCACCAGAACCAGAGGAAAGGGGTCTGGGACCGATGGGAAGGGCGCCACTGGTCAGGGAGACCCTTCATGGTTTTCTTGCACCTGGGTTCTAGTAATGACTCTGCTATCAAGTATTAAGAGTATAAGAGATAAGAATCATTGCTTTGGAGTTAATGAAAACAGTATAGTACAGCCTTTCTCAACCTTTGTAACAGCGGAGTAGCCCTTGAAATAACTTTCCAGTCTCAGGGAACCCCTATTAGTAACTGCTACATCTAAGCTCACAGTACTTTAGCTTGATGGCCACGGGAACACTGGCATCCCCAGTGTGGGGCCATGACCCCCCGCCCCCGAACATTATAGTTCCCGCAAAATTAAAACACCTTATTGTTTGTATCGGTACATGTGCCCCACATCTTGCTGGGGCCACCGCCGAGTTATTGCATTTTATAGTAGATCCCCCCTACTTTTGTCCCTGTCCCCCCATGTGCCCCCCTAAATATGAAAGCTGGAGACGCCACTGCACAGGAAAGTATTGTTCCTTGTGCTTAATCGGCATATCCCCCATTAAGGTAAGCTAAAAAGATAATGGGCCAGATTCACAAAGAGATACGACGGTGTATCTCCTGATACACCATCGTATCTCTGACTTAAACTGGTCCTATCTATGCGCCTGATTCATAGAATCAGTTACGCATAGATATGGCTAAGATCCGACAGTGTTACACTGTGTTACACTGTCGGATCTTATTTTCAATTTTAAAATGGCGCCGGGGGCGTTCCTGCTGATTTACGTTGAATAATATGTAAATCAGCGAGATACGCGAATTCACGAACATACGCGGACCCGACGCAGTGTTCTTACGACGTTTCCGTAGCGGCTTTCTCGGCGTATACTTACCCCTGCTTCTATGAGGCGCAGCCAATGTTAAGTATAGCCGTCGTTCCCGTGTCGCTTTTAATTTTTTTTACGTCGTTTGCGTACGCCGATTCAGAAACCCGCGCGTCGCTAGTTACGCTCACGTCGAAACCACTGACGTCCTAGTGACGTCAGTGGGAGCAATGCACGCCGGGAAATTCCGCGGACGGCGCATGCTCATTTAAATCGGCGCGGGAACGCGCCTGATTTAAATAGTACACTCCCCCTAGCCGCGAAATTTGAATTCCGCTGGGGGATTTACGATCCGCCGCCGCAAGTTTGGAGGTAAGTGGTTTGTGAATTACCCACTTGCCTCCTAAACTTGCGGGAGCAGATCTTAAATCAGGTAGATCGAGCGGATCTAAAGATCCGCTGATCTACGTGAATCTGGCCCAATTTATGTCAATGGTTACTTATCTAAATGGCAGAAATTGCTCCTTACTCGAGGAACCCCTAGCAACCTCTGGAGGAACCCTAGGGATCCATGAAATCCAGGTTGAGAAAGGCTTATATAGTTCATCAAGCATGTGACATCAAAGATCACTTTTTGGTTAACATTACACTTAGAAAAGAAGCTTAATATATTACGATAGAAAGTTTTATAATCTGATAACATATAACCAAGAGGCTGTCAACTACAAGCATGCACATCTATGAAGGATCCCAGAGATACCTTTCTCACCCAACTACTCCTGCGCTCTTCAGCTATCAGGCAGGAAAGTTGATCTGGCAGACATTTAAGAAATTCTGGTACAGGTGAGGTCTCAGGGGACAATTGGAGAAAGGGAAAAGTGAAAAAATATATATTTATATATTTGCAAACTTGCTTAAATTGCCAGAATATATTAAAGGATCTAAGGTGTTTTCAAATCCAGTTATTGGTTCAAATGTATGGTGGGCTGCCCAAGGTAAAGGAACCTGTTTAGTTTGGTGGACTTGTTTCCGAGGCAGCAGTGACATCACAGGTTTGAAAAAAAAAATGTATGGGCTGATCTTTGGCTCAATTGGCAAAAATAGTCACGAAACAGATTCCTATTTCTTTGCAACTAATTGGGTTCAGTGACATCACTAGTCACTAGAGCAGCCTTTCTCAACTTTTTACCCCCCTGAAATGTTCACGTTCCTAGGGACCCCCTGCTAAAATGTATACTATAGTTTGGGGATATGCAATTAGCGGACCTCCAGCTGTTGCAGAACTACAAGTCCCATGAGGCATAGCAAGACTCTGACAGCCACAGGCATGTGACACCCAGAGGCAGAGGCATGATGGGACTTGTGGCTTTGCAAAAGCTGGAGGTCCGCTAATTGCACATCCCTGCTATAGTACAACGGTCTCCAAACTGCGGCCCTTTGCATGACTTTATCCAGCCTTTGAGGTATTATTGCTACCATTGGCACCAACAATGGGGCACTATTCCTCCCACAGACACCAACTATAGGGCATAATTCCTCCCACTGACAACAAAAATGGGGCACTATTCCTTCCACTGACACCAACAATGGGGCATGATTCCTGCTGCTGATGCCACCAATGGGGAACTATTCCTTCCACTGACACCAACAATGGGGCATGATTCCTGCTGCTGATGCCACCAATGGGGAACTATTCTTTCCACTGACACCAACAATGAGGCACTATTCCTGCCACTGACACTAACAATATGGCATAATTCCGGCCACTGACACCAACAATGGAGCGCTATTCCTTACACTGACACCAGCTATTTCTCCCCCTAATACCAAAGATCGGGCATTGTTTACTCCCCCTGGGCACAGTTCGGCCCTCCTAAAGTCTGAAGGACAGTAAACTGGTCCTTCCTTTAAAAAGTTTGGAGACCCCTGCTCTAGGGCACACTTTCTCAACCAGGTTTTCCTGGAACCCTTGGGTTCCTCCAAAGGTTGGTAAAGGTCCCTAAGCAATGGGCAACTTCTGCCTCTCACTGTTAGGTGGGAATTCTTCCAAATGTAAGGAACATTCTTCCCAGTGACCATAACACTAATATCCCGGGAGCTGTAGATGAGCCATTGAGCCCAGAAAGTTACTTCAAGGATTTTTCCATGTCTAAAAAGGTTTAGAAAGGCTTCCCTAGGGACTTCATCACTGAGAATGTATTGTGTCAATTCCTGAGGAACTGGTGATAGCCAAAATAGTGATGTAGATAAGCCCAACTGAAGTCACTTCACTAGGAAAGTCACTTGAACTGTCAACACTTTAGGGCAGGGGTCTCCAAACTAGACGATCGGAATTTCTGACAAAAACTTTTCTTGTCGGAAAATTTGAGAACCAGCTCTCAAATTTTTGTTGTCGGAAATTTCGACAGAAAAAGTCAGGTGGAGCCTACACACGGTCGAAATTTCCGAACCAAAAGCTCACGTCAAACTTTTTTTCGTCGGAAATTCCGACCGTGTGTACGTGGCATTACAGTTAGCTAAAAATATTAGTGGTGTCAGTGGGAATTTATCTGAGAGGCAGAGTTTGCCCATTGCTTAGGGACCTTTGCCAACCTCTGGAGGAACCCAAGGGTTCCAAGAAAACCTGGTTGAGAAAGTGTGCCCTAGAGTATGGACAAGGTGGCCTCAGTCTAGGGAACTAGGGTTCAGAGAAATTACATCATCTGCTTAGATATAGAACATGTTCCATATTTTTCCGATGGAATTCCATCGGAATTCCAATGTGATTTGGCTGGGCAAAAACCTGATCGTGTGTACGGGGCATTAGTGTTTCCCAATGAATCATCCAAGATGACCTCATAATTGACCAGTTCTTTTCTAGTGTATTGACTACAAAAAGGCTGCAGTTCATGGCCCAGATTCACGTAGGAGATACGACGGCGTATCTCCAGATACGCCATCGTATCTCTGAGTCTGAGGCGTCGTATCTTGGCGCCTGATTCAAAGAATCAGATACGCCAGAATTTGTATAAGATACGACCAGCGTAAGTCTCCTAAGCCGTCGTATCTTAACTGCATATTTACGCTGGCCGCGTGTACTGATTTACGCCTAGAAATATGTAAATCAGCTAGATATGCCTATTCACGAACGTACGCCCGGCCGTCGCAGTACAGATACGCCGTTTACGTTAGGCTTTTTCCGGCGTAAAGTTACCCCTGCTCTATGAGGCGTAGATGAGGCGTACCAATGTTAGGTATGAACGTCGGAACAGCGTAAAATTTTTCACGTTTTACATCGTTTGCGTAAGTTGTTCGCGAATAGGGCTCAGTGTCATTTACGTTTACGTCAAAAGCATTGGCTTTTTGCGGGTTAATTTGGAGCATGCGCACTGGGATACTTTCACGGACGGCGCATGCGCCGTTCGTAAAAAACGTAATTTAATGGGGTCACAATAAATTTACATAACACACGCCCACATCTTCCACATTTGAATTAGGCGGGCTTACGCCGGCCTATTTACGCTACGCCGCCACAACTTTGCTTTGTGAATACTGCACTTGCCTGTCAAAGTTGCGGAGGCGTAACGTAAATAGGATACGTTACGCCCGCACAAAGATGCGCTCTCCTACGTGAATCTGGCCCTATATGTCCTAGTGTCAGATGCCTACCTAATTTATTATTAGTATAACATTTCTTGGATCTTGCAGTGTCAATGGTCAATTAAAAAAAACCTATCCCTGCACCACCCCGTCTGCTGTCAATTTCCGGCATCATATGTCCCTATGTATAAAAAACTCACCAGTGACGTCTCAGTCACGTCTCTAACGCGGCACCGACTCCTTTCCATATGAAGTCCTCACACCACCGATATCACCAGTTTTCAATTCACCTGCTTTGTAAATGTCAATGCTGTATTTATTGGACATGTTCGTTGACAGCCACCGACAGCACTGAATGAGGCGGCGCAGATCTCATGTGAGACGGTCGTTCTGGGCGCTGTAGCCACTATTAAGAATGTATGAAAGACTCGGGGACTTAAAGCCTTTTATAATAAAGTCTAAAATGATTTGAAAGTTCACTTCTGCTGAAACCAAAGTTTGTAGACTTGTGTCGACTGTGTCGGGAGAGGGTCGTCCAGCGCCCAAGGCAAAGATGTGAAACGGTGTTCCCCTCCCCCGCTGATAATTGATGGATCGGCATCTCTGCCCCACTGTGCTTTGTCTGCTCATAGTAACCATACAGGCCCGGATTCACGTAGAGCGGCGCATCTGTGTGCCGGCGTAGCGCATCTCATATGCGCTACGCCAACGTAACTCTGAGAGGCAAGAGCAGTATTCACAAAGCACCCGCTCCCTACGTTGTGCCAGCGTAACGTAAATTGGCCGGCGTAAGCCCGCCTAATTCCAAGCAGGAAGGAAGTGAGCGTGTTCCATTTAAATGAAGCTTGACCCCATGCAATTGATGGGCCGAACGAATGGCGCATGCGCGCGCATGCTCAGAATCACGTTGAATTTACGCCCTAAGATACGACGGCTCAATGCCTACGACGTGAACGTAACCTACGCCCAGCCCCATTCACGTACGACTTACGTAAACGACGTAAAATACGACGGCTGTTCTGTCGTCCATACCTTTGCATGGGTTGCGCCTCCCTATAGGTGTTTTAACTTTACGGCGAACGTACGCCTTACGTAAACGGCGTATACTCATGCGACGGGCGCAAGTACGTTCGTGAATCGGCGTATCTCGGTCACTTGCATATTCGACGCGTAAATCAATGGAAGCGCCCCTTGCGGCCAGCGTAAATATGCGCCCAAGATATGACGGCGTAGGAAACTTACGTTGGTCGAAGGAAGCCTAATTTCAGGCGTATCTAGTTCTATGGGTACGGCGCATAGATACGACGGCGCACATTGACACTTATGCGGTGTATATCGAGATACGTCGGCGTAAGTCTTTGTGAATCAGGGCCACAGGGTTCATAGTGTGTGTGCCTGCTTTCTAGCAGCTGGGGGGGGGGGGGGGGGCTGGGCAGTCGCGCATGCACAATGTGTTTTTAATGTCAGCTTTGGGCAGTTATGGTTAAGGGGGGTGGAGAGTGGCCTTGTTGTGTGTGTTGCCTGGTAGAAAGGGATTCAACAATCTGCTAGTTGCCCGCCATGGATCTAGAACATGCATGTCCCCTACCCTCCCCTTGTTGAGGGTGCTTGTGCCTGGGGCAACTATCCCTGCTGCCAACCCCCCCTTGTGCCAGCCCTGGGGTAATGGAAGCCTGTGCGATGGACACGGTGATTATGTGATTATGCACTTTAGAAAATCGAGGTTTATTGCTTTATTGATTGATTAGGTTGGGCTTAAAATGGCAAAAGTGAGAGATCCTTTGTCCAATCACCGAGCCTGCCGGGAAACTGGAAGTGATGCAACAGTGCCCCGAAAAAGCACCGCCCAATCACCCTCCGCTCCCGGCCAATAAAAAAGACAGGGCAGGAGCCAGGGACAAATCAGTGGCGAGTTGAAGTGTGTGCGGGCGCACAACTTGCGCCCTGCACACTGCCCTGCACAGGGGCAAATCAGCTTCCCAGCTTGCAATCAGCTGATTGCAAGCTTGGAATCTTCCCATAGACTGCCGTGTGACCGCCGGACGGACACTCTTAAAGTGACCCTATGGGGCGCCACTGCAGATCAGTGAGAATTTCCATGGTAGCGAGGATCATTTAATTTCCAATGTAAACAAGGAAGACATAGCTTTGGGTTGCACAGACTATGGTGTTGCAAAACATCTTCAATGATCACAGTTCTTGGGTCTGACCCCACCCACCTGGGATCTGACCCCACCCACCTGGGATCTGACCCCACCCACCTGGGATCTGACCCCACCCACCTGGATTTTGATCCCACCCACCTGGTTGCTTTCAGTGTTCAGCCCACCTTGAGGTGTTCCCAGTTGTTCAGTTGCATTTGTCATAATATCATATAAGTTGGAGGCCCAAGAAAGGCATTTTCCAGGGGAGTCTTGTGAACTCGGTAATAGCTAAAGGATACCTTGAAGGGTTACATTGACACATTTATAGAGCATGGAGGTAATCAGGGCCGTCTTTAATGTTGATTGGACCCTGGGCAAAAAAATTCTCGGGGCCCCCTCCCATGCAATTGCGATTGGTTGCCAGAGGTTACAGCATATCAATTACCACTTACTGACTGGTTGCTAGAGGTTACAGTACACATTACGCCTCACTGATTAGTTGCTAGAGGTTACAGCACATGATTTCTTCTTGTTGATTGGTTGTTAGAGATTACTGTACAGTAATACTGCTCACTGATTGGTTGCTAGAGGTTACAGCACATCATCTCTTCACTGCAGAGGGGCATGATATGCATATGAATGTCGCCTTTATTTACATATGAATGCTCCCATTATTTACATGTAAAGACATGGGCCCAGATTCACAAAGGACTTACGACGGCGTATCTCCAGATACGCCGTCATAAATCTGAATCCGGCCCGTCGTATCTCGGCGCCTGATTCAAAGAATCAGATACGCCAGAATTTGTATAAGATACGACTGACGTAAGTCTCCTACGCCGTCATATCTTAGGGTGCATATTTACGCTGGCCGATAGGTGGAGCTTCCGTAACTTAGGGCGCAAGTTCTTTGTGAATACGGTACTCACCTCTCTAAGTTACGGCGGCTTAACGTATCTAGGATACGCTACGCCCGCACAAAGATACGCCCTCCTACGTGAATCTGGGCCCTGGTCTGCAGGTGAGTCATCTGTACACAACAATAAGGCAGAGCTGGGCACATTAGTAGCAGCACTTCGCACTGAGATATCAGGACACAGGACTAAAACTTTAAGGGAATTTAAACTGGCATAGTTGGCAAGTATGAGGCAGCCACTTTTTGCCCCACAACAATGACAGGGCCCAGGGCAGCTGCCCCTTTTGCCCTGCCTTAAAGACGGCCCCCCTGAAGGTAATGTGACAAAACATTCCTGATGCTAGACCCACTGTAATGGATCTATAGCTGGAGTTTGGCTTTATCCATTATTTCCGCACATAAATTATATGGACCATTAAACTTGAACAGCGCAATGAGAAGTCTTTATCAACATGCATGAATATGCAGACATCTCAGGATCTTATCAAAAATGGAGCCATTCCAAATAAAGCAGAGCTGTTGGTGCGGAGATTTCCCAACACACAGCTGATGTCTGGTCTGGTAGCGCCATCAAAGAATATTGCCGTCTTACACTTGTATGTCTTCATTAGCCTAACATGGCAGCCGACATACAGCCGACTGCCTGTCAGACTTCTCATTTCCTGTACAGACTGGGCTCCTCATTTCATTATTTTGGTGTCTACGTATCTGGTGGATGCTGGAGACTTAACCCCTTGACTGGCCATATACACGTATATGTGGTATTACTGTGGTCCCTGATCATATGATCACTGTAGCAGCCAATCACAGTGATCATATGAATTCAGAATTACAAACTTCTAAAAGAGCTGGCTCCCATTGGCTGGTGGGACTCTATTGGTTAGGATACTGTGAGTTCCTAACTCTGCACACCAGCTGTGCTCATTATGAGGGGTTCCCCTATCCCTGTGCTGGGTTTTCAGGTCCGTACACCTTCTGTGCTGATTGTGAGAGGTTCCTACCAACCCTGTGCTGAGTTCCTCTGTACACCTGCTGTACCAATTATGAGGGGTTCCCACCATCCCTGTGCTGAGTTTCCAGGTCTGTAGACCTGATGTGCCCATTTTGAGGAGTTCCTATAGTCCCTGTGCGGAGTACCCGGGTCTGTACATCCGCTGTGTCTATTATGAGGGGTTCCCTCAATCCCTGTGTAGAGGCCCCCCTAGGTCTGTACACCTGCTGTGCCCATTATGAAGGGCTCCCACCATCCCAGAGTTGAGGCCCCTAGGTCTGTACACCTGCTGTGCCCATTCTGAGCGGTTCCCTCCATCCCTGTGTTGAGTTCCCTGGTATGATTATGAGGGTTTCCCATCATCCCTGTGCTGCGTTCCCGGGTCTGTACACCTGCTGTGCCCATTATGAGGGGTTCCCTCCATCCCAGAGTTGAGGCCCCTAGGTCTGTACACCTGGTGTGCCCATTATGAGGGGTTCCCTCAATCCCTGTGTAGAGGCCCCTGGTCTGTACACCTGCTGTGCCCATTATGAAGGGCTCCCACCATCCCAGAGTTGAGGCCCCTAGGTCTGTACACCTGCTGTGCCCATTCTGAGCGGTTCCCTCCATCCCTGTGTTGAGTTCCCTGGTATGTACACCTGGTGTGCCCATTATGAGGGGTTTCCTCAATCCCTGTGTTGAGTTCCCGGGTCTGTACACCTGGTGTGCCCATTATGAGGGGTTCCATCAATTCCTGTGTTGAGTCCCAAGGTCTGTACACCTGGTGTGCCCATTATGAGGGGCTCCCACCATCCCCGAGTTGAGGCCCCTGGGTCTGTACACCTGCTGTGCCCATTATGAGGGGTTCCCTCAATCCCTGTGTTGAGTCCCCAGGTCTGTACACCTGAAGTGCCCATTATAATGGGTTCCCACCATTCCTGAGTAGAGTTCCCAGCAACAGAATGTCCAGCATTGAGCTCACAACTTACAATACAAATTATTACCAGTATTAACACATCCCCCAATAGTTTGCTAGGCGACAAAGGTGTGTAAATTGGCACAATTAACAATGAGTGAAAGACCCTTTAGACTGGTAGACACCAGGAGACCCAGGGCTTCCCAGATCTCATTAATCAGCATTTATTTCACATACATCTGTCTTCTGAGTCCCAAGCTGGTAGAGACCATCATGGCCTCCTTAATAATGTCCATTTGCATTACATAACAGAACATATTCCTAAATGCTTGTAGCTCCCTCAAATGCCAGGGCCCATAGTCGGTAGGCAATAGGCTAGCATTCAGTCCCCTCCAAAAGCCTCTGACCTGGATGAGTCTGTCAAGGGATTCTGGGTTCCATGGGCCTCCCCACCCAAATAGGGTGCCCGCGTGTCCCCGATTGCCTGGGATTGTCCGGCAATTCGCATTTCTGTCCCGTGTCCCGGGCACCTTCATTCCGGGACAATACATGTCCCGGCGGGCGGCGGCATTCTACGGTGCTGGCTGTCTTAGATCCACGGCTCGGCTGCCCGTCCCGACTCCCACAGCGCATTGTCCGACTTCTCCTCCTCCCGCCTGAGGCCCGAACCGCCCGACTGCCTGAGGCCAGGGAACAAAGACTGACGCTCAACCGCCCACCACACCAGACCAGTCCAGATTAGAAGGTGAGCAAATGGAACCTGATTGGAGCAGGTCAGATGACAAGTCGGGGCACTGGGGCTTGGGACAGTACAGTAATAAATGAGGCTGACAAAGTGGGGGCAATAAAAAATGAAGCTGACAAGTGTGGGCAATAAAATGAGGCTGACAAAGTGGGGGCAATAAAAAATGAAGCTGACAAGTGTGGGCAATAAAATGAGGCTGACAAGTGGGGGCAATAAAAAATGAGGCTGACAATTGGGGGGGGGGCAATAAAAAATTAAACTGGCAAGTGAGGGCAATAAAAAATATATATGTAAAAAATGTATACCACCTGTCTCAACTGGTGACCACGGTTTGCTTTTCTTTTTCCATAAATTGCCAAAAAAAGTTATAAAAAATCATATTTTTTGGGGCTGGCGAAGGTGTCGGGGTTGTGCGCAGGGGGCAAGGGTGTGTATGGGGGGTGTCCCTGAATGGCAGTTTGGAAATGTGGTCACCCTACACCCAAAGTGACTCCCGTCACAGAGAGAGAGAGTAGAGCTATGGGAGGGGCTCAGCAGCTCCACCCACTGCAGGCTGCCTGCAGAAAACTACAGGAGGGGGCGGAGACAAGACTGGTCACCCTACACCCAAAGTGACTCCCGTCACAGAGAGAGCAGAGCTGTGGGAGGGGCTCAGCAGCTCCACCCACTGCAGGCTGCCTGCAGAAAACTACAGGAGGGGCGGAGACAAGACCGGTCACCCTACACCCAAAGTGACTCCCGTCACCGAGAGAGAGCAGAGCTATGGGAGGGGCTCAGCAGCTCCACCCAACGCAGGCTGCCTGCAGAAAACTACAGGAGAGGGCGGAGACAAGACCGGTCACCCTACACCCAAAGTGACTCCCGTCACAGAGAGAGCAGAGCTGTGGGAGGGGCTCAGCAGCTCCACCCACTGCAAGCTGCCTGCAGAAAACTACAGGAGGGGGCGGAGACAAGACCGGTCACCCTGCACCCAAAGTGACTCCCGT
Source organism: Rana temporaria (assembly GCF_905171775.1). Classification (NCBI taxonomy): domain Eukaryota; kingdom Metazoa; phylum Chordata; class Amphibia; order Anura; family Ranidae; genus Rana; species Rana temporaria. The sequence continues at coordinate 8,596,975 of NC_053495.1, read as the reverse complement.
CACAGAGAGAGAGCAGAGCTGTGGGAGGGGCTGAGCAGCTCCACCCACTGCAAGCTGGCTTCAGAAAACTACAGGAGGGGGGCGGAGACAAGACCAGTGACCCTGCACAAGGAGAGAGAGCAGCAGCGAGCAGTCTTTATTACAGGAAGTCTCACACTGGATTTCTGCACAGATCTGGAATAGATACACAAATCACACCGAGATTGAAGGAAGAATACACATGAGAAATGGATTTAGATGATATTTATTGATCCCCGGAGTTCAGCTTTAAGAAGCGACAGTCTAGAAATAAAAACCGCGGTCTAAATTCCGCGGTGAATCGCACATGCAGACCCCCTCGGGGCCGGATACCGATTATTAATAAATCAAACAAATTGCACTACATTAAAACAACTTGTTTGTTTTATAAATCCCATGTTTACGTAACGCGGCGGCACGCCGGAACGATTTTCACGTTTCCCCCACGAAACCAGTTAAAGAGGGTCAGTGAGCAAAGCGCTGGGGGAGGGGAACATCAAATTAATGGAGTCTGTAACTATTAATGACGAGGAAGGACAATGTATCATTTATCATCTCCCTGTAATAAGGAAGCGCTGGAATGTGACCGCCGCGAATGGCTCCCAGATGTTTCCTTCAGACGCTCGCTGCGTTTGTCGGTCGCGGTGGCTGAGTCGGTTACAGTAATGTAGCGAAAAAAAAAAATAGAAAATTATTAAACAAGAATTGTATGTTTAAGGTACACTAAATTTATTGGCATCCCAGTCTTATAGCTAGATTCAGATAACCAGGCATATCTTTGAGGCGGCGTAGCGTATTGCATTTACGTTACGCCGCCGTAAGTCAGAGAGGCAAGTGCTGTTTTCACAAAGCACTTGCCTCCTAAGTTACGGCGGCGTAGCGTAAATGGGCCGGCCTAAGCGCGCCTAATTCAAATGTGGAACAGGGGGGCGTGTTTTATGTAAATGATTCGTGACCTGACGTGATTGACGTTTTTTACGAACGGCGCATGCGCCGTCCGTGGACAAATCCCAGTGTGCATTGCTCCAAAGTACGCCGCAAGGACGTATTGGTTTCGACTTGAACGTAAATTACGTCCAGCCCTATTCACGGACGACTTATTTCAAAGCGGGAACGACGGTCATACTTAACATTGGCTAGGCCAGCTACTAACTTTACGCCGGAAAAAGACTTACGTAAACGCCGTAAAAAAAAGGGCCGGGCGCACGTACGTTTCTGAATCGGCGTATCTAGTCATTTGCATATTCTACGCCAAACTCAACGAAGCGGCCAGCGTAAATATGCACCCTAAGATACAACGGCGTAGGAGACTTACGCCGCTCGTATCTTAGCCTAATTTAAGCGTATCTGGTTTCCAGAATACGCTTACATTTGCGACGGCGTAGATTCAGAGTTACGGCGGCGTATCTACTGATACCGTAACTCTTTGTGAATCTAGCTATTAGTCTGTAGGGTTCAGTATTGAGTTGGCCCCGCCCTTTGCAGCTATTTTGAACCCTATGAACTAAGACTGGGGGATGGAAAAATACACCCCCCCCCCCCCCGGGGGCCACTGTGTAAGATAATGGGAGAGGCAGTAAAGTAACCCACTGTAGGTGCTGTATAAGCGTAATGCCGCGTACACACGATCGATTGTCTGATGGACCATTTTCATCAGACTAAGGCCTCGTACACACGACAGAGAAACTCGACGTGCCAAGCAGTTCCTCGTCTCGTTTTGGGATGAAGCCGCCGAAGAGCTCGGCGGGCCGCCTTCTCCTATAGAACAACGCGGCCAACGAGAAAATAGAGAACATGTTCTCTATTTTCTCGTCGAGCTCCTCGGCGGCTCCATCGAGCCAAAACTGTACAGACGACAGAGATTCTCGGCAGAATCCGGGTTTTGACCGAGTTTCTCGGCGAATTCTGCCGAGAATCTCTGTCGTGTGTACGAGGCCTAACCGATCCTGTGTGGGTCCCATCGGTTATTTATCCATCGGTTAAAAAAATAGGCACTTGTTTTAAAATTATCTGATGGTTAACTAACCGATAGAAAAAAACGATCGTCTGTGGGCACGTCCATCGGTTAAAAATCCACGCATGCTCAGAATCAAGTCGACGCATGCTCGGAAGCATTGAACTTAATTTTTCTCAGCACGTCGTTGTGTTTTACGTCACCGCGTTCTGACACGATCGATTTTTTAACTGATGGTGTGTAGGCGCGACTGATGAAAGTCAGCTTCATAGGATATCTGATCCATCAGACCGTTTTCATCGGATGAACCGATCGCGTGTACAGGGCATCATAGGGGGGTGGAAATATAACCCCCCTGGGTAAAAATAAACCCCTGGGGCCACTGGGTGAGGTTAAGGGTGGGGGGTGCAAAAATAAACCCCTGGGTAAGGTTAAGGGGGGGGATAACCCCCTGGGGCCACTGTGTAAGATTATGGGAGAGGCAGTAAAATAACCTCCTGTGGCTGCTGTATAAGGTTAAGGGGGGGGGGGGTGAAAATATAACCCCCAGGGGTAAAAATAAACCCCTGGGGCCACTGGGTGAGGTTAAGGGTGGGGGGGGTGTAAAAATAACCCCCTGGGACCACTGGGTGAGGTTAAGGGTGGGGGGGGGGTGAAAAAATAACCCCATGGGGCCATTGTGTAAGGTTAGGGGAGAGGCAGTAAAATAACCCCCTGGGGCCACTGTGTAAGATTACGGGAGAGGCAGTAAAATAACCCCCTGTGGCTGCTGTATAAGGTTAAGGGGGGGGTGAAAATATAACCCCATGGGTAAAAATAAACCCCTGGGGCCACTGGGTGAGGTTAAGGGTGGGGGGGGTGGAAAAATAACCCCCTGGGACCACTGGGTGAGGTTAAGGGTGGGGGGGGGGGGGGAAAAAATAACCCCATGGGGCCATTGTGTAAGGTTAGGGGAGAGGCAGTAAAATAACCCCCTGGGGCCACTGTGTAAGATTACGGGAGAGGCAGTAAAATAACCCCCTGGGGCCACTGGGTAAGGTTAAGGGTGGGGGGGGTGGAAAAATAACCCCCTGGGGCCACTGGGTAAGGTTAAGGGTGGGGGCGGGGTGGAAAAATAACCCCCTGGGGCCACTGGGTGAGGTTAAGGGTGGAAAAATAACCCCATGGGGCCATTGTGTAAGGTAATGGGGGAGGCAGTAAAATAACCCCCTGTGGCTGATGTGTAAGGTTAAGTGGGAGGGAAATAACCCCCTTGTGTAAGGTTAAGGGAGGGGCAATAAAATAACCCTCGGCATGACCTGGGCTCAGAAGAAGTGTATTGAATCATGCAGGCCCATAAATCTATTGTGTGCCCCTCCCCCTATTGCCGGCGTCACCATGTACAATGCAGGACCAGCGATCGCCCACCTTCTGTATGATCCCCGTGGGTGGGCGTGGCCTATGACACCCTGTATATAAGACTTTTTGTAGAATCCACTTTTATGTGTGAACTGTTTTATTGGAGAGTTTTATTACCCTTTCTGTACAGAGAAGTGGAGATTTCAGATATATATCTTTAATAAACTCTGTTCTTTCAGACCGGCCCGCCGCGTGAATTATTAGCGGTTTATGTTTTTTGTGTACGAAGCCATGAATCCTCCGCCGTCCGCTGACACCTCGATAGGAAAACTCGCAGAAAAGGCGAAAGCAGAAATATTGCTCTGAAATAATTGGGCCCCATACCAGGAGGACGGGGAATGTTCACAGCCGAGACCGTATACAGAGAACCGGCGCCAACGTGAAGGAAAGACGAAGGCCAACATCGGTGAAGACTCATGAAGTGCCCGTTGGCATCCTGATCCCAAGGCTTCAATGCTTTCTGAGTCATGGAACCTGGAGTGATTATAGGGACTGGGGAATCAGCAGTCACTGGCAGTACACTTCTCCTAGTCAATGCAACAAAAGATAGCCAGGCTCTAAGAACAAGCTGGAGGGATTCAGAGGGAGAGAGGAGAGGCACAGAAAGAAAGGAAAATAGAAAGAAAGAAAAAAAGAAAGAGAGAGAGAAAGAGAAAGAAAGAGAGAGAAAGAAAGAAAGAAAGAAAGAAAGAAAGAAAGAAAGAAAGAAAGAAAGAAAGAAAGAAAGAAAGAAAGAAAGAAAGAAAGAGAGAAAGAAAGAGAAAGAAAGAAAGCGATAGAAAGAAAGAAAGAAAGAAAGAAAGAAAGAAAGAAGTAAAGAAAGAGAGTGAGAGAAAGAAAGCAATACAAAAAGAAGTAAAGAAAGAGAGAAATAGAGAGAAAGCAAGAAAGAAAGAAAGAAAGAAAGAAAGTAAGAAAGACAGAAAGAGCGAGCTAGAGGGATGCAGAGGGAGAGACACAGGGAGAAAAAAACAGAAAAAGAAAGAGGAGAGAGAAAGAAATAAAGAAAGAGCTGAAGGGATGTAGAGGGAGAGACACAGAGAGAAAGAAAGTGAGAGAGAGAAAGAAAGAAAGAAAGAAAGAAAGAAAGAAAGAAAGAAAGAAAGAAAGAAAGAAAGAAAGAAATGGAAAGCTTGAGGGCTGCATAGGGAGAGAGAATGAGAGACACGGGGAGGAAAAAGAAAGAGAGAGATAAGAGAGAAAAAGAAAGAAAGAGCGAGAAAGAAAGAAAGAGCGAGCTGGAGGGATGCAGAGGGAGAGTCACAGGGAGAAAGAAAGAAAAAGATAAAAATAAAGAAAGAAAGAGCTGAAGGGATGTAGAGGGAGAGAGAAGGAAAGACACAGGGTGAAAGAAAGAAAGAAAGAAAGAAAGAAAGAAAGAAAGAAAGAAAGAAAGAAAGAAAGAGAGAGAGAGAAAAGAAAGAGAAAAAGAAAGAAAGAACAAGCTGGAGGGATGCAAAGGGAATGAGAAGGAAAGGCACAGGGAGAAAGAAAAAAAGAAAGAAAGAAATAAAGAGCGAGCTGGAGGGGTGCTGAGGGAGAGACACAGGGATAAGGAAAGAGAGAAAGAAAGATAGAAAGAGCTGGAGGGGTGCTGAGGAAGAGAGAATGAAAGACACAGGGAGAAAGAAGGAGAGAAAGAAAGAAAAAAAAGCAGAAAGAGCCTGACAAATGCAGAGGGAGCGAGGAGAGACACAGGGAGAAAGAAAGAAAGAGAGAGAAAGAGTAAGAAAGAAAAAAAAAAGAAAGAGCTGGAGGGATGTAGGGGAAGATAGAGGGAGAAACACAAGGAGAAAAAAAAAGAAACGAGAGAAAGAAAAAGAAAGAAAGAAAGAAAAAAAAGCTGGAGGGATGTAGAGGGAGAGAGAAGGAGAGACACAAGGAGAAAGAAAAGGAGAGAGAAAAGAAAGAAAGAACTGGAGGGATGCAGAGGGAAAGACACAGGGAGAAAGAAAGAAAGAGAGAGAGAAAGAAAGAAAGAAAGAAAGAAAGAAAGAAAGAAAGAAAGAAAGAAAGAAAGAAAGAAAGAAAGAAAGAAAGAAAGAGAGAGAGAAAGAAAGAAAGAAAGAGAAAGAAAGAAAGATAAAAGAAAGAAAGAGAGAAAGAAAAAGAAAGAAAGATAAAAGAAAGAAAGAGAGAGAGAGAGAGAAAGAAAGAAAGAAAGAGAAAGAAAGAAAGATAAAAGAAAGAAAGAGAGAAAGAAAGAGAAAGAAAGATAAAAGAAAGAAAGAAAGATAGAAAGAGCTGGAGGGACATAGTGGGAGAGAGAAGGAAAGATACAGGGAGAAAGAAAGAGAGGGGGAAAGATAGAAAGAAAGGGGGAAAGATAGAAAGAAATAAAGAAAGAAATAAAGAAAGAAAGAGAGAAAGAACGAAAGAAAAAAAAGAGAATGAGCCTGAGAGATGCAGAGGGAGCGAGAAGGAGAGACACAGGAAGAAAGAAAGAAACAAAAAGAAAGAGAGAGAAAGAAAGAAAGAGCTGGAGGGATGCAGGGGAAGATAGAGGGAGAAACACATGGAGAAAAAAAGAGAAAGTGAGAGATAGAAAGAAAAAGAAAGAAAGAAAAGAAAGAACGAGCTGGAGGAACATAGAGGGAGAGAGAAGGAAAGACACAGGGAGAATACATGGAGGGAAAGATAGAAAGAAACAAAAAGAAAGAAAGAAAGAAAGAAAGAAAGAAAGAAAGAAAGAAAGAAAGAAAGAAAGAAAGAAAGAAAGAAAGAAAGAAAGAAAGAATAAGAACGAAAGAAAGAAATAAAAAGAAAGAAAGAGAGAGAAAGAAAGAAAGAAAAAAGAAAGAGAGAGAAAGAAAGAAAGAAAAAGAAAGAAAGAAAGAAAGAAAGAAAGAAAGAAAGAAAGAAAGAAAGAGCTGGAGGGATGCAGGGGAAGATAGAGGGAGAAACACGTGGAGAAAGAAAGAGAAAGCGAGAGAAAGAAAGAAAAGAAAGAATGAGCTGGAGGAACATGGAGGGAGAGAGAGAAGGAAAGACACAGGGAGAATAAAAGGGAGAGGGAAAGATAGAAAGAAAGGAAAGTTAGATACAAAGAAAAAAGAAAAAGAGAACAAGCTGGAGGGATGCAGAGGGAGCGAGAAGAAGAGGCACAGGGAGAAAGAGAGAGAGAAAGAAACAAAAAGAAAGAAAGAGCTGGAGGTGTGTGTGTGGATCATGAAAAGAACCGGAATGGAAGGAAATAAACCGGCACAGACAAGCCGCCCGCCTGCCGTGTTCTGTATGTTCAGCATGAGAGTCCTTCAAATAAAGGGACATCCCACTCAGACATAGAACGCCATCTCTCCGTCTCATTCTCTTTCTCTCTTTCTTTCTCCCTGTGTCTCTCTCTTGTTCCCTCTACATCTCTCCAGTTTGTTCTTTTTTTCTCCTTATTTCTCTCTCTTTCTTTCTCCATGTGTCTCCACCTTCCGTTTGAGGATGTCCCACAGATGCTCAATAGGGTTTAGGTCTGGAGGTGTGTTTGGGGTCGTTATCATGTTGGCATACTACCCTGCGGTCCAGTCTCTGAGGGTAACGCCAACTTGTTGTGATGCTGAGCCTCCACGATTGATAGAACTGAAATCCAATGAAGGAGTTAATAAAAGTTCCATATAAGTCCAGACTGACAGTTACAATGTAACTTCCCAGCGTACAATATGGCCGACCGCTCCTTCACCATAGCGGGCCCCCTGATTGCTGACACATTTCTTATTGCTTTGGGAATACTGGGAGCTGAAAAGTCTCCGACTGGCCCTGAAATAATTGAATTCCATGAAAATGGAACATATGATTTATATCAACACCAGAGACAGCGATCTCCGGCACCCCGTACCCAGCACACAGTGCGTCCGCGTCTGACGTCAATGCTCGCTCGCCGCAGTATATTTGTATTGCGGCACGCAGTGGTTTTCCTGCCCCATGTGGTTTATGTCCTGTGGATGGATAATGTGGATCCTGAAGGTACAGAACATCCCGGGGTCTCCCAGTCTCTGGTCCCACTTATCCACACATGGGTACACGTGGATCTGATTCGTCGATTAGACGCAGAGAGGGGCGGAGCACGCCACATGTCTGGGGAAAAGAGAGGAGCTTTCTTTCTCTGTGAGGGGGTACTACCTATCATAGGGGGGTAGAGAGGGGGCACTACCTATCATAGGGGGGTATAGAGGGGGCACTACCCATCATAGGGAGTATATAGGAGGCACTACCCATCATAGGGGGTATAGAGGGGGCACTACCTATGATAGGGGGAATAGAGGGGGTACTATCTATATTAGGGGGTAGAGAGAGGGCACTACCTATCATAGGGGGGTATAGAGGGGGCACTACCCATCATATGGGGTATAGAGGGGGCACTACCTATCATAGGGGGTATAGAGGGGGCACTACCTATCATAGGGGGTACAGAGTGGGAACTACCTAAATTAGGGGGTAGAGAGGGGGCACTACCTATCATAGGGGGGGTATAGAGGGGGCAATACCCATCATAAGGGGTATAAAGGGGGCACTACTTATCATAGGGGGTATAGAGGGGGCACTACCTATCATAGGGGGTACAGAGTGGGAACTACCTATATTAGGGGGTAGAGAGGGGGCACTACCTATCATAGGGGGGGTATAGAGGGGGCACTACCCATCGTAATGGGGTATAAAGGGGGCACTACCTATCATAGGGGGTATAGACGGGGCAATACCTATCATAGGGGGTATAGAAAGGGCACTACCCATCGTAAGGGGGTATATAGGGGGCACTATCTATCATGCCGAGTTATAGAGGGGGCACTACCCATTATAGGGGGTATAGAGGGGGCACTACCCATTGTAAGGGGGTATAAAAGGGGCACTACCTATCATAGGTGGTATAGACGTGGCAATACCTATCATAGGGGGTATAAAAAGGGCACTACCCATCGTAAGGGGGTATATAGGGGGCACTACCTATCATGGGGGGTATAGAGAGGGCACTACCTATCATAGGGGGTATAGAGGGGGCAATACCTATCATAGGGGGGGTAGGGTATAGAGGAGGCACTACCCATCATAGGGGGTATAGAGGGGGCACTACCTATCATAGGGGTGTATAGAAGGGGCACTACTCATCATAAGGGGTATAGAGGGGGCACTACCTATCATAGGGGGTATAGAGGGGGCACTACCTATCATAGAGGGTTTAGAGGGGGCACTACTCATCATAAGGGGTATAGAGGGGGCATTACCTATCATAGGGGGTATAGAGGGGGCACTACCTATCATAGGGGGGTATAGAGGGGGCACTACTCATCATAAGGGGTATAGAGGGGGCATTACCTATCATAGGGTGGTGTAGAGGGGGCACTACCTATCATAAGGGGGTATAGAGAAGGCACTACCCATCATAAGGGTAAGGGGTATAGAGAGGCACTACCTATCATAGGGGCGGTGCAAGTAGCTGATGTTGCCTAGGGTGCAAAATAGTCTACCCCCGGCCCTGGCCGCTACCATGTCTCCGCGTCACTGCATGGCTCCCGGGCCGCTAGCCGGGTTTCACCTGGACCCAAAATTGCGCAGTGACGTTATAGGACCTTATTGCACTGATCCCCCCTCCCCCCCCACAGTCCAGAGGGAAAACAAATGGCAATCATGTGATGAGGCGGGTGCAGCTCGCCATACAGGCCCCCATTATAAAATCACTACACCAGGGGCCGCTGCCCCCCCTAGCCCCCAAATATTCTCGTCTTGCAGATGATGACATTTGGAAATGAGTTTATTTCTTGGCTGGGAACTCGTCGCCGTCTCCTTTGTGATGCTATTTATAATTAAGCTGCGGCAAGCGGCGGCTCCATGAAAGCGTTTGTGCAGATTGTGGCGGCTCAGCGGGGGGGGGTGACTTCCAAAACTGTTTGCTTTGGAAACCAACGATCTGCTGGCGGCTCACTCAGCGTGCCCCCATACCGCTATTCATCAATGAGTAACCCGAAATATCTACTGTATATACATGTGTATGGTATTTCTGCGCCCATTACTGCTCTATGCGCGATCACGAGGTAAAGTGGACCTGTCATCTGCTGAACACAGAATGCTAAGTAAAGGTGTCAGTGTCACACTTCCAGACTGATCACTGGGGGAGAGGAGACTGAGGAAATGCTTCTTCCTGCCTGCAGCAGACTGATTACCTCATCTTAGCCTAGGCACCTGGCTAGGGATCAAGGATGGGTTTGCCACAGTTCTTTTACCCCATGCCCCTCCCCCCAATCAAGGCCATATCCGCTAATATCCCCAAATCCCCCCTCTCAGACCCCCCCCCCCCCACATACACACACATAGCACGCCTGTACAGACCCCTCAGGACAGTCACCCCTCATTACAGCTATACCCTCACTGCACAGGATCCCAGTACAGATCCCCAGTATAGACACCCCCCGCTGAGTGCGGACTCCTCAGGACAGCCCCCCATCAGTACAGACCCCCCCCCTCCACAGTGCAGACCCCTCCCCTTAGGAAAGTCATCCAACCCCATACAAACTGCCCTCCTCAGTATAGACCCCTCAGGACATTGACCCGCCTCCCCAGTACAGACTGCCCCAGGAGAGACTTCCTTCACCAGTACAGACCCCTCAGTACAGCCCCCCCGCCATGTACAGACTTCCCTCCCCAGTACAGACCCCTCAAAACAGTCATCCCCCCAGTAGAGACTTCTCTCCCCAGTACAGACACCTCAAAACAGTCATCCCCCCAGTACAGACTTCCCTCCCCAGTACAGACCCCTCAAAACAGTCATCCCCCCAGTACAGACTTCCCTCCCCAGTACAGACCCCTCAAAACAGTCATCCCCCCAGTACAGACTTCCCTCCCCAGTACAGACCCCTCAAAACAGTCATCCCCCCCCAGTACAGACTCCCTTCCATAGTACAGACCCCTCAAAACTGTCATCCCTCCCCAAAACAGACCACTCACAACCGTCACTCCCCAGTATAGACCCCTCTCCTCACAGACCTCTCAGAACAGTCACCTCACAGTACAGACCCCCCCAGGAATGACCTCCCTCCCCAGTATAGACAGCTCAGAACAGTCACCTCCCAGTACAAACTCCCCTCCCCAGTACAGACAGCTCAGAGCAGTCACCCCCCACCAGTACAAACTACTCTCCCCAGTACAGACAGCTCAGAGCAGTCACCCCCCACCCCCCCAGTACAAACTCCCCTCCCCAGTACAGACAGCTCAGAACAGTCCCCCCCCCCGTCCCGTCCCTGTCCCCCCAGTACAAACTACTCTCCCCAGTACAGACAGCTCAGAACAGTCACCCCCCCCCAGTACAACCCCCCCCCCCCAGTACAGACAGCTCAGAGCAGCCCCCTCCCTGCCCCCCCCAGTACAAACTACTCTCCCCAGTACAGACAGCTCAGAACAGTCACCCCCCCCCCCCCACCAATACATACTCCCCTCCCCAGTATAGACAGCTCAGAGCAGCCCCCCCCTGCCCCCCCCCCAGTACAAACTCCCCTCCCCAGTACAGACCCCTCAGGACTGTCTCTCACCCGCCATCGCAGGCCCCTTAAAAACAGTAAATGAAGTTCATCTCATAGGTAGACACAATAGAAGCCGTTTGATTGGATTATATTTTCCAAAAAGAGATGAGGTGCCTGATCAGCAGGCTGACAGGTGAGTTGAAAAACTTTAAAAAAACAATTACATGAAACAAATTGAATCATTTTAGATTTTCACTCAAATTAGACAAAAATACAGAGAAAAGGCGAAGGAACATATTTTTTTTTTCACAAAAGCTAATTAGTGGAAAATGGTTAGAAAAAGAGCCTATAAAATGAAAATGTCCCATGAATCTTTGCAGTTTTTGCCGTGCGCTCCATCTGGCGCGATCGCTGGTTTTCGCGGTGCGGTTCGTGCGGCGGTCACACCGTTTTCTGCAGGGTGACTTTGATGGCGCTGAACATCTTTCCCAAGGCTTCAAAAATGGGGTCGCAGAAGGTGCGGACGCAGAGAGAGAACGTCCTGCTGACGCACTGGATCTCGATCAGGTAGCTCTTGACACAGGGCACCACCGTCCAGATGTGACAGAAGGAGATCAGAGCGAAGAGGACCCCCCAGAAGATGGACAGGGGTATGCCAATCAGACCCGAGAGCAGCCGGTAACACCAGTACTTTGTGATGGTGAACGTGGTGTAACTGGCCTTCCAGACGCCATCGAAGCTGTGAACGCCGTACGGTTCTGCAATCACGTCTTCGAAATCTACCTGAAAAGGGAAAAAATCACGTAAACTGATCACCAATACATTCCATTTCAACATACAACAGTCAAACATAATCTAGTACATGGGCGTGCACAGTGGGGGTGCCAGGTGTGCCTGGGCACACCCGAATCCCCCCATGCACTAGCACCACCCATTGTATCATCCAGTGTACAGACGTGTGCGGGACAAATGGGACCCCCAGGGGAAAAGGGGGGCCCATTGTGCTCTGCCACACACTACACACCCAGAGTAATCCATATCACTCCTACCCCCTGACCCCTTCTCTCTTACTCCCCCATCACTCTCCCCTCTCTCTCTTACCCCCTTTTACCTTTCTTCTCACTCTCACCCCCTCTCACTCGCTTTACCCCCTTCACCCTCCCCCTCTCTCACACTCTTTCTCTCTCACCCCCTTCTCTCTCTCTCACCTCCTCTATCATCTCCCCCTCACTTTCTCTCTTTCCCCCTCACCCTGCTCTCTCTCTCACCTCCCCCGCTCTCTCTTACCCCCCTCCTCCCCTCTCTCTCTCTCTCACCTCCCCCGCTCTCTCTCTCTCTTACCCCCCCTCCTCCCCTCTCTCTCACCCCCTCTCTCTTTACCCCCTTCACCTTCCCCCTCTCTCAAACCCTTTTTCTCTCTCATCCCCTTCTCTCTCTCTCACCCCCTCTCTCTCTGTCAATCACAGGCGGTGTGCTCGAGCTCCCTCCCTTTTTTATTCTCTTGGTGTCAGGAAAACCTGTCAGAAGTGACTCTGGATTTAGACAAGTACACACTATAGAGCAGGGGTAGACAACCTGAGGGCCCTCCAGCTGTTGTGGAACTACAATTGCCATGAGGCATTACAAGGCTGGCAGCTACAATTACTCCCAGAGGTATGATGGGACTTGTAGTTCTGCAACAGCTGGAGGGCCCCACGTCGCCTACCCATGCTATAGAGGGAAATGCTTTGTTCATATTTCATGTCTGAGGTTTACAACCACTTTAACCCCTCCCCCATTTAGACCCATAGTGGTGCCAAGACATTCCTCCTCTCTCCATGGAATTCATCTCTGATATTCAGTTTTCAGACTCTTCTGCAATAAAACCTTCAGAATTTGTAGAATTAAGTGTAGCATTTCCCCTCACTCCAAATTTCTGCTTCCCAACATTCTAAAGAATTTATTTGGATTTTAAAAACTCTAAAGATTTATTTTCATGAATCATTGAATTCCGTAGAGCAGCTCCAAGTGGCTGCAGATGTGACTGGTAAGTGCCGCCAGATTGATCGTTGGGCCGCCGCGGTACGAGGCGTCCGGTTCTCTGTTCTATGGGGCAGAGGAACAGAAAGGGAGAACCTGCGATGGTAGACAGTCAATTGCTGTATATTTCTATTGGAAACATCTGTATGTGTTCCCTTCTAGATGACAGGTGCGCCTTCCTGCCCTGTCCGCCTGGCAGGGATTAGACGCCAGAGTACAATACAGATGGAGGGCCATCACACGGCCCCCACCATGGACCCCCGGGGGCCAACCTCAGCCTCAATCAGAAGATTCGTTCTGAAGATGTGTGTGGAAGGAGGTGAGATCGGCCAATCACATCTGATACATAGCAAATAATTATCTCTTAAGAGATGGGGAATCCTGTATGAGTGTCAGAGCCAGAATACATTCCTATAATATATACAGAATGTCTATTCTAAGAGAGAGAGAGAGAGAGAGAGAGAGAGAAAACTGGAGGGATGCACATGAACAAAGAAAGAAAGAGAGAGAAAAAAAGAGACACGGGGAGAAAGAAAGAAAGAAAGAGAGAAAGACACAGGGAGAGAGAGAGAGAGGAAACGAGAGAGATGGGGAGACAGAAAGAGAAATAGAGAAAAAAAGAGAGACACTGGGAGAAAGAAAGAAAGAGACACGAAAAAAAGGAGATACAAGAGGGAAAAAGAAAGAGAGACAGGAAAAAGAAAGAGAGACACAGGAAAAAGAAAGAGACATGGGGAAAAAAAAAAGATAGAGAGACACTGGGAAAAAGAAAGAAAGAGAGAAAAAGAGAGACACGGGAAGAAAGAGAGACACAGGAAAAAAAAGAGACATAGGGGGAAAAGAAAGGGAGAAAGAAAAAAAGAAAGAGACGGGAAAAAAAAAAAGATAAAGAGAGAGACACTGGGAAAAAGAAAGAAAAAGAGAAAAAGAGAGATAAGGGAAGAAAGATAGAAAGAGAGACACAGGACAAATATAGAGAGAGACACAGGAAAAAGAAAGAAAAAAAGAAAGAGAGGGGGGGGAAAAAAGAGAAAGAGAGACACTGGGAAAAAGAAAGAGACACAGGGAGAAAGAAAGAAAGGGACACGGGAGAGAGACAGAAAGAAAGAGAGGCACGGGGAGAAAGAAAGAGAGGGGGAGAGAGAGACACAGGGAGAAAACAAAAAGAGAGACACGAGAGAGAGATGGGGAGACAGAAAGAGAAATAGAGAAAAAAAGAGAGACACTGGGAGAAAGAAAGAAAGAGACACAAAAAAAGGAGATACAAGAGGGAAAAAGAAAGAGAGACACAGGAAAAAGAAAGAGACACAGAAAAAAAAAGATAGAGAGACACTGGGAAAAAGAAAGAAAGAGAGAAAAAGAGAGACACGGGAAGAAAGAGAGACACAGGAAAAAGATAGAGAGACACAGGAAAAAAAAGAGACATAGGGGGAAAAAGAAAGGGAGAAAGAAAAAAGAAAGAGACGGGGAAAAAAAAAAGATAAAGAGAGAGACACTGGGAAAAAGAAAGAAAGAGAGCGAGAAAAAGAGAGACACGGGAAGAAAGAAAGAAACAGAGACAGGAAAAAGATAATGAGACACAGGGAAAAAGAAAGAAAGAGAGAAAAAGAGAGACACTGGAAGAAAGAAAGAAAGAAAGAAAGACACAGGAAAAAAAAGACACAGGGAAAAAGAAAGGGAGAAAAAAAGAAAGAGACGGGAAAAAAAAAAAAGATAAAGAGAGAGACACTGGGAAAAAGAAAGAAAGAGAGAAAAAGAGAGATACGGGAAGAAAGAAAGAAAGAGAGACACAGGATAAATATAGAGAGAGACGCAGGAAAAAGAAAGAAAAAAAGAAAGAGAGGGGGGGAAAAAAAGAGAAAGAGAGACACTGGGAAAAAGAAAGAGACACGGGGAGAAAGAAAGAAAGGGACATGGGAGAGAGAGAGAAAGAAAGAGAGGCACGGAGAGAAAGAAAGAGAGGGAGAGAGAGACACAGGGAGGAAAAAAAATGAGAAAAAGAGAGACACGAGAAAAAGAAAGAGACAGGTGGGAAAAAAAAGAGACATGGGAGAAAGAAAGGGACATGGGAGAAAGAAAGAGCGCGAGAGAGAGAAAAAAAGAGGGATAGAGAGAAAAAGAGACACTGGAAAAAAAGAGACACGGGAGAAAGAAAGGGACATGGGAGAAAGAAAGAGCGCGAGAGAGAGAAAAAAAGAGGGATAGAGAGAAAAAGAGACACGGGGAAAAAGAAAGAGACAGGGGGGAAAAATGAGAAAAAGAGACACTGGGAAAAAGAAAGAGACAGGGGGGAAAAATGAGAAAAAGAGACACTGGGAAAAAGAAAGGGAGAAAAAAAGAAAGAGACAGGGAAAAAAAAAAGATAAAGAGAGAGACACTGGGAAAAAGAAAGAAAAAGAGAGATACGGGAAGAAAGATAGAAAGAGAGACACAGGACAAATATAGAGAGAGACGCAGGAAAAAGAAAGAAAAAAAGAAAGAGACGGGGGGAAAAAAAGAGAAAGAGAGACACTGGGAAAAAGAAAGAGACACGGGGAGAAAGAAAGAGAGGGAGAGAGAGACACAGGGAGAAAAAAAAGAGAGACACGGGAAAGAGACAGGGGGGAGAGAAAGAAACACGGGAGAAAGAAAGGGACATGGGAGAAAGAAAGAGCGCGAGAGAGAGAAAAAAAGAGGGATAGAGAGAAAAAGAGACATGGGAAAAAGAAAGAGACAGGGGCGGGGTAAATGAGAAAAAGAGACACTGGGAAAAAGAAAGAGACACTGGGAGAAAAAAAAGGGACACGGGAGAATGAAAGAGAGCGAGAGAAAAAAAGAGAGACATGGGAGAAAGAAAGGGACATGTGAGAAAGAAAGAGAAAGTGAAAAAAAAAGAGAGACACAGGGAGAAAGAAAGAGAGAGACACGGGGAGAAAGAAAGAGAGACATGGGGAAAAAAAAGGGAGAAAAAAAGAAAGAGAAAAAGAGACACTGGGAAAAAGAAAGAGAGACACGGAAAAAAAGAAAGGGAGAAAGAAAAAAAGAGAGAGAGAGAGAAAGAGACACTTAAAAATAAAATGTATTGTATTTTTTTTTACAGAAAATGTGTGTTGACATGTACAGTCATATGACATTATAAACAGCAACTACCAACATTTTATTTTCCGGGGTCTTTTCTTTTAGAAAATATTTACAACTCCAGGCCTAAAATGTGCAGCTTACCATGTGTGCAAGAATGGAAAAATTCTTGGAGGCAAATGGTTAATAGGCAGAAATATTCGGCGCGTTTCGGAATGTATTCTGATGGATCTGGCTGCAGCTGGTTCCTGGGGGAATACTGTATATAAGGACGCCATGTTTGGCCTAATAGAGTCAACAGACCCACTTGGATACAAGTGGCCGCGTTCCTGGGAGACTCGCGCACTCATCTGACAGCTGGCGGCTCTTATAATGGAACGGCCAGCTAAATGGGATCAGAAGCATAACAAGCGCTTCGCTGCAACGTAGATGTTCCCGTTTAAGAAAACGCAGATATTTGACAGATGGCGAATCCCAAGTAGAAAAGCCGCTGAAAGAGGAAGCGTCCAATAAGACACGCCTCTTCATGAGACCCTGTCATCAACTTCAAGGTGTCCTTTTCCTAGAAAATGTGACTCCTCCAGGAAAAGTCAATTCCCTCGAACAGCTCCTTTTCTGGGAGTGGCTAATTATTGTCTGTGCTGGTCCAGCTCCTCCAACCCCTCCCCTAACCTCCCTATGTAATTTTATATATAGCTGCAGTGGGAGGAGCAAAGGGGAATTCTATAGAGTGTCACTTGAATGATAGCTCTGAGGCTGCTGGGGCTGCTGACTAGGGTTGTAACATGTCCCGGATTCACCCAGGACAGTCCGGGTTGTAATTCATGTGTCCGGGTTTTAGTCCGCCTGAAACCCTGACACATTATTCAGCAGTGACGGCCGGTGGTAATTTTCTTTGGGGGGGTAATTTTCCAGTCGGTTTGCCCGGCCGGCGGGTCTCATGCACTTACCCCATCAGCGCTTCTCCCGGGCTCTCGGCGTCGGCGCAGATCTCCCTTCCCTAGTCTCCACAAGCGTCGGCTCTGGTTTTCATTTCCCCCTTCGCCGTGGCCAATCAGGAGTCTTCTCTTTTCGGCCAATCAGAAGATGGGTCTCAGACATGCTTCTTATTTGGCGGCATTGAGCATCAGTGTTACAACAGCGAATAATAATTCGCTATTGTAACATTTGGGTGGGCTCGTGGCGCAATGCTCTGCGCCACAAGCCCACATATTTTAAAGCCTGTAAGAGGCTCTGGTTCTAATCAGGTGCTTCAAAAATACACCCCTGCCGCTGTAATTCAGGGGGCCGGACGCATGAATAGGGTTTGGCAGCAGCTCCCATGGATAGATTTATGCTATGCATGAATCTATCCATTAGTCATATAGGGGGTGGCATGGAGAGAGGGGGTGACGCCCTGCCACTGTTATGAAGACAGGAATGTGGCCCATGCAGGGCGTGACAGAAGAGTGAGTGGGCACTATGTGTTCTGCATTATTATTCTCTTTGGAGCAGCCAAAGGTGTCTCAGGTTTGTTACAATCCTATAGTGCAGGGGGCTCTCAAACTGGGGGCCCCTCCAGCTGTTGCAAAACTACAAGTCCCATGAGGCATTGCAAGGCTGACAGTTACAAGCATGGCTTCCCACAGAGGCATGATGGGATTTGTAGTTTTTCAACAGCTGAAGGGCCACCAGTTTGAGACCCCGGCTACAGTGTATACTAAAAATAAATAGATTGCTGTGCGCCGCTAAAGTGTTTGGGTTTGGCTTGAAGAAAAACCTACTGGCAACCCTACTGCCGACACCACCTCCAAGATGGTGGTGCCCGCAGATGTCTACCCAAGGGAGGCTTCTTAAAGGTAGACCCAGGTGTGCAGACCTGGGAACTCGGCACAGGGATGGTGGGAACCCCTCATAATGGGCACAGCGGATGTACAGACCCAGGAACTCACCCCAGGGATGGTGGGATCCCCTCATAATGGGCACAGCGGGGGGTACAGACCCAGAAACTCGGCTCAGGGATGGTGGGAACCCCTCATAATGGGCACAGCAGGTGTACAGACCCAGGAACTCATCACAGGGATGGCGGGAACCCCTCATAATGGGCACAGCAGGTGTACAGACCC
Organism: Rana temporaria; assembly: GCF_905171775.1. Lineage (NCBI taxonomy): Eukaryota > Metazoa > Chordata > Amphibia > Anura > Ranidae > Rana > Rana temporaria. The sequence continues at coordinate 8,578,985 of NC_053495.1, read as the reverse complement.
AGGAACTCATCACAGGGATGGTGGGAACCCCTCATAATGGGCACAGCAGGTGTACAGACCCGGGAACTCAGTGATGAGATCTATGGGAGAAAGGAGCACATGACTCTCTACAACCCATCTCATGTTTCTGGAAACTGTTAGAATGGAGCAACTTAAAGCGGGAGTTCACCCATTTCTAAATTTTTTTTTTTCTCCCCTTAGCTTCCTGCTCGTTCGGTCTAGGGGAATCGGCTATTTGTATTAAAATATGAGCAGTACTTACCCGTTTTCGAGCTGCATCTTCTTCCGTCGCTTCCGGGTATGGTCTTCGGGAGCGGGCGTTCCTTCTTGATTGACATTCTTCCGAGAGGCTTCCGACGGTCGCATCCATCGCGTCACTCGTAGCCGAAAGAAGCCGAACGTCGGTGCGGCTCTATACTGCGCCTGCGCACCGACGTTCGGCTTCTTTCGGAAAATCGTGACGCGATGGATGCGACCGTCGGAAGCCTCTCGGAAACCTGTCAATCAAGAAGGAACGCCCATTCCCGAAGCCCATACCCGGAAGCGACGGAGAGGATGCGTCTCGTAAACGGGTAAGTACTGCACATATTTTAAAATAAATAGCCGATTCCCCTAGTAATAACGAGCAGGAAGCGAAGGGGGAAAAGTGCCCTCTAAGGGTGAACCCCCGCTTTAATGGTGGTGGGGGCTGGGGTCTTGGGGGCAGGGGGTCAACTTAATTAAATAGCAACTCCAACTCCATTCTAGTTCCCATCCCCCCAGTACAGACCAGAGCAATTTTTACGTTTCCCATAAAGGTCTGTTTATTTTGCAGTAATTGGTCATTATGGAAGATAACATCGTCATACATTTTTATAGGAATAATTATATTTTCATTTGGTGATATTGTCTTGCAAAAATTGTTCTAAAAATCATTTATTGTTTTTTTGTTCTGTTTAAAGTGCAACTAATAATGGTACAAATTATTGAAAAGTTATTTAAAAATGAAATAAAGTTAATTTTTTTTTACAAATTCGCACTTTTTTTATTGCGACATTAAAATAAAATTAACAAAATAATAAACAAATAAACATGAAAAAAGTGAAAAAAATTAAATTTAAATGTTTAAAAAAAAAAAAAAAAACAACCGGCAGGAAAATAATAGGCAAGGAGGAGGGGGGAGACAGAAATAATTTGGGCTTATTAGGGTTGACTAAAGGTTTATAGGGATTAAATAGGATCATATTTTATTTAAAAAAATAAAACAGTGAATATAAAAATAATATTGTTACTTTGCATCTCTTTCTCACATCTGAACAATGTTTATAAACAATGTTACTTTCTATCTCCCGTCCAATCAATGGTTATAAACAATATTACTTTGTATCTCTCTATCGCCTTTCTGATTAATGTTTATAAACAATGGCCCAGATTCAAGAAGCACTTGCGCCCGCGCAACCATAGGAACCTCGTTACACCGACTGCAGCCTAAAATCTGCGCGGCATAAGGCTCTTATGCCTCGCAGATTTTAGGCTGCATTCTTGCGGGGGCCGCTAGGGGGCGCTCCCATTGTGTATCAGCGTGTAGTATGCAAATTGCATACTACCAACTGATTCACAAACTTGCGCGGGCCCCGCGCAAGCCAGGTACGGAGTTTCCGTACGGCTACTTTTAGCGCAAGGCTGCCCCTTCTAATAGTAGGGGCAGCCAATGCTAAAGTATAGCCGGCCTTCCCGCGCCGTGAAATTTGAATTTCATGGCGTTTGCGTAAGTGAAACGTGAATGGCGCTGGACGCCATTCACGTTCACTTAGAAGCAAATGACGTCCTTGCGACGTCATTTGCCGCAATGCATGTTGGGAAAGTTTCCCGACGGCGCATGCGCTTTACGAACGCGCCTAATTTAAATGATTCCCGCCCCCGGCGGGATCATTTAACTTGCGCGCGCTTACGCCGGGCAAATTTGCCGGCGCGCCCTCGCAATTCACGGAGCTACTGCTCCGTGAATCGAGGGCAGCGCAAAATATTTGCGGGGGCGCAGGGCAAAATCGTTGCCCTGCTCCCCCGCAAATATCGCGCAATTCTACTTGAATCTGGGCCAATGTTACTTTGTATGTCTCTATCTCCTGTCTGGTCAATGTTTATAAACTAAGTTACTTTGTATATCTCTATCCCCCTTTGAACAATGTTTATAAACATTGTTGATACAGACAGTGCAGTTCCCCATTGTTCAGACAGAAGGGTCGGAGAGTGAGGAGGGGATACATTGTTGGCTGGGGATATGCTGCAGAAGACAATACCAAAGTGGGAACATATTACATGAGGCTAATAGAGATCAATGCCATTACCCTAATCAAATTGACCCGGTCTGGTCAATGTTTATAAACAATGTTACTTTGTATCTCTCTATCTCTGGTCTGATCAATTTTTATAAACAATGTAACTAATGCCATTACAATATTTAATGTTCCCACTACAGACTGCTGAGGTCTGAGGGCCGCACATCATATACCAAAGGGGCCGCATCTGGCCCTCAGGCTGCGGGTTGGACACCGGGGATCTACACCGATAGGCACACTACAAGCAGGGGAAGATAGACAGACCTTCACCACGTCCTGGTTGATCCTCTTGGGGTCCCGGTCCACCAAGTCAATTTCTTTGGTCAGAATATCCTTGGAGATCTTCTCCTCATAATAGGACTGTTCTTCGGCCATGGTCCGGAGGAGCTTCGACCAGCCGCGGTGGACGGGGAAGGCTGGACGCGGGGCGCTGGATGCCGGGTGTCTTTGTCATATGTTTATGACATCTGAGGGCCTCTCGGGATGCCGGCGAACAGCTGCCTGGCATAGCTGAGCTGCTGTCAGTGTCATTTTGAGCACACGCTATTTCACGGCTGAAACCCAATCTCCAGATCACTCCGGGACAACAGAACCCCCCCTCCCCCCCCACCTCCTCCAAATAGCAGGCAAGTGGGTATTTATGGCTCATTCACATATCACAGCTCAGAACCTGAACCTCGGCATGCGTTGTGAACCTGCACTGCTGTGAGCTGCAGTGCGTTGTTAAGGTTCGGTTCACACCATGCAGGCGCAACCGAGCGCAGGCGCATTCATACAAGCAGGGCCGTCTTTAAGGCGGGGCAAAAGGGGCCTCTGTCATTGTTGTGGGGCCCAAAGCAGCTGCCGCATACTTGCCAACTATCCCAGTTTAAAGGGGCTGTAAAGGTACAATTTATTTCCCTAAATATCTTCCTTTACCTTAGTGCCGTCCTCCTTCACTTACCTCATCCTTCCATTTTGCTATTAAATGTCCTTATTTCTTCTGAGAAATCCTCACTTCCTGTTCTTCTGTCTGTAACTCCACACAGTAATGCGAGGCTTTCTCCCTGGTGTGGAGTGTTGTGCTCGCCCCCTCCCTTGGACTACAGGAGAGTCAGGACGCCCACTAACACACAGCTCCTTTCTCTATCTGCAACGTAGAGAGGGATTTTGACTCTCCTGTAGTCCAAGGGAGGGGCGAGCATGACACTCCACACCAGGGAGAAAGCCTGGCATTATTTCCCAGCTGCCATTCTGAAATGTGCTTTGCTAGCTGCTTTGGAAGGCAGGGGAGACATCAGGGGCCTAATAGACCCCTGTCTCCATAAGGAGTACCTATTACCTGCAGGAGCAGCCGGCTCATTAGGGGCGCAGCCCCAATCTACATGCGGGGTACCAGATGTATGGATTTCAATTGGGTGTTTTTAGAGCCAGAGGCTCTAATTGACTTCAAAGATGGTGGGCTCTGGGCGCAGAGCACTGCGTCCTGGGCCCACCCACTTGTGCGATATTAGTGAATTAAAATTCGGGGAATGTCTCCCTGCTCCTCCTCCTGGCCAATCAGGAAGTGGGTCCTAAGACTTAGGACATTAATATTTTTACTCCTTTAACATATATTGACATGTTTCACATTGAAAAAAAGCGCAAAATCTAAAAAAATAAAATAATATTTCACGTGTAAAATAATTTTAAAATAATTTTCAGCTGCCATTGGTGACAACTGAAGTGTAAACACAAAAGTTGTGGTAGGCAACGCTGTATCCTGGCCGAGACCAACAAGGCCCAGGCCATGGGCAGCACTTTGCAGGGGGGCAGCACGGAGTCCCCGCCGGCAATCTCAGAATTCTGACTTAGAAACCCAGAATTCTGACTTTGAATCTCAAAATTCTGACTTTGAATCTCAGAATTCTGACTTTAAATCTCAGAATTCTGACTTTGAATCTCAGAATTCTGACTTTGAATCTCTGACTTTGAATCTCAGAATTCTGACTTTGAATCTCAGAATTCTGACTTTGAAGCTCAGAATTCTGACTTTAAATCTCAGAATTCTGACTTTGAATCTCAGAATTCTGACTTTGAATCTCAGAATTCTGACTTTAAATCTCAGAATTCTGACTTTGAATCTCAGAATTCTGACTTTAAATCTGAGAATTCTGACTTTGAATCTCAGAATTCTGACTTTAAATCTGAGAATTCTGACTTTGAATCTCAGAATTCTGACTTTGAATCTCAAAATTCTGACTTTGAATCTCAAAAATCTGACTTTCAAACTCAGAATTCGAACTTTTTGTTTTTATGATGGCCCCGGGGCTCTTCCATAATTCTACAGCCATCATTTATGATTAACTCTAAACTGATAACCTTTAAAGACAATAAAAACGTCACACCTATTAACAATTTTAGGCGCCGTCGTTTCACAGACGGGCGCAATTTTAAATCTCGACACGTCCTGTTTACGTGACGCAACACCATCTTTTATGTTTTACCAGAAAATTGTGTATTTATTCTGTTTGTGTTTTTATGTTTCTATTTTATCCTGAAAATTTACTTTTGATAAACGGCTGCACAAATATCGTGCGGCATAAAAAAAAATAAAAAAATAGCAGCGGCCGCTGTTCCTTTCTCCAGGACCTTTCAGGAAACATATATGGGGCAGATCCACAAAAGAATTACGCCGGCGTATCTACTGATACGCCGCGTAATTTTAAAGTTCCCGCGTTGTATCTTTGTTTTGTATCTACAAAACAAGATACGACTGCATCTGGGATCGATCCGACAGGCGTACGTCTTAGTACGCCGTCGGATCTAATTTTTCGGCGCCCGCTAGGTGGCGTTTCCGTCGAATTCCGCGTTGAGTATGCAAATTAGCTAGTTACGGCGATCCACGAACGTACGTCCGGCCGGCGCATTTTTTTATGTCGTTTGCGTTTTTTCCGGCGTATAGTTACCCCTGCTATTATGAGGCGTACTCAATGTTAAGTATGGCCGTCGTTCCCGCGTCGAATTTAGAATTTTCGACGTCGTTTGCGTAAGTCATTCGCGAATAGGGATTTGCGTAGAATGACATCACCGTCGTAAACATTGGCTTGTTCCGGTTTAATTTCGAGCATGCGCACTGGGAAACCCCCACGGACGGCGCATGCGCCGTTCAAAAAAAAACGTTGTTTACGTCGGGTCACAACGTATTTACATAAAACACGCCCCCATCACATCCATTTGAATTGCGCGCCCTTACGCCGCCAAAGATACACTACGCCGCCGTAACTTACGGCGCAAATTCTTTGAGGATTCCAAAAAAAAAAGGACGTTACGGCGGCGTAGTGTATCTTAGATACGCTACGCCCGACGCAAATATGCGCCGATCTACGTGGATCTGCCCCATAATGTTTGGGACTCGAGATTCGAAGAAATTCTCTAGGAAAAAAAAAAAAATGTGCCCCGGACAGCAAGTGGTGATGTGTTTATTATAAGGGGGGGGGGGCAATCATGTTGAGTGCCCATTAAATCCATTTTTTGACTGTTATGTTTTTCTCCAAGCAGAGCTGCGAATGAACATTTTGGCGTGACCGCCAGCGTCTGCTGGGCTTTGTGGAATTGTTACCCCCCCCCCCACTGTAATTCTCCTTCACACATCGGCTGCGATTTGGGAACGGTCCCAGGAAAAAACATTGGCTGTGAGCTTCACATTATTTGCCGGCTTTCTGCCGCTGATAAGAGACGGCGGCGGACGTGGGACTGAGCCAGGAGATCGCATGTAAAAGACAGGTAATAATGGACTTAAAGCGCACCTTAAAACTCCTTTATCACTTGAGTTCATATAACGGAGAAAAAAAACATGCATGCTCAGAATCAAGTTGACGCATGCTCGGAAGCACTTCATTTTTCTCGGCTTGTCGTAGTGTTTTACGTCACCGCGTTTTGAACGGTCGGAATTTGGTCTGTGTGTATGCAAGACAGCTTGACCGGAAAATTCCATCGGATTTTATCCCATCGGAAATTCCGATCGTGTGGAGAGACCACTAATAGTTGTCCTGTGGACAGATTCTCCCACCTGAGCTGTGGATCTCTGCAGCTCCTCCAGAGTTACCATTGGCCTCTTGGCTGCTTCTCTGATGAATGCTCTCCTTGCCCGGCCCGGTCAGTTTAGGTGGACGGCCATGTCTTAGGTTTGCTTAGGTAGGTTTGCAGTTGTGCCCATACTCTTTCCATTTTCGGATGATGGATCTCCACTTGCTGACCGCCCCACAGCACATTTACTGCTAGAGGGCGGCCGCACTGCGCAGGATCACACATATATGTATGTATATACCGTGATTCCCCGAAAATAAGCCCGGGTCTTATATTAATTTTGGCACCAAATGACACAGTAGGGCTTATTTTCAGGGTAGGTCTTTCCACGTAAAGTGCTGTCTTCTCTCCCCCACTCCCTCCCTGCCTGTCAGGAATCCCCCAGTGTGAACTGAGTTAAAATGCTTGTAAAATCCTATAATCCCCTCTATTACAGTATTATATAATGTACAATGTGTGTGTTTCTGTAATATAATTGTGCCAAATACCTTCCATATAGCGCCACTCTGCGCTTCTGTGACCCCCGGAGCTCTCTTCCCCGCAATTATATTACAGAAACACACACATTGTAGATTATATATTACTGTAATAGAGTGGATTATAGGATTTTACAAGCATTTTAAACTAGGGCTTATTTTCGGGGTAGGGCTTATATTGCAGCCCTCTTGGAAAATAACGCTAGGTCTTATTTTCGGGGAAACACAGTATACATATATATATATATATACACATACGTATACATATATATATATATATATATATATATATATATATATATATATATATACTGTATATATATCTATCTATCTATCTATCTATCTATCTATCTATCTATCTATCTATATATATATAGAGAGAGAAAGAGAGAGATACTGTATATATGTGATCCTGCACTTCCGGGATCTCCCTTATTGATGAACTGCGTCACTTGTGGTTGGTAGCCCAGACGCGCGGTCCGGGGGGTGATTATGTCACACCACTATAAATTCTTACAGTCACACCAATGCGTTCTCTATTTTATCTTATTGTGCAAATAAAAGCGCCAAACGTTTTCTATCAGGCGATAATAGTGAATGAAATGGGATGCGGTGATATCCAGGGGCGAGCGGAGACGAGAACGCCGCAGCTGGCACCTGGCACACGTCTGAACACCGGTGACCTTTCTGTCTCCGTAGAACGGCTCCGATATAGAAGGGTGCCAGGAGTTGGGGGCGAGCGACCCCGAAATAGACGCATTCCAGAGTCCGCACACGTGCAGGAGGAATAATCGCAGCCTCGTGACCTTCTTCTTCCTTCCTCCCTGCAGAGAAAAGTACTACAAGGCAGAGAATTGCGGGGCGGGATGTGCAGCAGATACATTGTAACCGTTGTCACTTTTCACAACAGTCCGCCTTTTCTCTAGTTGCGCACTTCTGCATTTTTACGCGGGCCGTGTTTGCGCGGGCACAACACTGTCACTTAAAAAAATAAAAATTTGGATCACTTTTATTCCTATTACAAGGAATGCAACATTACAAAATCGCCCCCCCCCCCCCCCACTGTATCTTGCTTATTTCTTTCTCTTTTTCTGCTCCTTGAACAGACATTTGTTGGCATCTTTCTGGTGTGTCTGGCCGTCCACCAGCACAGAAATACGGGACGCCCAATCGGTATTCGGTGTTTAAACAAAAGAATTACGCAAATAACTTTCCCCGTCACATCTGTAAATATTCGCGGCTCAATCTGTTGACAGTGGCGCTGGATAAATATGGAGGAGGCACACGGGCGGCGAAAACAATTGGCATGCAGATTTATTCCTTGTGAAGGAGCGACCATAGAGAGACAGCTCTGTGTATTTGTAAATTATTCATTTTTAAATATCTTCATGATATTTATACAGCTGCTAGAGTGTTGTTTTCCAAACATTTGATCATTTTTAGGTGGGCAGAATATTTTTGGGGATTTGTCCTTTTTTTTTTACTGTCCTATTGACAAAACAGCGTAAGGCTAAAAAAATAGTAATAACTAATGCTTTCTGCTTTGTATCAGAACTGTAATTTTAGTGTCATTTCAAACCGGTTTAAATATTTGTTACATCTGTTAATTTTTAAGTGCCTTATTAAAAACAGTGCAAAGTAAAATAAATAAATAAAATAAAAAAGTAATTCATTTTTAAATACTGTAGGCCAGATCCTCAAACGAATTACGCCTGCGTATCTATGGATACGCCGCGTAATTTCAAAGTTCCCCCGTCGTATCTTTGTTTTGTATCCACAAAACAAGATACGATGGAATCTGGGCTCGATCCGACTGGCTTACGTCTTAGTACGCCGTCGGATCTAAGGTGCATATTTATGCTGGCCGCTAGGTGGCGTTTCCGTCAAATTTGGCGCATTTTTTTACATCGTTTGCGTTCAGCTTTTTCCGGCGTATAGTTACCCCTGCTATATGAGGCGTGTCCTATGTTAAGTATGGCCGTCGTTCCCGCATCAATTTTTGAAAATGTTACGTCGTTTGCGTAAGTCGTTCGCGAATAGGGCTTTGCGTAGAATGACGTCACCGTCGTAAGCATTGGCTTGTTCCAGTTTAATTTCGAGCATGCGCACTGGATTACCCCCACGGACGGCGCATGCGCCGTTAAAAAAAAACATAATTTACGTAGAGTCACGACATATTAACATAAAACACGCCCCCATCACATACATTTGAATTGCGAGCCCTTACGCCGCCTAAGTTACACTACGCCGCCGTAACTTACGGCGGGAAATCTTTGAGGATACAAAAAAAAAGTACGTTACGGCGGCGTAGTGTACAGATACGTAGAGATACACTACGCCGGACGGAGAGAAGCGCCGCGCTTCGTGGATCTGGCCCTGTATCTTTGACATGCTTTGTACCAGAATCATCAATTATAGAATACGATGTGTACTTATCTTACTTGTCTACAGTAGCATTTTTTTTTTAAACTAGAACTAATCAAAGTTGAAAAAAGTGCATTTTATTTAGATTTGTTAAAAAAAAATAATAATAATAATTTTTACAAGACAAAATGAAGAAGAAAGAAAGCTTTATTTGTCCTAAAATAAAAAATTATATAACAAATGTTTTTTTATGGACATTAATGTGTATGTGTTTTTTGTGCACAATTTATTAGTGAATAAATTATATACATTGATCATTTCTTTTACTATTTGACTATCACTTTATATTGATTGGGATAATGATTTATTTTTTATGAATATTAAAGCTTTGACTTTTGTTATTACCAAGCTCTGTGTATTTGTAAATTATTCATTTTTAAATATCTTTGTGATATTTATACAGCTGCTAGAGTGTTGTTTTCCAAACATTTCATCATTTTTAGGTGGGCAGAATATTTATTGGATTTTTTTTTGTTTGGAGAATTTTTTTTTTTTACTGTCCTATTTACAAAATAGCACAAGGCTAAAAAAAATAGTAATAGTGATAACTTTTCAATTATTATTATTATTTTACTAATTGACTATCACTTTGCAAAAAAAATGCACCTAAGATCCGACGGCGTACTAAGACGTACGCCTGTCGGATCGATCCCAGATGCCGTCGTATCTTGGATACAAAACAAAGATACGACGCGGGAACTTTAAAATTTTGCGGCGTATCAATAGATACGCCGGCGTAATTCTTCTGTGGATCTGGCCCAAGGAATTCTTCAAATTTGCCTATTTAATTTTGTGTTTGCTTTCAGATGTGTATTAGGAGTCTGGGGGCCATATTCTCAAAGAGTTACGCCGCCCTAAGTCCGATTCTAAGGCCGTCCTATGTTTAAGTGTATTCTCAAACTGAGATACACTTAAACATGCCTAAGATACGACGGCCAGCGCCGTTGTATCTTAGGCTGCAATATCTACGCTGAGCGCTAGGTGGCGTTTCCATTGCGGTCAGCGTAGAATATGCAAATGACTAGTTACGCGGATTCACGAACGTACGCTTGCCCGTCGTAGTGATTTTACGTTGTTTCCGTAAGAGATACGCGGCGTAAAGATAAACATGCCCCTTAGGTGGCGTACTCAATGTTAAGTATGGCCGTCGTTCCCGCGTCTCAATTTTAAAATTTTACGTCGTTTGCGTAAGTCATCCGTGAATGGCGCTGGACGCCATTTACGTTAACATCAAAACAAATGACGTCCGTGCAACGTCATTTAGCGCAATGCACGTCGGGTAATTTACCCGACGGGGCATGCGCAGTACGATCGGCGCGGTAGCGCGCCTAATTTAAATGACTAAGCCATTACTAAGCACTGACGCCAGTGCGAAACGTTGGCCATACTGATTTTTGTGGGCTTGCAGTGACTGTATGCACAGTTGAAAATAAAGACATCTCTTTTAAAGAAAATTTTGGAGTGCGGCTGTCCAGCTTTTGTTCTTTGCTTTTAATTTAAATGATCCACGCCCCCTACCAGGATCATTTGAATTAGGAGGGCTTGCGCGGGTGGACTTTACGCGACGCCGCCGCAAGTTTACAGGTAAGTGGTTTGTGAATCAGCCACTTGCCCGTAAAACTAAAGGAGATACGTTACGCCGCCGGAGATCTACGAGAATCTGGCCCTGGTTACTTATTTTCACATTCATTTTCATGGTATAAAATAATAATTTCCAAAAAAATAAATAAAAATAAATAAATAACAATAACCTTCTTCTATAATGAAGCCCCATACGCCGTGGACGGAGTTCAGGCGAGTTCCTGGGTCCCGGTGGGACGTGGCGACGTGGACACTCCCGGCTCGGCTCTGGGATTTGAGATATTTTATGGCGGAGCGGACTGATAAAAATCGGACGTTCCTACGGGAGGATTTCTAGGAAAAGTTTGAGAACAATGGATTCCAGGGAAAGAACATTGGATTACTTATTGTTTAGGTTGTATCCTTCCAAAGGAAACTCTAAATTGCCCCACCGGGGGGAGGTCACAAGATTCTGAGATGTATGTTCCATTTAAAGGTGGACTCCGGCTCACTGTGAGCTTCTCACCATGGGTACTAGAAGATATAGATAGATAGATACAAAAATAACTCAACACACAGCCATTTGTACTCAGAGTCTCAGGTAATCGTGCTAGAGAAAGGTCTGAGGGGAAACAGGGAAATTGACCTGAGGTGTGCCGGGGTCACGTGGTCAGTATGCCTAAAAGGGGGCATACCCAAGTAGAAGTAAAAGAAGAAATAGCAAGAAAAAAGGGGATGGGTGGGTGGGACACCAGAAAACCGACGCCCAGAAGGAGGAAGGAGGGCGGGTTTAAATACCTCCCGACTCCTCCTACAAATACAGGCTTCCCTGCGGTCAGCCTTACAACTAATCTAAACCGCTGGCAACAAAAGTTAGTACACCCCTAAGTGAAAATGTCCCAATTGGACCCAAAGTGTCAATATTTTGTGTGGCCACCAATATTTTCCAGCACTGCCTTAACCCCCTTGGGCATGGAGTTCACCAGAGCTTCACAGGTTGTCACTGGAGTCCTCTTCCCCTCCTCCATGAAGACATCACGGAGATGGAGGATGTTAGAGACCTTGCGCTCCTCCACCTTCCGTTTGAGGATCCCCACAGATGAGCAATAGGGTTTAGGTCTGGAGACATGCTGCTTGGCCAGTCCATCACCTTTACCCTCAGCTTCTTTAGCAAGGCAGTGGTTGTCTTGGAGGTGTGTTTAGGGTCGTTATCATGTTGGAATACTGCCCTGCGGTCCAGTCCCTGAAGGGAGGGGATCATGCTCTGCTTCAGTATGTCACAGTACATGTCGGCATTCATGGTTCCCTCAATGATCTGTATCTCCCCAGTGCCGGCAACACGCAGACCATGACACTCCCACCACCATGCCTGACTGTAGGCAAGACACACTTGTCTTTGTCCTCCTCACCTGGTTGCAGAATCATGTGTATATATGAGATTCTGCACAGAGCGGGCGCTCTGTCTATCTATCTCTATCATCTAGTTCAGTGGTCTCCAAACTGCGGCCCGAGGGCCGGATGCGGCCCTTTGCTTGCCTTTATCCGGCCCTTGGGGCACTATCCCTCCTACTGATACAAGACACTATTCTGCCACCTGACACCGACAGTGGAGCACCATTTCTCCCACTAACACCATTAATGAGGCACTATTCCTCCCTATGATACCAACCAGTGGCGGTTCGTCCATAGAGGGCGCTGGAGCGCCGCCCCCTCTGGCTCTCACCGCCACTGAGTCAAATAACATAGATTCATGCATTGCACAAATCTATGTTATTTTTGCCGCTGCCGCTGTTATTCAGATGGTCGGCGCTCAATGTCCGGCCATCTGAATAACGCCAGCTGGTTGGCTGTACGGAAATGTCTATCAAAGCCAACAGCTCTGATAGGCTTTCCCAGTACAGCCCTCGGGTCCCAGAAGCTTATTCTCGGAGCGCACAGACTGTACGCCCCTTGAATAAGATGACAGGCGTCTCAGCCAATCAGGTTGGCCAGTTCTGGCTACCTGTAACCTGATTGGCTGAGACGCCTGTTAGTCATCGAGGGCGGGAGAAGACATCGTGGGACGTGGATGCCTGACTCCAGTAAAGGTAAGTGCCGGGCGGGGGGGAAGAACGCAATTTACAGGGCACAGTGGGGACAATTGGCACAGCGGCGACCATTAAAGGGCACAGTGTCTGCGTTTAATGGCATGGCACAGTGGTGACAATGTATGGCACAGTGGCTGCGTTTAATTGGATGGCACAGTGGTGACAATGGATGGCACAGTGGCTGCGTTTAATGGCATGGCACAGTGGTGACAATGTATGGCACAGTGGCTGCGTTTAATGGCATGGCACAGTGGTGACAATGTATGGCACAGTGGCTGTGTTTTTTTTTTTAAATCAAAAATAAGTTTATTGTACAGTGGCTGTGTTTAATGACATGGCACAGTGGTGACAATGGATGGCACAGTGGCTGCGTTTAATGGCATGGCACAGTGGTGACAATGTATGGCACAGTGGCTGCGTTTAATGGCATGGAACAGTGGTGACAATGGATGGCACAGTGGCTGTGTTTAATGGCATGGCACAGTGGTGACAATGTATGGCACAGTGTCTGCGTTTAATTGGAAGGCACAGTGGTGACAATGGATGGCACAGTGGTGACAATGGATGGCACAGTGGCTGTGTTTAATGGCATGGCACAGTGGTGACAATGGATGGCACAGTGTCTGCGTTTAATTGGAAGGCACAGTGGTGACAATGGATGGCACAGTGACTGCGTTTAATGGCATGGCACAGTGGTGACAATGTATGGCACAGTGGCTGCGTTTAATGGCATGGCACAGTGGTGACAATGGATGGCACAGTGGTGACAATGGATGGCACAGTGGCTGCGTTTAATGGCATGGCACAGTGGTGACAATGTATGGCACAGTGGTGACAATTAATGGCACAGTGGCTGCGTTTAATGGCATGGCACAGTGGTGACAATGTATGGCACAGTGGCTGCGTTTAATGGCATGGCACAGTGGTGACAATGGATGGCACAGTGACTGCGTTTAATGGCATGGCACAGTGGTGACAATGTATGGCACAGTGGCTGCGTTTAATGGCATGGCACAGTGGTGACAATGGATGGCACAGTGACTGCGTTTAATGGCATGGCACAGTGGTGCAAATTGATGGCACAGTGACTGCATTTGATGGCATGGCACAGTGGTGCGAATTGATGGCACAGTGACTGCATTTGATGGCATGGCACAGTGACTGCGTTTAATGGCATGGCACAGTGGTGCGAATTGATGGCACAGTGACTGCATTTGATGGCATGGCACAGTGGTGCAAATTGATGGCACAGTGGCTGCGTTTGATGGCATGTAACAGTGGCTGTGTTTGGGCACAGTGAGACTGCAATTTTTTTTTCCTTTGCGCCCCCCCAAAAATGTTGAGCACCAGCCGCCACTGATACCAACGATGGGGCACTATATTCCTCCCTATAATACCAACGATGTTTAGTCCCACTGAGGCCAGGAAAATTTCCAACCCCGCTGGCCAAAGTCCGGCCCTCCAAGAGTCTGAAGGACAATAAACCGGCCCTTTGTTTAGAATGTTTGGAGACCCCTGATTCTAGTTCTATCTATCTATCTATTTACTGTCTATCTATCTACAGTATCTCACAAAAGTAAGTACACCCCTCACATTTCTGTAAATATTTTCTTCTATCTTTTCATGTGACAACACTGAAGAAATGACACTTTGTATCTACAATGTTGTGTAGTGAGTGTACAGCTTGTATAACAAATCACTCAACACACAGCCATTAATGTCTAAACCGCTGGCAACAGAAGTGAGGACACCCCTACGTGAAAATGTCCAAATTGGGCCCAATTAGCCATTTTCCCCTCCGCGGTGTCATGTGACTCGTTAGTGTTACAAGGTCTCAGGTGTGAATGGGGAGCAGGTGTGATAAATTTGGTGTTATCGCTCTCACTCTCTCATACTGGTCACCAGAAGTTCAACATGACACCTCATGGCAAAGAACTCTCTGAGGATCTGAAAAAAAGAATTGTGTCTCTACATAAAGATGGCCGGAGGCTATAAGAAGATTGCCGAGACCCTGTAACTGAGCTACAGCACAGTGACCAAGACCATCCAGCGGTATAACAGGACGGGTTCCCCTCCCCCCGCCTCGCCATGGTCCACCAAAGAAGTTGAGGTCACGTGCTCAGCGTCATATCCAGAGGTTGTCTTTGGGAAATAGACGTATGAGTGCTGCCAGCATTACTGCAAAGGTTGAAGGGGTGGGGGGGGGGGGTCAGCCTGTCAGTGCTCAGACCATACGCCGCACACTGCATCAAATTGGTCTCTTCGGTTGTCGTCCCAGAAGGAAAAATCTTCTAAAGATGATGCACAAGAAAGAGCTGCAGACTGTTTACTGAAGACAAGCAGACTAAGGACATAGAGAACTATGTCCTGTGGTCTGATGAGACCAAGATAAACTTATTTGGTGTCAGGTGGTGTCAGGCGTGTGTGGCAGCAACCAGGTGAGAAGGACAAAGACAAGTGTGTCTTGTCTACAGTCAAGCATGGTGGTGGGAGTGTCATGGTCTGGGGCTGCATGAGTGCTGCCGGCACTGGGGAGCTACAGATCATTGAGGGAACCATGAATGCCAACATGTACTGTGACATACTGAAGCAGAGCATGATCCCCTCCCTTCAGAGACTGGGCCGCAGGGCAGTATTCCAACATGATAATGACCCCAAACACACCTCAAAGACCACCACTGCCTTGCTAAAGAAGCTGAGGTCAAAGGTGATGGACTGGCCAAGCATGTCTCCAGACCTAAACCCTATTGATCATCTGTGGGGCTCCTCAAACGGAAGGTGGAGGAGCGCAAGGTCTCCAACATCCACCAGCTCTGTGATGTCATCATGGAGGAGGGGAAGGGGACTCCAGTGACAACCTGTGAAGCTCTGGTGACCTCCATGCCCAAGAGGGGAAAGGCAGTGCTGGAAAAAAATGGCGGCCACACAAAATATTGACACTTTGGGCCCAATTTGGACATTTTCATTTAGGGGTGTACTCACTTTTGTTGCCAGCGGTTTAGACATCAATGGCTGTGTGTTGAGTTGTTTTGAGGGGACGGCAGATTTACACTGTTATACAAGCTGTACACTCACTACACAACGTTGTAGATACAAAGTGTAATTTCTTCAGTGTTGTCACATGAAAAGATAGAAGAAAATATTTACACAAATGTGAGGGGTGTACTTATTTTTGTGAGATACTGTACATGACAGGTGACATGTGTACTCCCGGTGATCTGCCAATATGGTTCCGACTATCCAGATGGTTCCTGTAAGGACTGCGCAGGCGCAATCCTTGCCGACGGAAATCTCCGAACCTCGGCCGGCATCCAGGGCGACGTGGAATTTGAGGAAAGTGGCCAGTCGGCCTCATGTCCTCTCTTCACTCGGCGGCTCGCTCCGCCTCCTGGCTTTTTTTTTTTAACATCCTCCAATCCACGGGGATGTTAAGGAATGAGCCTGGATGCCGGCCGAGGTTCGGAGATTTCCGTCGGCAAGGATTGCGCCTGCGCAGACCTTACAGGAACCATATTGATAGGGGAACCTTAACGACAAGTCACCGGCACACAGAATTCTGGGGGGGAGGGGGAGGGCGAGAGGAAATCTGTACAACAAACCGTACAGAAATAGAAACTGCGAGCAACTAGACCGGCCTGCAGAATTCCTGTTCAGGACCGGCGGGGACAACCGAAAATGACATTTGTACATTGGATGCCGAAGGGCGTTTGTGTTCCAGCCGCTTCCAATTTGCATAAAAAAACAAGAATCGCGTATAAAGTTTGATTGGGAAGGCGAGACTTCACCTTCAGTCTTGCACGGTTGTACCGTCTCCTTTCCTGTACTGAAATGCAGTGGCGGTGCGTCCACAGAGGGCGCAGGAGCGCAGCCCCCTCTCACTCCTGCACCGCCACTGAAAACAATACATAGATTCATGCATTGCATCGTGCGCAATTGTCAGATAACCACTTCAGCCTTGGAAAGGATTTAACCCCCTCCCCCCCCCCCCGTAATGACCAGGCCATTTTTTGCAATATGGCACTGCGTCGTTTTAACTGACAATTGCGCGACTCCTTTTTTTCCCCAACAAATAGAGCTTTGTTTTGGTGGCATTTGATCACCTCTGCGGTTTTTATTTTTTGCGCTATGAACAAAAAAAGAGCGACAGTTTTGGAAAAAAAACACAATTTATTTCATTTTTGCTGTAATAAATATCCCCCAATTTCAAAATAGAAAACCCCCCAACAAAAAAAAAAATCGCAATAAGTGTATATTGATCAGTTTGCGCAAAAGTTATAGCGTCTACAAAATAGGGGATAGTTTTATGGCATTTTTATTATATAAAAAGAAATTCACTAGTAATGGCGGTGATCAGCGTTTTTTAATGGGACTGCGACATTGCGGCGGACAAATCGGACACTTTTGACACTTTTTTGGGACCACTGGCATTTATACAGCAATCAGAGCTAAAAAAAATAGCCACTGATTACTGTATAAATGTCACTGGCAGGGAAGGGGTTAACACTAAGGGGCGCTCAAGAGGTTAACTGTGTTCCCTGGGATGTGTTTCTAACTTTGGGGGGAGGGGACTGACTGGAGGAGGAGAGAGATCGCTGTTCCTGATCAGTAGAAATAGCAGATCTATTTTCTTGTGGAAAAAAAAAGAAATCGCAGATCTCTCACTACTTCACTGGCAGAACGGGGATCTGCTTTTTTTACATTGACAGATCCCCATTTTTCCTTTCTGTGGAGCGATCGCGGGTGGCCCGGCGGACATCGCGAGCCGCCAGCCTCTCACATTGGCTCCGGCGTCACACGCCTGCTATTGCTGTTACAGTGGCCGACGTTCACCTAGGGGGCAACTGAGGGCAACTGGTGGGATCTGGGGGGAACTGGTGGGAACTGTTGGGAACGGGGGCAACTGGTGGGAACTGGGGGGAACTGGTGGTAACTGGGGGCAACTGGTGAGAACTGGGAACTGGGGGGAACTGGTGGGAACTGGGGGAACTGGGAGGGGAACTGGTGGGAACTGGGGGAACTGTGGGGAAAGGGGGCAACTGGGGGCAACTGGTGGGAACTGGGGGGAACTGGGGAAACTGGGGGGAACTGAGGGTAACTGGTGGGAACTGGTGGGAATTGGGGGAACTGGGGGAAAATGGTGGAAACTGGTGGGAACTGTGGGGAACTGGGGGAACTGAGGGGAACTGGGGGGAACTGGTGGGAACTGGGGGAAACTGGGGGAAACTGAGGGGAACTGGGGGGAACTGGTGGGAACTGGGGGGAACTGGGGGGAACTGGTGGGAACTGGGGAAACTGAGGGTAACTGGTGGGAACTGGTGGGAATTGGGGGAACTGGTGGGAACTGGGGGAAAATGGTGGAAACTGGTGGGAACTGGGGGGAGCTGGTGGGAACTGGGGGCAACAGGTGGGAACTGGGGGGAACTGGTGGAACTGGTATGAACTGGTGGAAACTGGGTGGCAATGCCCCCGGTGTATATATGGCCACAGAAGAGCTTGTCTGTCCATACATTTAAAATATTTCTTGAAGCTCTTCACAATCCAAAGAAAAAAGATTATCTGCCAACTTCAGTGAATATTTACAGCCACTAAAAACTGCAGCTTAGAGCTCTGCTCTTTGTAGATGTCACAGAAAGGAGATAAAACCGCAGTCATAAAAAAATAGAAATGTATTCCCTGCAAGACAGAAAAATTCTTCAATGCTGAACCAATAAATAGCTCTCTACTGATCCCTACAGGTCAGTCCTGTCAGTGTTCTGGCTGCAGACTGAAAAGTTGACTCACTGACACCAATGATGGGACACTATTCCTTCCACTGACACCAATGATGGGGCACTATTCCTCCCACTGACACCAATGATGGGACACTATTCCTTCCACTGACACCAATGATGGGACACTATTCCTTCCACTGACACCAATGATGGGGGACTATTCCTCCCACTGATACCAATGATGGGACACTATTCCTCCTACTGACACCAATGATGGGGCACTATTCCTCTCACTGACACCAATGATGGGACACTATTCCTTCCACTGACACCAATGATGGGGCACTATTCCTCCCACTGACACCAATGATGGGACACTATTCCTTCCACTGACACCAATGATGGGACACTATTCCTTCCACTGACACCAATGATGGGGGACTATTCCTCCCACTGATACCAATGATGGGGGACTATTCCTCCCACTGATACCAATGATGGGGGACTATTCCTTCCACTGACACCAATGATGGAGCACTATTCCTTCCACTGACACCAATGATGGGACACTATTCCTTCCACTGACACCAATGATGGGGGACTATTCCTCCCACTGATACCAATGATGGGGGACTATTCCTTCCACTGACACCAATGATGGAGCACTATTCCTCCCACTGACACCAGTGATGGGACACTATTCCTCCCACTGACACCAATGATGGGGCACTATTCCTCCCACTGACACCAATGAAGTGAAAAGCATCTGCACATAATTGGGTATTCAAAGTGAAGAGGGATTGGCTTTTAGATAATTCAAATTAATATTCACACAACAGTACATTACATAGTCCTGACCATTACACTGTATGTGCTGTGTTTTAAATTACATACTACTGTGTGCTGCTCTGTATATGTTACAGTATGTTGTACATTGCCTTGTCATTTAGTACACTACTTTAAATGCTATGTTGTATATTATATAGTCTTGCACCCTATACACTACGTTGCACACTACATACCGCTGACTGCTGCAATCTTCATGCCATATTGTACATTACACAGATCCTACTGCTGCACGCTGTTCGCTATGTTGTACATTACCTTGTCCTGACCCCTGCTAATACACTATGTTGTACATGACATAATCCACACCACTTCTATTGCTAGGCTTGATATGGTCCCTGTAACGGTCAGGGGTTAACGCTGTTACGATATTCCATTCCACCAACCCAAGACAGCTTCTGACACTCCACAATCCAGAAGACAGGACCCATTGGATTTTCACCAGAATAACGAGACACACACAGCTCTGTTCTCTGGTTCCAAACAGAATGGGCCAGATCCACAAAGAAGTTACGTCGGCGTATCTATTAATACGCCGCGTAACTTCTAGGATGCTCCAGCGTATCTTTGTTTTGTATCCACAAAACAAGATACGCCTGAATGTGGGCTAGATCCGACTGACGTACGTCTTAGTACGCCGTCGGATCTTAGGTGCATATTTACGCTGGCCGCTAGGTGGCGCTTCCGTTGATTTCCACGTAGAGTATGCAAATTGGCTAGATGCGCATTTTTTACGTCGTTTACCTAAGGCTTTTTTTCGGCGTAACGTTACCCCTGGGTCTATGAGGCGTACGCAATGTTAAGTATGGACGTCGGGCCAGCGTTGAATTTTCCGTAGTTTACGTTGTTTGCGTAAAACGTTCGCGAATAGGGCTTTGCGTAAATTACGTTCACGTCGAAAGCATTGACTATTTGCGACGTGATTTTGAGCATGCGCACTGGGATACCCCCACGGACGGCGCATGCGCCGTTCAAAAGAAATGTCATTTACGTGGGGTCAAGTTGAATTAACATAAAACACGCCCACATCTTTGTGATTTGAATTCCGCGCCCTTACGCCGACACATTTACACTACGCCGCCGTAACTTACGGCGCAAATTCTTTGTGGATAAGGAACCTCCGCACTAAGTTACGGCGGCGTAGTGTATCTGAGATACGCTACGCCCGCTTATATTTACACCGAGGTACATGGATCTGGCCCAATGATTTTAATGGTAAACTTAGGTTTCTTATATACAGTTAGAAAGCATGCCGCAGGAATCAAAGGGACAATGACACACTCCACCCACAACATCACACAATGGGTGCCAAAGAGTCCCCCTCAATCCACATCTTAGACAGACTTTCTGACTCCGCGATAAGCAATTCTCACCTGCTACACAATACACATTCCTTTAGTAAACATAAGTCAGACGTCTGACCTTTAGATTGAGTTAACTCACAACACATATTATCATCAATAGAACTTTCACACAATACAGTGTTAGTTAGCGTAGCACCATGAAATATCTCAGGAGCCAGGCTTAATTAACACAATAGACAATATAATGCAATCACAGCTTTCCTCACTACAGCCAGGTAGCTGGAGGCGATTAACATCAATTAACATCTCAACAGTCTATGTTCCACATTGAAGGAGACACTCTATTGACCTGTTGGGTTCAGAATGAACAACTTGTAATATTTCAAGATATCCTGCAATCCATGAATTATCATTACTGTCCCATCTCAGGTAGTCCAAGATATCATTTCTCAGTCATCCTATGCCCCTAGTGGACATAGGATGACCCTAGACCCAAGAGTCATTGGTGAAGCTGACACAGGAGTACCCCACATCCTTCAAGAGCCTCTGGGTCCCACAGGCCATTCCGTTACAGTCCCCCTGACATTACTTTTTATAGAAGGGCATCTTCTTAGCAGTTTTGGAATAATCCTTTCTGGAACGACGCAGATACAACCCAAAGATGGAGTTGAAGTACTGGAGCCACTCCAGAGACGGCACACGCACAGGGCACGCTGCTATCTCCGTGGAATCACTTAGGCCCCTTTCACACTGGGGCGTCGGCAGCAAATCGCCGCTATTTTTAGCGGCGCTTTACCGTCGTATTTGCAGGGGTATTTGGCCGCTATCGGGGTGCTTTTAAACCCCCCCCCCCCGCTAGCGGCCGAAAAAGGGTTAAAACCACCCACAAAGGGCTGCTGCAGCAGCGCTTTGCCGGCGGTATAGCCGCGGTGCCCCATTGATTTCAATGGTTGGGAGAGGTGGAGGAGTGGTAAACACACCGCTCCTTTACTGCTCCAAAGGTGCTGCTAGCAGGACTTTTTTTACCGTCCTGCTAGCGCAACGCTCCAGGGGGCTTTCACACTGGAGAGACAGCAGCGGCTCTTTCAGGGCGCTTTTTTCAGCGTTATATCGCCTGCGAACCGCCCCAGTGTGAAAGGGGTCTTAATATATGACTTTTTACTAATTATTTGTATTAACATGAATGTGGAATTTGGTATATTACAAGCGGCTCCGAAATAAACACTCAGGATTCCATTTGCTGGCTTTATGAATTAGCACTCTGAGGATAAATAGAATAGAATAATAAATGGAGTCATTTCATTCCAGCTTCAAATTAAAAGCTAATGCGTCTGTCTGCCGGCGAGATTTATGTACAGGAGCTCCAAATATTTTAGTGGCATTGAAAGCCAAATCAAACAGATTAAAGAGAGAGAGAGAGAGAGAGAGAGAGAGAGAGAGAAAGAGATACAGTAAGTATGAGAGAGAGAAAGAGAGAGAGAGAGATACAGTAAGTATGAGAGAGAGAAAGAGAGAGAAAGATACAGTAAGTATGAGAGAGAGAAAGAGAGATAGAGAGAGAGAGAGAGATACAGTAAGTATGAGAGAGAGAGAGATACAGTAAGTATGAGAGAGAGAAAGAGAGAGAGAGAAAGAGAGAGAAAGATACAGTAAGTATGAGAGAGAGAAAGATACAGTAAGTATGAGAGAGAGAGATACAGTAAGTATGAGAGAGAGAAAGATACAGTAAGTATGAGAGAGAGAGATACAGTAAGTATGAGAGAGAGAGATACAGTAAGTATGAGAGAGAGAAAGATACAGTAAGTATGAGAGAGAGAGATACAGTAAGTATGAGAGAGAGAGAGAGATACAGTAAGTATGAGAGAGAGAAAGAGAGAGAGAGAAAGAGAGAGAAAGATACAGTAAGTATGAGAGAGAGAGCGAGATACAGTAAGTATGAGAGAGAGCGAGATACAGTAAGTATGAGAGAGAGAGATACAGTAAGTATGAGAGAGAGATACAGTAAGTATGAGAGAGAGCGAGATACAGTAAGTATGAGAGAGAGATACAGTAAGTATGAGAGAGAAAGAGAGATACAGTAAGTATGAGAGAGAGCGAGATACAGTAAGTATGAGAGAGAGAGATACAGTAAGTATGAGAGAGAGCGAGATACAGTAAGTATGAGAGATAGAGAGAGAGAGATACAGTAAGTATGAGAGAGAGATACAGTAAGTATGAGAGAGAGCGAGATATAGTAAGTATGAGAGAGAGCGAGATACAGTAAGTATGAGAGAGAGATACAGTAAGTATGAGAGAGAAAGAAAGATACAGTAAGTATGAGAGAGAGAGAGAGACATACAGTAAGTATGAGAGAGAGAGATACAGTAAGTATGAGAGAGAGCGAGATACAGTAAGTATGAGAGATAGAGAGAGAGAGATACAGTAAGTATGAGAGAGAGATACAGTAAGTATGAGAGAGAGCGAGATATAGTAAGTATGAGAGAGAGCGAGATACAGTAAGTATGAGAGAGAGATACAGTAAGTATGAGAGAGAAAGAAAGATACAGTAAGTATGAGAGAGAGAGAGAGACATACAGTAAGTATGAGAGAGAGAGATACAGTAAGTATGAGAGAGAGATACAGTAAGTATGAGAGAGAGATACAGTAAGTATGAGAGAGAGAGAGATACAGTAAGTATGACAGAGAGAGAGATACAGTAAGTATGAGAGAGATACAGTAAGTATGAGAGAGAGAGAGAGAGAGAGCTACAGTAAGTATGAGAGAGAGATACAGTAAGTATGACAGAGAGAGAGATACAGTAAGTATGAGAGAGAGAGAGATACAGTAAGTATGAGAGAGAGAGATACAGTAAGTATGAGAGAGAGAGAGATACAGTAAGTATGAGAGAGAGAGAGAGATACAGTAAGTATGAGAGAGAGAGAGATACAGTAAGTATGAGAGAGAGAGAGAGATACAGTAAGTATGAGAGAGAGAGATACAGTAAGTATGAGAGAGAGATACAGTAAGTATGAGAGAGAGATACAGTAAGTATGAGAGAGAGAGATACAGTAAGTATGAGAGAGAGATACAGTAAGTATGAGAGAGAGAGAGAGATAAAGTAAGTATGAGAGAGAAAGAGAGAGGAAATAGGTAGAGGGCAGGTAAGGGGGCAGAGGGGCATTTGCGGTATTTGGGGTTGTTGGGTGCTGACCATCGGGCCCCTTACAGGTGTGAAGCCAAAAAAAAAATGGGAGGGGGGCCGGTCGGGCCTGTAAGGGGGCCCTGGGGACCATCGGGCCCCTTACAGGTGTAATGCAAAAAATAAATAAAAAATTCAATAAATAAATACACTTAAAAAAAACGGGAGGGGGGCCAGCCGGGCCCCTGGGGACCATCGGGCCCCTTACAGGTGTGAAGCCAAAAAAAAAAACGGGAGGGGGGCCGGGCGGGCCTGTAAGGGTGCCCTGGGGACCATCGGGCCCCTTACAGGTGTAATGCAAAAAATATATATAAAATTCAATAAATAAATAAATAAAAAACGGGAGGTGGGCCAGCCGGGCCCCTGGGGACCATTGGGCCCCTTACAGGTGTAATGCAAAAAAAATGGGAGGGGGGCCGGTCGGGCCTGTAAGGGGGCCATGGGGACCATAGGGCCCCTTACAGGTGTAATGCAAAAAATAAATAAAAAATGCAATAAATAAATAAAAAAAACGGGAGGGGGGCCAGCCGAGCCCCTGGGGACCATCGCGCCCCTTACAGGTGTAATGCCTGTACCCCCCTGATGGCAGCCCTGCTTGCATTAGACCCACTATGCCTTGCAACCCACTCTATACAGAAGGAGGTCAGCGGCTCTTGGCTCTGGAGGTTCTCATTGGCCCAAAGGAGGCCTGGGACCTTGCCACGTTATATATATACGAATAATAATAAAGAAAATACATACTCATACATACAATACATACATTCCTTTCAGATGCTGTCCCTGCAAAGTAATTGAACTGATGAACTCTCACTGCCACCTAGAGGCCGGCATCGGCTACTGCAAATTCAATTTCAGCAATTGATGGGATCCAATTATAGGGTGACAATAGGAAGAAGGATGGTTAATGAATACAGAAGTCTAGAGACCTTCCTGCGCTCTTCACCCCCCTGTGCTTTATTTCCACATAAATTTGTTTAGCATTCTAATCTCATTTTCCTCACTTTTTTTCAGATGTCTGATAAATGGAATCATTCTGAAGACCTGCATTGCCTCGCTTTACTGCGATTCTTTATTAAGCTCGCAGTGCGCCCGCGGCGCCACACGTCATTTGATAAGCTAGATCTATACGGATAATTAGGGATGAATACGGAGACGGGCTGTGATGATAGGACATAACATAACAGCTGATTTTCACGTGTATTTGGCGAATCGCACATTGAGGTAAACGCGCTGAGCTGTGCGCGTTTGTTGCCCAAAAGCAAAGCATGATCCAATTTGCTACAGTAGGGGGAAAAATTCCTTCCTGATCCCTCGAGAGGCAACCGAATATTCCCCGGAGTATACCTATAAATGTCAGTACCCAGTTGTATTTTGTACATTTAGGAAAAGAATCCAGGACTTTATTTTTTTTTAATTAAACATTTTTATTGCCCACAAATATGTACAAATTTTCCAATGCGCAAACATTTTTTTCTTGTTCAGTACAAGCATTCTACATGTGACACACTTCTCTGCAAAGAATCCTGTAAGAGAAAGTGTCATTTCAATTATTTTGTTTTGCTAAAATTTTGGGGTTAAATTAAACTAAAACAGAGAATATATGAGCTTTATATTTTACTAAAATGATGTCCATTAGTTAATATCTTCCTCGTGTTTCTTTATACCTTCCCCTCCTTAGGTGCATGTCTAGCACAATATTTGTTTTGTTTTCTATAGTGTAGGTAGGTAATTTGCTCTCTGTGTCCTATTAGGCTGTTTTCCTTTTACTTTCCATCTTGGTGATGCTACAGGAAATGAGAGAAAATTTCCCCAAAGTGAGGAGAATCCTCGTCTTGGGCAGATGTCACCACATTGTCCCCATTGGAAGATTTCTACCTTAACCCTCTTGCTGTCAAGACAACTCTAAAATTTAGGATCCCCCCCTTACTTTGTGTCTCAGTGACAATGGTCACCAGGACATACGGAGGGAAGAATCTCCCCAGCAGGGACACAGGCAGGGCCGGATTTTCTCTCCCTGCCGCCCCAAGGCCAGGTTCCGCAATGCACCCCCTCCCTCCCAACCGAACCCCCCCCCCCCCCAAATCAACAGAGAATGAGCATCACGGTTAGTTAAAATGTGTTTTGTTTTGTTTTTTTACTTTTTTATCACTTTTTTTTATTATTAGTAGCTTGTCGCTTACTTTTTTTTATTTTTGTATAATTTTCTTATTATTTTTCTTATTCTTTACTTTTTTATTTTATTAATTTAATTATTATTTCTTATTATTTATTTACTTTTTATCAATTTTGTTCACTTAACTTTTTTGCTATCACACAGGAGAAAACAATTCCCTGTGTGATAGCAATTGGAGGCATGACATGTTCTCTTTATTGACCCTGTCACCTCCAAAACAGGAGTCCTAGCATTGTGCTAGAACACCTGTCATAGCTGAGATGGGAAGAGCACAGCTCACCCCTCTCTCTGTGTACATCGGCAGCAGGGACAGGAGACAGACTCGTGGCCGGGGGAAGGACGGAGTCCCAAAGACAGAGCCAGCAGAGAGAGGTATGTGGGGTGGGGTGGGGGGGGAGAGGGGAGGACGGACGGGAGCACACATTTTACAAGTGATTTTGGCTAAATCGCCGCAATCACTTGTTAAGGAGCGAGCGGATTCCCCCATAACTTACCGCCCTTAACTGTATGTTCCGGGCGTCGGGGGACTTCATGCCACTGCCGCCCTGCCGCCCCAAGGCCTGGCCTCAGTGGCCTTGTGGGAAATCCGGGCCTGGACACAGGCAGCTATAAATACTTGGCAGAGAGTCTAACACTTTGCCACGCTATATCAAACTTTAAAAAAATAGTTTTTCCTTTATATATGCTTTTAAATAGAAGGTCATGTCTAGTGACGAGGCCTCTGGAGCATCATCATCCGAAAGAAAAAATCTCAACTCTAAGAAGTTCATTATAACAGAGCGGACAATGCTATCCGCTCTCCGTTATACTATGTAGGGCTACACATACCGCAACCCGCATTTTACAGCTCATTTATAAAATGTGTGCATCCCGCGCTAGATCACCGCACAGCAGAGAGAGATCTATGATTGGAGGAGAGCCGGTCACCTGACTTTGACAGATCTCCAATACCGGGATCTCCTCCCAGCTTTCTCTTTTCTCCCACAAACTCCATTTATTCTTATTGTTCTCCACCAACTCTCAGACTCCCGAAGCCGGCGGAGCGCAACGCACATTTATAAAGCACATCGCTGGGCTCTGTTAATGCTTTTTTTATTTTTTTTATTAAGCGGTAATTTCTCTGCTTTTTAAATCCCCCCCCAAGATTTCCACTATAAAACTACTAAAGGAATTTCCTACTTACGAATTCCGTCTTTTTCCAGCGCAGGGGACGCTAATTATTTAAAGAGAAATATATTGAGTAGGAAATGTTTTTTATTTTATCAGTTTTATCTAATGTGAGTGTGTATATATATATATATATATATTATAATTTCTTTCTTTTTTTTACCCCAGTTTTATCTAATGTGAGTGTGTGTATATATATATATATTATAATTTCTTTATTTTTTTTACCCCAGTTTTATAGATTTACATAATTCTAGTTTTCTGATTTGAGTAAAATGGGCATATCAAAAAGACCCCCAATGATTTCTGTGCTCTGTACCTGGGGGTGTCTATAAGACATGGAGGTGAATGAGTTATATATTTTCCTACTGAAGTGTAATCCTCCATGAAGGCAATGTGACGGCTTCTATTGTCATTTATGTTTTCTATATGGTCTTAAAATATATTTAAAAAGAAAAATGTGTACTTACCTCTTCTCCTCTGGGTCCTCGGTGTCTGTCACCTTTGTATGCATCCTCTGCATTCTATCCCACAGCGCTTCAACCTTCTCTTTATGGAGTCTCTTTGCCTCCGCTTTCCTTTTCTCCTCTTCAGTGAGGGAGTTAAATTTCTCCTGCTCCATTTTCTCTTTCCGTTTTTCCTCTTCCCTTGCCTTTTTCCGCTCGGCTATTTGCTCCGGTTCCAGGGCGATCAATAAAGGAAAAAAATGTACAGATTTTAAAGTGAAACTAAATTAAAAACTTTGGGCCAGATTCACAAAGGACTTACGACGGCATATCTCCATGTACGCCGTCGTAAGTCCGAATGTGCGCCGTCGTATCTTTGCGACTGATTCATACAATCAGATACGCCTCAGGCCGAGTACTCACGACCAAACATGTCCGTTCGGACAGGATTTGAGCGGACGGTTTTAAAACAAGTTTGCAAATAAATGTCTGCTGAAAAACGGCCCGGCGGGCAAATGTACGGTGAAATTCTGTACGCTCGTAACTACACACGACCAAACATGTCTGCTGAAACTGGTCCGCGGGCCAGTTTCAGCAGACATGTTTGGTCGTGAGTATGGGGCCTCACTGTTGCCAAGATACAAGCGGCGTAAGTCTTCTACGCCGTCGTATCTTGGGGTGCATATTTATGCTGGCCGATAGGGGCGCTTCCGTATATTTCCGCGTTGAATATGCAAATGAGCTAGATACGCCGATTCACGAACGTACTTGCGCCCGGCGTATTAAAATACACGGGGCTAGATTCACATAGATTAGCGGATCTTTAGATCCGCGTAATCTATGTGATTTACGATCCGCCGGCGCACTTTTGCGAGGCTAGTGCAGTATTCACAAAGCACTTACCTCCAAACTTGCGCCGGCGGATCGTAACGATATTTCCCAGTGCGCATGCTCCAAATGACGTCGCTAGGACGTCATTGTTTTCGGCGGCAACGTAAATTCCGGCCATCCGTATTCCCGACCGACTTACGCAAACAACGTAAAAATTTGAAACTCTGCGCGGGAACGACGGCCATACTTAACATTAGCTACCCCTCATATAGCAGGGGTAACTATCCGCCGGAAAAAGCCGAACGCAAACGACGTAAAAAAAAAGCGACGGGTGGGCGTTCGTTTCTGAATCGGCGGAAATCGGAATTTGCATATTCCTCGCGTAAAAAACCGAAGCGACACCTAGCGGCCGGCGGGATATTGCAGCCTAAGATCCGACGGTGTAAGTCACTTACACCTTTCGGATCTAAGGGCGATCTATGCGGAACTGATTCTTATGAATCAGTCGCATAGATCCGACCGTCTGGACTCAGAGATCCGCCGTCGTATCTCTTTGTGAATCTGGCCCCCGGTTTACGTAAGGCGTATGACCGGCGTAACTTTACCCCTCATAAAGCAGGGGTAAGTCATGTTAAGGTATGGACGTCGGAAACGTCGGAACAAGCGTCGTATTTTACGTCGTTTGCGTAAGTCGTACGTGAATGGGCGTAGGTTACGTTCACGTCGACTAAGCATTGAGCCGGCGTAATTTATGGAAAGAATTCGACGTGATACTGAGCATGCGTGCGCATGCGCCGTTCGTTAGGCGCGTCATTTACGTGGGGTCATGATTCATTTCCATACAACACGCCCCCTACCAGCCTACTTTGAATTACGCGGGCTTACGCCGGCCCATTTACGCTACGCCGCCGCAACTTACGGAGCAAGTGCTTTGTGAATACTGCACTTGTCTGTCTAAGTTGCGGCGGCGTAGCGTAAATAGGATACGCTACGCCCAACTAAAGATACGCCATTGTCTCTGAATCTGGTCCTTTGTCTCTCGGTTGGCCGTTGGGTTTCCTATCAGGTATGGAAGGGTTACGGAAACTCCTAATAGGAACCCAATGGAAAATGAAGCAGCGTGAATTATTTGTTTTGGATAGAGAAGGGGAGGCTGAAACCTCCATCAGTTTTTTTGTAGTCTATTTCCTGTTAGGGAGATTTCCCTTTACTTCCTGAATCGGAGCTGCAACAGGAAGTGAGAAGAAATCTCCCTGAAGTGAGGGGAATTCCCATCTTAGTAAGTTCCCTGAACATTGGATGATCCCCCTCCAACTCTTGCTTTCATGACAACTCTAAAATTTAGGATTGTCACCAGAACAAATAAAGGGGGAATCTCTCCAGCGGGGACACAGACTGCAATAAAAACTTGGCAGAGGATCTAATTGTACCTTCCTGTTGGAGGATACTTACTGTTGTGGTCTGGATGTTCCAAGTTTTTTCCATATAGTTCCACATACGGACGTCTCTCCGGATCACTGTCTCCTCTTCTTCCTCCTCTTCCCGCTCCATACTTCTGCGAGGAATCCTGTAAGAGAAAGTGTCATTTAAAATATTTAGTTTTGCTAAAATTTTGGGATTAAATTCAACTAAAACAGAGAATATATGAGCTTTATATTTTACTAAAATGATGTCCATTAGTTAATATCTTCCTCGTGTTTCTTTATACCTTCCTCTCCTTAGGTGGCAACCCACCTTTTTTTTTTTTTTATAAAAAAATTTAAATTTTTTTATATATATTTTTTTTTATTAAAGGGCTCAGAGGTCCCCAGGGCCCCATGTGGCAACCCCCCCTTTTTTTTTTTTATAAATGTTTATTTCTTTATTTTTGTTTATATTTTTTATTAAAAAGGCCCAGAGGTCCCCAGGGGCCCAGAGGCAACCTCCCTTTTTTTATGTATTTTTTATAAATGTTTATTTTTTTTATTTTTTTAAGGGTCCAGAGGTTTATTTTTTATTTTTATTAAAGGAAGGGCCCAGAGGTCCCCAGGGCCCCAGATGGCTACCCCCCTTTTTTATATACCCCCCCTTTTTTTTTTTTCTTTATTTCTTCTATTTTTTGTAAAGGCCCCCCACGCTTCTCAATTTCGGCAGCCCCCCCCCCGCTTTTCAATTTCAGGCGGTTCTCTTTTTCAGGGGGCCCATGCCTTAAGCTGTGTAAGGGGCCCCAAAATTCCTGATGGCGGCCCTGCGCATACCTAACACGCACGGATTCTGCGGGACTTTCCCACACAGACAGCTTCTTCCCGCAAAAGGGTTCATTTCCCTGCACTGCCGAAAGCCGAGAGCCGGGCTAATGACAGTCTGTGGCCCGGCTGTTGGCACAGGCGAGAGGCACTCCCCCCCGCTCAATAACTGCAAAACCTCCCCCCTCCGCGCAACAACTTTAAAACTTTAATGCGCCCCCCCCCCGCACAACAACTTAAATTCGCCCCCCCCCCTCAACAACTTCGATCCCCCCCAATTCTCGGCTCCAGGGGGCCCCTTCAACACTCAAGCCCAGGGGCCCCCACCACCCTATGTCCTGCCCTGGTCCCGGGCACCTTCATTCCAGGACAATACAGTCTCTTGGAATGAAACTGACACAGCCACCTCCCTGGGCCGATCCGATGCCCCCAAAAAAGGCCGCCACATCACCGCTTTACTCACTGACAGTACTTGTCCTGGCCGGGAGAATGCCTGGAGGAGCACAATCCCGCCCCCTGATTGTGATTGGAGAAATCATAAATCCCGCCTCTTGTGTCCAATCACTGTGCTGTGATTCGTTACAGCACAAGCTGATTTTTGGGAAGGGGGGTGTCCCTGAATGGTAGTTTGGAAATGTGGTCACCCTAGCCCGAGCCTGCCAGGAAGCCCACACTGCACAGCGCTAATCACAGGCAGTGAGACATTTCCCGGTCCGCTGCTGCACAGATCAGGAATGTCTCAGTGCCCGTGATTGGCGCTGTGAATAGGGTTGCCACCTTTTCTTCAAGTCAAACACGAACACTTCAGCGTTGCAGAGCAAATTTTTTTCATAGTATGCATAGATAAACTATGCAGAGATGTTGCTATTAAATAACATTTCTAATCATATGAAGTTAATCACAGTCCCCCTTTACATCAGAGTCCCCAGAGTTCCCCCTTTTCATCATAGTCCCCAGAGTATCCCCCTTTACATCATAGTCAACAGAGTTCCCCCTTTACATCAGAGTCCACAGGGTTTCCCTTTTACATCAGAGTCCACAGGGTTTCCCTTTTACATCTGAATCCGCAGAGTTACCCTTTTACATCTGAACTCGCAGGGTTTCCTTTCACTGTAAGGGTGGACTCTGGGGACTCTAAAATAAGGGATGCTCTGGTGTACTCTGGTGTACAAAGAGGACTCTGATGCAAGGGGGAGCACTGTGGCCTCTGGTGTAGAGGGGAGCTCTGATGTAAGGGGTGCTCTGAGAACCCTTTTTTACCTTAGCGTACTCACTTAGAGGCAGGAGAGAGAAGGGGGGAGACTTAGGGTCCTTTCACACGGAGCAGAGACCGCCCTGTCTCTGCTCCGCTCTCCCCTATGGGGAATCGGATGCAGACAGACCGTCTGTCCGTCTGCATCCGATCCGTTCCGCCGAACGTAAGAAAAATAGGTTTTCTTCCGTTCGCAAAAGTGGATCCCGACGTTAGCGGATGGTCGCGGACGTTAGCGGATTCTCCATCCGCTAACGGACGCGATCCCATAGGGATTCATTACAAGTCCGTAAACGGACTTGTAATGAACGGACGAGCGGAGCGGACGTCTGAAAGGGGCCTTAGTCTGCTCTGAATAATGTGTCCGGGTCTCAGACAGTCTGAAACCCGAACACATGATTCCACACCCGAACTCTCCGGGTGAATCCCGAACAGGTGGCAACCCTAGCTGTAAAGTGTCGGCTTCCTGGCGGGATCGGGCTTGTGGGATTTCAAACACACCCAAGCCCATCTCTAACGCCTCGTACACACGACCAGTTTTCCCGGCAGGAAAAAAACGTTGTTTTTCCGACAGGATTTCTCTCAAGCCTGCCTTGCATACACACGTTCAGGTCAAATACCGCTGAACGTTTGACTGCCAAGAACACGGTGACGTCAAAGAATTACGACGAGCCAAGAAAATGACGTTATGCGTCAAATTGTTTACGAGCATGCATGTTTTTTTTCCCCCTCGGGAAAGCATACACACAACAGTTTTCACGATGGAAAAAGGACCGGTGAGAATCCGGGCGGGAAAAAAGAGAACAAGTTCTCTTTTTTTTTCCCCCGCAGTTTTCTCAGTTTTCTCGTCGGAAAAACTGCGATTGGGCATACACACGGCCGGTTTTCCCGGCCAAAAGCTGGTCGTGTGTACGAGGCATAATGGTTGTAGAGTAGACAGTGGCGTTAAATATGATAGAGATTTTATTGATCAAAGCCCACACTTTACAGGCATGGAGCC
The DNA here is from genome assembly GCF_905171775.1 of Rana temporaria. Classification (NCBI taxonomy): domain Eukaryota; kingdom Metazoa; phylum Chordata; class Amphibia; order Anura; family Ranidae; genus Rana; species Rana temporaria. The sequence goes on along the minus strand of NC_053495.1, from coordinate 8,545,940 downwards.
CACATGGCTGCTGAACATACGGTTCATTATATATATGCGGTTGTACTCTTGATGATAATAAATATTGTGTTTATTAGATCTGATTGGGAGCATCACCTGGATCACATCCCGATCAGCACGTCAACAGAGAAGGTTATACAGCAGGGGTGGCCCCGGGGACACATGTGGCCCACGGAGCCCTCTGATGTGGCACGCAACCTCCTGCTCTAAAATGGCAGGCTGGCAAGCTCAGATCAGGGCCGCCATCAGGAATTATGGGGCCCCTGGAGCAGCTTCAGGCATGGGGCCCCTGGAGCAGAAAACCGGGGGGGGGGGAGTGCTGCCGTCTGAAATTGAAAAGCGGGGGGGGGGGCTGCCGCGAATTAAGAAGCGGGGGGGCCTTTACAAATAAAAGAAGAAATAAAGAAATATATATATAAAAAAGAGGGGGTTGCCATCCAGGGCCCTGGGGACCTCTGGGCCCTTTAATAAAAAAAAAATATATAAACAAAAAAAATAAAATAAACATTTATAAAAAATAAAAAAAAAGGGGGTTTGTCGCATGGGGCCCTGGGGACCTCCTGAGCCCTTTAATAATAAATATATATATATAAAAGGAATAAAAATAATATATAAAAAAGGGGGGTTGCCATTCGGGGCCCTGGGGACCTCTGGGCACTTTAATAATAATAATAATAATAATAATAATAATAATAATAATATATATATATATATATATATATATAAAAATTAAAAAATATATAAAAAAATATTTTTTTTTTATAAAAAAAGTGGTGTTTTCATCCGGGGCCCTGGGGACCCCCCTACCCCTAAAAAAAAATGGCCCTTTAATAAAAAACGAAATAAAAATATATTAAAAAATATATATATTTCTTTTATAAAAAATAAATAAAAAAAAGGGGAGTTGCCATCTGGGGCCCTGTGGGCCTCCGGACCCCTAAAAAAAAAAAAAAAACTTTTTTTTAAAGGGGGTTGCCATCTGGGCCCCTGGGGACCTCCGGGCCCCTTACAGGTGCTGTTCAAGCCCAGATCGTAGGTTGCCAAACCACTATACCACAGCATCAGTGTTGTGAATAAAGCTGGTGGTAGAGGAAAATACCGGCTGCGGAGCAGAGCCCCATAAGCCGATGCTTCCTCTACAGCACCAACTTTTGCCACAGGCAGACTCTATGGCAAAGTTTAGCTAACCCGCAGGATAGACACAGGTGCACAGTGCTGCACCCACCGTGTGGGTAAACCGCAGCACATCAGTGTGAAAGCAGTCTTAGGCCCTTTTTACATGATCAGCCCGACCAAATGTGACCCTCAATCCACCTCTACAGAGCGGCATATATAAACAGACTTTTGTCCGTTTACGCCCACCTACCTCCAATCCGATAAAAAGAAAACAACAGAAGGGAATTTGTCCCCTTCCATCCGGGCGGATCGGTTCGGAGGGCTTATAGAGTAGCTGTGACCTGTCATTCACCCGATCCGCTCATTGTGGCCCGCGACTGGGTACCAAGTTGCTTAAGAGGCCCTCGCTCTTCAAAAGGTTGGGCACCCCTGTTATACAGCATTACTGCTGCTAGGTGACCAGCTGGGGGCTCAGCTCTCTACAACCAATAGTGCCAGCCTTCCCCTGCATGCACCCATAATGTCATCAGCACTAGGTCCTAATAGATTGCTGCCGCTGCCAAGGAGACAGACGTCAGACCAGCGCTGTCAATAGCAAGGGCAGGACAGCAAGAGGAGGCTGGGGAACCCCAGAGTGGCAGAACACCAGGACCCGGTGACAACCCTTTTCAACCCTGGTAGTTCTCCCACTGCTTTGGGCCCTTATATTTTCTTGGTGTGCTGGTGACATATCTCTTGTTTTCTGCCACCCTGGGGGGCCCCAACACAGTAGGAAGGGAGCTCACTGCAGAACACGTGAAAGGGCCCATTGTGGGATCATAGTAAAGGGCCCAAGGATATATATATATATATATATATATATATATATATAAATATATATATATATATATATATATATAAATATATATATGTAGCGCCTGGTTACTTTTCATAACCGGTGCTATTGAAATTTAGACGGGGGGTCAGAGAGTTAAGTAACTCTTACCGTTGTTAATTAGTCCAAATTGGGTCTCTGTTTCAGCTTGGCTGTGCTGTGGGCTTATTCTGTCAAGCTGGGGTGTTTTTCCACCCCGGTGCGGTAGGTGGCAGCAGTGGGGTCAAGGTTTGAGTGCTTTTTTTTCCAGCAGCCAATCAGGAGGCTTGGGCCTCGCAGGGCATGCTGGGAGGCGGTACTTATGAGGCAGACGCCATTTTGTGTGTTCTTCTTCCTGTGTGGCACCCACCTTTGGGGTGGCCACACCACAGCGCTCGGTGTTATGGCCTACCTGGCCAGAGCGGGCGTGCTAAGCGGTGTTCCTGGTTTCGGGCCTAAGTTGGTCCGGAACATTCGAGCAGGACGGGGACTCAGTATTCAACTGGGTTCTCACTTTTGAAGATCACAAGCAAGTGTAGCTGTTCGGTGGGGAGTCCATCTGAGGGGCGCCAATGAGAGACTGGCGGCCCAATAGGATTCTGACGAACCATCGGGGATCGAGGTGACCGGACACTGAAGGATCTACTCCTCTTTTAACCACCTCTGTGGTGACGTTAAAAGGAGGATTCGGGTGCAACTCTACCTAAGAGGGTTATCCTCGCATTTGCAATTCAAAAGGGCCTGTGGCAGAGGTTTCCCTTCTGATACTCATTCACCAGGTCTGTGGCGGAGACCGTTCAAACAATTCCATTTCTCCGAGTCTGTGGCAGAGACTTTTAGGTAGATTCAGGTACGGGCGCACAAATGTAAGGCGGCGTAGCCTAGCGTGTTTACGCTACGCCGCCTTAAGTTAGAGAGGCAATTACTGTATTCTCAAAGTACTTGCCTCTTTACTTAGGGCGGCGTAGCGTAAATGCAGCGGGCGTAAGGGCGGCTAAGTCAAATGTCTTGGAGGGGGGCGTGTTTAATGGTAATGAGGCTTGACCTCACGTTTTTGACGTTTTCTTGTTACTGCGCATTCGCCTGGCGCCGACATTTCCCAGTGTGCATTGCGGCTAAGTACGCCGCACGGGTCTATTGATTTCGACGTGGACGTAAACGACGTAAATCCCGATTCGCGGACAACTTACGCAAACGACGTAAAAAATTTGAATCTTGCGGCGGGAATGGCGGCCATACTTTAACATTGTTATTCCACCTAATAGGTGGAAAAACTTTAGGCCTGCTAATGCCTTACGGAAACTGCGTAAATCGACTGCGGCAGCCGGGCGTACGCTCGTGAATCGGCGTATCACCTCATTTACATATTTTATGCCGACCGTAATGGAAGCGCCACCTAGCGGCCATCCGAAAAATTGCAAGATAGGACGGCGCAAGCCGTCGTATCTTAGATATGTTTAAGCGTATCTCTGTTTGAGCATACGCTTAAACATAGGTCGGCGTAGATTCTGAGTTAGGTCGACTTATCTACTGATAAGCCGGCCTAACTCTTACTGAATCTACCTATTTCTCTTAAAGAGATTTGAGCGGTGTCCCGGCTGCTAGGTCAGTGAGAGAGGCCTATCCGGGCACGCTAAGCCCACTCAAGCAGGAGTGGTAAGGAAAGTGTTAAAGTGTTACGCATTAGGAACAGGACTGCAACTGTTAACTGTTTTTACCCGGCTGGGTAATAAAGAGCACATCGAAAGACATTTATTTGTGGACATTCCTTTACTGCTGCTGCAAACATCATTCACCCCTAGACGTACGGAAAGAGCCATGAGGTAAATCTGCCATCCCATCTATTCTCAGCGGCTCCTTGTGAATTGGATGGGGATTTCTCTGCATCCAATTTGCAATAGCAGGAGATTGTGACCGGCTCTCTATGGAGCGGTCCACACATTTCCGGTGCGAATTGCACAGTCCTGTGCGTCTTTAGGTCCGAATTCATATGTGAGCGCTACATATATAATTGCATTTTATAGTTGGGCCCCCTACTTTTGTCCCTGTCCCAGGCCCGTCGCTACAAGGCAGGCAAACCAAGCAATTGCCTGGGGCCCCCGTGCTGGCCTGGGGCCCCAAGCAGGGCCCTTGCCGCGCTTCCTATATGCTGCAGCCGCCTGAGCGCTCTATAGAGAGCCTGCAGCACTACTGCCTCGAGTCGTCACTTCCCCTTCTCTGTAGCGTGGCCTCCTGTCAGTCCGGACTCCGGCCGGGGTACCGCACGGTACAGGAAATTCAGTTTCCTGTTCCCAGCCGGACTGACAGGAAGTGCACAATGAGTGCTCACTTCCTTTCAGTTCGGCCGGGAACAAGAAACTGAATCTCCTGCCGCGCGGTACGGACCCGATAGGGAGGGGGGGCGTAAACAGAGCATAGGGAGGGAGGGGGGGCCCGAGGGGAATAAAAAGAACATAGGGAGGGAGGGGGGCCTGGGGGGAGTAAAAAGAACATGAGGGGGCTTTGGATGCGTGTGTGTGGGGGGGCCTCCATGTCCATTTTGCTTTGGGACCCCAAATGCCTTCAAACGGCCCTGCCCTGTCCCCCCATGTGCCCCTCCTAAATATGAAAGCTGGAGACGCCACTGTCCACTTCTCCCTCCACTTTCCTTTTCTCCTCTTCAGTGAAGGTTTTTTCCTCCTCCTTCTCCATTTTCTTTTCCTCCTCCATCCCCAGCTTCTTCTCTTCCATTTCCTCTTCCCCTTTTCCCTTTTCCTCTGTCTTTTTCTGCTGGGCTACTTCCTTTGGTTCCGGGGAGATCATCTATAAAGGGAAAAAAAATCCTTAGCTTGATGTACAGATTTTAAAGGGGAACTAAATTCAAAGCGTTGTCTCTCGGTTGGCCGTTGGGTTTCCTATCAGGTGTGCAGGAGGCCGGCAAACTCTTAATTGGAACCCAAAGGCCAACTGAGGCTGGGTTCACACTGGAGAACACAGCGGCCCCCAGCAGGAGTCCGGTACGTCTCCATTCAATGTTTCAGGTCCGATTTCAGCCCAAAATTTTGGTCTGAATTCGGACCTAAAACGGACCAAAAGACACACAGGACTGTGCAATTCGCACCGGAGATGTGTGGACCGCTCCATAGAGAGCCGGTCACAATCTCCTGCTATTGCAAATTGGATGCAGAGAAACCCCCATCCAATTCACAATAGCGTGAACCCAACCGGAAGCAGGGTGTTTTAAGAATTGTGGATAGAGTGCAGAAGGCCTAAACCCCCTATCAAGTTTTATTTTTTTGCAGTCTCATCCCTGCTAGGGAGATTTCTCTTTACTTCCTGAATTGAAGATTCATCAGGAAGTGAGAAGAAATCTCCCTACATTGAGGGGAATTCCCATCTTAGAATATTGGATGATCCACCTTCAACTCTTGTTCTCATGACAAATCTACAATTTAGGATTGTCACCAGAACAAATTAAGGGGGAATCTCTCCAGCGGGGACACAGACTGCAAAAAAAAAAAACTTGGCAGAGGTAGCTAGATTCAAGTAGAGCGCCTTAACTTCGCGGCGGCGTAGTGTATCGTGTTTACACTACGCCGCCGTAAGTTAGCGAGGCAAGTACTTGATTCACAAAGTACTTGCCTGCTAAGTTACGGCGGCGTAGCATAAATCGGGCGGGCGTAAGGGCGGCTAATTCAAATTCGGCTGAGGGGGCGTGTTTTATGTTAATGGGGGTTGACCTGACGTGATTGACGTATTTTACGAACGGCGCATGCGCCGTCCGTGTACATATCCCAGTGTGCATTGCGGCAAAGTACGCCGCACGGTCCTATTGGTTTCGACGTAGACGTAAATGACATAATTCCCTATTCACGGACGACTTACGCAAACAACGTAAAATTTTCAAATTTCGACGCGGGAACGGCGGCCATACTTAACATTACTATTCCAGCTATTTGATGGAATAACTTTAGGCCTGAAAGTGCATTACGTAAACGGCGTATCTGTACTGCGTCGGGCAAGCTTACGTTCGTGAATCGGTGTATCTACTCATTTACATATTCTACGCCGACCGCAATGGAAGCGCCACCTAGCGGTCAGCCTAAAAAGTACACTTTAGGATACGAAGGTGTAAGACACTTACGCCGCTCGTATCTGAGCCTAATTTAAGCGTATCTGGTTACCAGAATACGCTTAAATTAGCGTTGGCGCAGATTCAGACTTAGGCTGGCGTATCTACTGATACGCCAGCCTCAGTCTATCTGAATCTAGCTAAGGATCTAATTTCAGCTTCCCGATACTTACTGTTGTGGTCTTCTTTCTCTCAGATGTTTTGTCCCGGATTAGGTTTTCATTCTGGACTTCTTTCTCATCTCCAGTCAAACTGTTGATCCAGTAAAAAATATTCTGGAGATCCTCCTCCAGCTCACTTGCTCTGGCAGGAATCCTGTAAGAGAAATTGTAATGTGAATTATTTTGCTTTGCGGAAAATTTGGGATTAAAGGGAACTAAAACAACTCATCCTACAAATCGGCATGCACGAGGTTTGTGTGGCAGGACACCCGCCCTCGTTTAAGCTATGCGAGACTCACGGTCCCTAAATTGCAGGGAGGCCTGGGGTTGCCTGACTTACACAAGTACAACCTAGCCTGTGGGCTGTCCAGGATCGTAGACTGGACAACAAACGGGATGAGAAAGAACTGGGTAGACCTAGAGCAATCATTCTCCTCTCTGCCCCTAACACACCTGCCATGGATCGCAAAGGGCAACGCCCTACAAGGAGGGGGTAACCACCCCCTCATACGCCCCTCCCTACTGGCCTTCCGGACGGCCTGCGCCAAATACAAAATAGCAGACCGGACCGGTCCCATGACCCCCCTGCGACTGAATCCCAATTTCCCGCCGGGAATGAACCCTACCTTCTTAGCTGACGGCTGGCCCCACAAAACGGTAAGGGCAGGTCAATTTTATTCCGCAGACCGTCTTTTGCTGCAAACAGAACTGGCGACCAAAATGAGTAAGAGTGAGTTCCCTTTCTGGACTTACCTCCAGATTAGGCACTTCCTAGACAAAAAAGAGCCTGGTGTACAATGGTCCAGACCCTACACCCCCTTCGAAAACCTGTGCAACTCTACAACGCCACTGAGACATCTAATCTCAATGATATACGGTCTAATGTTCTCTTCACAATCACCTAAACTTCACTGGGCCAACCAGCAGTGGGAAAACGACCTCTCGCTGGAACTATCGGACAGGGACTGGGAACGCATATATAGACTCGCCCACAAGGGTTCGATTAACGTCCAGACGCAGGAGAACGCCTACAAACTCCTCTCCAGATGGTACAAAACCCCACTCAAGCTACACAGAATTAATCCGGCACTCCCTAAAGTGTGCTGGAGATGCCATCTGGAGACGGGCTCCTTCCTCCACGTATGGTGGACGTGCCCCAAACTCCAACCCTACTGGACTGAGGTCCATAAATACATAACACATGTCACCACCGATACTCTAGAATTCGCGCCTGCCCAATTCCTTCTCCATCATGCCAAATCGCGCCCGAGGAAATACAGCCGCTCCTTGGCCATGCACATGGTAAACGCCGCGCGTATGTGCATCCCACTTTTCTGGCTCTCCCCAAAACCCCCCTCTATGTCCGATTGGTTTCAACGCCTCCAAAAGATAATGGAGATGGAGGAACTGATCCATCAGAGTAACGACACGCCGGCAAAGTTCAACGAGACTTGGGCCTGCTGGCGGCATTTTACCCTGTCGGATGACTACAAAGCCATCATCTCAGGAGATCAACGCACAATGCCCTCTCAACCTCATGCGTCGATGAGCTGTGGCGGCTCGACCCCCCCCAACCCTCCCCCCTAACCCTCGAACCCTTAAGCAGGAACCAGGTCTGCCCACTAGACCCACCTCAGGTATTACCACACCCGGGGGTACACCTGGGAAGTTAAGGGCTTCCAGTTTCCCAACAGTTTCGCTACTTGCGTCAGTTGCCTAATGTTAGAAATACAGCCCACTGGCATCCGCTCTGTCCACTAGGCTTATGGTTATGTTACGCCCAAGTATACTCTAATGCCTTGCTTATGTTGCATATGTGGAAGCGGCTGCGCCCGCAAGAATATTGTTTGCTTGACTGTTACATTGTTCTTGTAACCGCACTTATCCTGTCTGATGGACGAAAATAAAAAAAATTTATTAAAAAAATAAAAAAACTGTGATAAAAAAAAAAAAAAGGGAACTAAAACAGAGAATATATAAACTTTAAATTATACAAAAATGATGCCCATTGGCTAAAATCTTCTTTTTATTTCCTTAAACCTTCCCCGTCCTTAAAGCGGAGGTCCGCCCACTGGTGCAACAATTAAAAGCCAGTAGCTACACATACTGCAGGTGTTGACTTGTAATGATTGGACACTTACCTGTCCTGGAGTCCAGCGACGTCGGCACCGCAGCTGAAGTTTCCATCAGCTGTCGGGTGCAGGCCGCCTCCATTGCGGGTAAGGGAACCCGGCAGTGTAGCCTTACGGCTTCACGCTGGGAACACTACTGCCCATGTGCGAGGCTCTGCTCCTCTCTCCTACTGGCACGGCTGCTGGGAAAGGAGAAGGGAGCCCGATATCTGCGGCGAAGGCTCTCAGAAGTGGGGTCAGGATACCTATGAAAGACAGATATCCTGCCCCCCCCCCCCCCCCCCCCGAAAGGTGTCAAATGTGGTACCGGAGGGGGGAAGGAGTACAATGAATGGAAGCTCCACTTTGGGGTGGAACTCCGCTTTAAGTGCATGTCTAGCCAAAACTTTACTTTGCCTTGAATAGAGTAGGTAAGTATTACATCCCCTATTCAGTTATTTGTTTTTTGCTTTTTGTGTCCTATTAGGGAGATTTCCTTTTACTTGCCATCTTGGTGATGCTACAAGAAATGAGGACAAATCTCCCCAAAGTGAGGAGAACTCTCATCTTGGGCAGATGTCACCACATTGTCCCCATTGGAAGATTTTCCCTCGCCTCTTACTGTCATGCCAACACCAACATTTATTATTCCCCCCTTTCTTTGTGTCTCAGTGACAATGGTCACCAGGACGTGTAGAGGGACGAATCACCCCAGCGGGGACACAGGCAGCTATAAATACTCGGCAGCGGGTCCAACACTTTCTCATCCTCTCCCAACTAAAAATGAGTTTTGCCTTTACATATACTTTGAAATAAAAGGTTATGTCTAGTGAGAGGGGTCCCTGGAGCATCATCATCTAAAAATTCCTAACACTAAGGAGTTCATTATAACAGAGCGGACAATGCTATGCGCTCTCCGTTATACTATGTAGGGCTACACATACCGCAACCCGCATTTTACAGCTCATTTATAAAATGTGGGTCACCGTGTGTATCCTGCGCTGGTTCATGGTGTTCCCTCCGCTTGTCTCAGCAGAGAGAGACCTATGATTGGAGGAGAGCCGGTCACCTGACTTTGACAGATCTCCATACCGGGATCTCCTCCCAGCTTTCTCTTTTCTCCCACAAACTCCATTTATTCTTATTGTTCTCCACCAACTCTCAGACTCCCGAAGCCGGCGGAGCGCAACGCACATTTATAAAGCACATCGCTGGGCTCTAGATATCTTCAATGCTCTTCTTTTTAAGTGGCAATAACTCCGCATTATAAAACTCTTCCAAAGAATTCTATTATTAAGAAGACTACGAAGTGAACTTTGTACTTACCTGTGGCGGATTTCCTCAGGACATATTGAAGGAACTTTCTTGATGATCCTTTGGGCGACCACTTTGTTCATGGCATCCCTGATGACAAAGAAAGAGGTATATGAGATATCGGCTCTACACATATATAAGAATAAATATAACGGCTTCCAAACATTTTCACTTAGTAGAGGAACTTGTAAAATACGTCACATAGAAGTTCTATAAACTGGATATTGGAGAGGACTCTGCTTACTGATCAGTCCTATGGATCTCCATAATCCCAGTTCTCTAGTTTGAGGAATATGAAAGTCAGAGGGGCATGAAAAGGGCCCCCCAGTGATTTCTGTTCTCTATACCTGGGGGGTGTCTTCACAACACATAGAGGAACGAGTTACATATTTTACTACTGAAATGTAATCCTTCAGGAAGACAATGTGACGGCTTCAATTGTCATTGACATAGTCTCTGTGTTCTTAAAGTATATTTATATAGAAAAATGTGTACTTACCTCGTCTCCGCTGGGTCTTTGTCAAAGAACATTTTTATCAGTTCCGTCCTCCGAGTTGTCACCTCCTGATGTTTCATAGACTTTGGCTCTTCCCAACTGCAGCTTCGACGTTCTTTCTGATGTTTTTCCTTCTTTTCCCGCGGCATATCTCTGCAAAGAATCCTGTAAGAGAAAGTGTCATTTTAATTATTTTGTTTTGCTAAAATTTTGGGATTAAATTAAACTAAAACAGAGACAATATGAGCTTTATATTTTACTAAAATGATGTCCATTAGTTAATATCTTCCTCGTGTTTCTTTATACCTTCCCCTCCTTAGCTGCATGTCTAGCACAATTTTATTATGTTTTCAATAGTGTAGGTAAGGGTTAGATCCCCTGTGTGGTTATTTATTTGCTCTTTGTGTCCTATTAGGCTGATTTCCTTTTACTTCCTATCCTGGTAATGCTACAGGAAATTAGAGAAAATCTCCCCAAAGTGAGAAGAATCCTCGTCTTGGGCAGATGTCACCACATTTTACAGCTCATTTATAAAATGTGGGCCACCCTGTGTATCCTGCGCTAGATCACGGCACAGCAGAGAGAGATCTATGATTGGAGGAGAGCCGGTCACCTGACAGATCTCCATACCGGGATCTCCTCCCAGCTTTCTCTTTTCTCCCACAAACTCCATTTATTCTTATTGTTCTCCACCAAGTCTCAGACTCCCGAAGCCGGCGGAGCGCAACGCACATTTATAAAGCACATCGCTGGCCTCTATTAATGCTTTTTTATTAATTTTTTATTAAGGGGCAATATCTCTGCTTTTTAAATCCCCCCCCCCAAAGAATTCCACTATAAATAAGACTACTAAAGAAATGTCCTACTTACAAATTGCGTCTTTGTCCAGTGCAGGGGACACCAATTATTTAAAGTGAAATATATTGATTAGCCACTTAACCCCCGGACCATATTGCTGCCCAAAGACCAGAGCACTTTTTGCGATTCGGGACTGCGTCGCTTTAACTGACAATTGCGCGGTCGTGCGACGTGGCTCCCAAACAAAATTGGCGTCCTTTTTTCCCCACAAATAGATTTTTCTTTTGGTGGTATTTGATCACCTCTGCGGTTTTTAGTTTTTGCGCTATAAACAAAAATAGAGCGACAATTTTGAAAAAAATTAATATTTTTTACTTTTTGCTATAATAAATAACCCCCAAAAATATATAAAAAAAAATGTTTTTCCTCAGTTTAGGCCGATACGTATTCTTCTACATATTTTTCGTAAAAAAAATCGCAATAAGCGTTTATTGATTGGTTTGCGCAAAAGTAATAGCGTTTACAAAATAGGGGGTATTTTTATGGCATTTTTAAAAAAAAATGTTTTACTAGTAATGGCGGCGATCAGCGATTTTTTTTTTTGGTACTGCGACATTATGGCGGACACTTCGGACACTTTTGACACATTTTTGGGACCATTGGCATTTTTATAGTATAGATCAATGCTATAAAAATGCATTGGATTACTATATAAATGCCACTGGCAGTGAAGGGGTTAACACTAGGGGGCGGGGAAGGGGTTAAGTATGTCCCTGTGTGTGTTCTAACTGTAGGGGGGGTGGTCTCACTAGGGAAAACACTGATCTTCTGTTCATACATTGTATGAACAGAGGATCAGCATTTCCCCCCTGACAGGACCGGGAGCTGTGTGTTTACACACACAGCTCCCGGGCCCCGCTCTGTAACGAGCGATCGTGGGTGCCCGGCGGCAATCTCGCCCATCGGGCACGCGCACGGGACTCGGGGGCGAGCGGGGGGCGCGCCCCTAGTATCCTGCGAGAGAGCCGACGTAGAGCTATGGGCTCTCGCGCAGGGGAGACAACCTGCCGCCGTAAAACGACGGCGGCAGGTTCGGCAAGTAGTTAGGAAATGTTTTTTATTTTATCAGTTTTATCTAATGTGAGTGTATATATATATATATTATAATTTGTTTTGTTTTTTTACCCCAGTTTTATGGATTTACATAATTCTAGTTTTCTGATTTGAGTAAAATGGGCATATCAAAAAGTTCCCCAACGATTTCTGTGCTCTATACCTGGGGGTGTCTATAAGACATGGAGATGAATGAGTTATATATTTTAATACTGAAGTGTAATCCTCTATGAAGGCAATGTGACGGCTTCTATTGTCATTTATGTTTTCTATATGGCAGGGGTGCCCAACCAGTGTCCCGGGGGCCATATGTGGCTCATGGAGCCCTCTGATGTGGCCCGCGACCTCCTGCTCTGGGATGGAATAGAATAGAATACTTTTATTAAAGGTAAGTTTATTACTAAAATCAAAGGGGCAGATCCACAAAGATCTGCCCCGGCGCAGCGTATCTGAGATACGCTACGCCGCCGTAACTTACTTCTTTTTGGTTCGAATCCAGAAAGCATGCGCGCCGTAAGTTACAGCGGCATAGTCTATCTCGCGGCGTAACGGTGCGTAATTCAAATCGGCGAGTAGGGGGCGTGTTTCATTTAAATGAAGCGCGTCCCCGCGCCGAACGAACTGCGCATGCGCCGTCCCTAAATTTCCCGCCGTGCATTGCGCTAAATGACGTCGCAAGGACGTCATTGTTTTGACGTGGATGTAAATTACTTCCAGCCCGATTCACGGACGACTTACGCAAACAAAATAAAAAAATTTAAATTATACGCGGGAACGACGGCCATACTTAACATTGCGTACGCCACCAAATAACAGCTTTAACTATACGCCGAAAAAAGCCGACTAGAGACGACGTAAAAGAATGCGACGGCCGCTCGTACGTTCGTGGATCGTCGGAAATAGCTAATTGGCATACTTGACGCGGAAAACTAGGGGAACGCCACCCAGCGGACGCCAAAGTATTGCATCTAAGATCCGAAGACGTACGCCTGTCGGATCTAACCCAGATGCCGTCGTATCTTGTTTTGAGGATTCAAAACAAAGATACGACGCAGGAAATTTGAAAGTACGCCGGCGTATCAGTAGATATGCCGGCATACTAACTTTGTGGATCTGCCCCAAAGTGTATATAGGGGCATATCCGTTCTGCAGTGGTTACTGGGCTGCTTTCAAACTGATCCGCAGATGCAGAGCAGCGCACCTGCGGGTTACCGGCACTGAGCCATAGACTTCTGTTATTACCTGCGAGTTTGGTGAACTTTCTGAAAATGCACCAAACCTGAAGAATATAATAGAAGTCTATTGCAAAGTGCATGAAAGCCAAAGGTACACTGCGTTGGTAAACAGCGCATCAATGTGAAAAGCACCCCTGTTATACAGCATTACTGCTGCTAGGTGACTAGCTGGGGGCTCAGCTCTCTACAACCAATAGTGCCAGCCCAAGACATTGTGCTGCCTGGTACCAAGAATGAAATGCTGCCCCCCCCCCAAAAAAATTACGCCCACCAAAATGCCCCCACATCCATTATTTTATATCATGAGAACTAAGGTGGACCTATCATGGCTCTATACATGTATATAGGAGTATAAAAAGGACCCGTTATGGCTCTATTCATGTATATAGGAGTATAAAGAGGACCTGTTATGGCTCTATTCATGCAATTAACCCCACAGTGGAGCGGAGATCGGAACGGAAGGAGCGGTCGAGCGGCAATTAGCCCCACAGTGGAGTGAAGCTGGCGGAATGGGATGGCGTGCGGGCAGGAAATTTGCTGCCCCCCTGAAAGTGCTGCCTGGTACAATGGTACCATCGGGTCCCATGGTAGGGCCGGCCCTGGTGCCAGCCTCCCCCTGCATGCACCCATAATGTCACCAGCACTAGGTCCTAATAGATTGCTGCCGCTGCCAAGGAGACAGACGCCAGACCAGCGCTGTCAATAGCAAGGGCAGGACAGCAAGAGGAGGCTGGGGAACCCCACAGTGGCAGAACACCAGGACCCGGTGACAACCCTTTGCAACCCTGGTAGTTCTCCCACTGCTTTGGGCCCTTATATTATCTTGGTGTGCTGGTGACATATCTCTTGTTTTCTGCCACCCTGGGGGGCCCCAATACAGTAGGAAGTGAGCTCACTGCAGAACATGTGAAAGGGCCCATTGTGGGATCATAGTAAAGGGCCCCAGGATATATATATATATACATAATTGCATTTTATAGTTGGGCCCCCTACTTTTGTCCCTGTCCCCCCATGTGCCCCCCCTAAATATGAAAGCTGGAGACGCCACTGTCCACTTCTTCCTCTACTTTCCTTTTCTCCTCTTCAGTGAAGGTTTTTTTCTCCTCCTTCTCCATTTTCTTTTCCTCCTCCATCCCCAGCTTCTTCTCTTCCATTTCCTCTTCCCCTTTTCCCTTTTCCTCTGTCTCTTTCGGCTGGGCTACTTCCTTTGGTTCCGGGGTGATCATCTATAAAGGAAAAAAAATCCTTAGCTTGATGTACAGATTCTAAAGGGGAACCAAATCCAAAGCGTTGTCTCTCGGTTGGCCGTTGGGTTTCCTATCAGGTGTGCAGGAGGCCGGCAAACTCTTAATAGGAACCCAACGGCCAACTGAGGCCGGGTTCACACTGGAGAACACAGCGGCTCATATGACGTCCACAGAGGGGATCTCCCATCCTGGGTGGACGTCATATGACGTCCTGGGCTTTGTGAGGGGATATCTGAATGATGGGGGCAGCTACAGGCATCATTCAGATATCATTGTTTTCCGGCGGCGACTCTGCGCACCATAAGAACGATCAAATCGGCGGTTCCGCCGCTTGATCGTTCTTATAGGCGGCTGGAGGAGACATCCTCCCCCTCCTGCCGCCATCCGGTGCTTCTCCGGGCTCTCCCGTGCCATCGGGGACCCGGAGAAAGAATCGTCCAGCGCCGGAGGGGAAGCATAGAGATGACTGGTGACCAAATGGTCACCAGTCATATCTATGACCGTCGGAGGCCCGGGCGCGATGTGATGATGTCACGCCCGGGTACCCGGAAGTAAACAAAGCCACGATTGCGGCTAGTGAGGATGAGATCGGTGAATTTTTCACAATCTCATGCTTTCCAGCCTGGAGGAGAGATGTGTTGGGTCTTATTGACCACCCGGCATCCCTCCATAAAGAGGACCTGTCACACACTATTCCTATTACAAGGGATGTTTACATTCCTTGTAATAGGAATAAAAGTGATCAAAAAAAAAATGTAAAAAAAAGTGTAAAAATAAATAAATAAGTAAAAAAAAAATATATATTTTTTTTTAAATGCCCCTATCCCCGGTAGCTCGCGCTCAGCAGCGAACGCACACGTAAGTCCCGCCCACGTATGTAAACACTGCTCAAACCACATATGTGAGGTATCGCCGCGTGCGCTACAGCGTGTGCAACAATTCTAGCACTAGACCTCCTCTGTAACTCTAAACTGGTAACCTGTACATTTTTTCAAAGCGTCGCCTGTGGAGATTTTTAAGTAACAAAGTTTGGCGCCATTCCATGAGTGTTTATATATATATATATTTTTTTTTTTAAAGGGCTCAGAGGTCCCCAGGGCCCCATGTGGCAAACACCCTTTTTTTTATAAATGTTTATTTTTTTATTTTTGTTTATATATATCTTTTTATTTTATTTTTTATTAAAGGGCCCAGAGGTCCCCAGGGCCCTGGATGGCAACCCCCCCCCCTTTTTTTATTTTTTTATTAAATATGTTTATTTTTTTATTTTTATTAAAGGGACAGAGGTCCCGGATGGCAACCCCCATTTTTTTGTAATTTCTTTTTCTAAAAAAAAAAAATTGTTAAAGGGCCCCAGATGGCAACCCCCCTTTTTAAAAAAACTTAAGCCCCGGACCAATATGCTGCCTAAAGACCCAAGGGGTTTTTACAGTTCGGGACTGCGTCGCTTTAACAGACAATTGCGCGGTCGTGCGACGTGGCTCCCAAACAAAATTGGCGTCCTTTTTTTCCCACAAATAGAGCTTTCTTTTGGTGGTATTTGATCACCTCTGCGGTTTTTATTTTTTGCGCTATAAACAAAAATAGAGCGACAATTTTGAAAAAAATGCAATATTTTTTACTTTTTGCTATAATAAATATCCCCCAAAAACATATATAAATTTTTTTTTCCTCAGTTTAGGCCGATACGTATTCTTCTACCTATTTTTGGTAAAAAAATCGCAATAATCGTTTATCGGTTGGTTTGCGCAAAATTTATAGCGTTTACAAAATAGGGGATAGTTTTATTGCATTTTTATTTTTTTTATTTTTTTTTCTACTAATGGCGGCAATCAGCGATTTTTTTCGTGACTGCGACATTATGGCGGACACTTGGGACAATTTTGACACATTTTTGGGACCATTGTCATTTTCACAGCAAAAAATGCATTTAAATTGCATTGTTTATTGTGAAAATGACAGTTGCAGTTTGGGAGTTAACCACAGGTGGCGCTGTAGGAGTTAGTGTTCACCTAGTGTGTGTTTACAACTGTAGGGGGGTGTGGCTGTAGGACTGACGTCATCGATCGAGTCTCCCCTATAAAAGGGATCACTCGATCGATGCGCCGTCATAGTGAAGCACGGGGAAGCCGTGTTTACACACGGCTCTCCCCCTTCTTCAGCTCCGGGGAGCGATCGCGACGGGGCGGCTATAAACGAATAGCCGCGCCGTCGTCCCGGTTCGCTCCCCGAGGCTTACCGACCGCCGCATGTAAGGGGGGGTCCCGATCGGACCCCCCACCCACGTCAAGCAGAGCACGTACAGGTACGTTGATGTGCCTGTCCGTGCCATTCTGCTGACGTATATCTACATGAGGAGGTCGGCAAGTGGATATTTTTTCTTTCTTTTTTTTATTAAAGGGCCCAGAGGTCCCCAGGCCCCCGGATGGCTACTCCCCTTTTTTTGTAAAGGCAACCCCCCGCTTCTCAATTCCAGGCGGCAGCACCCCCCTTCCCCCCGGTTCTCTGTTCTAGGGGGCCCATGCCTTAAGCTGCGTAAGGGGCCCCATAATTCCTGATGGCGGCCCTGGTGGGGACATGTATGTGGGGACATGTGTGTTTTACATTGTAAACAACAGCTCATACTCACTGATCACCGGCCTGCTGCAGCTTCCCAGTCTCCTCTCCTCACCAAAAACTTCTGTGTGAGGAGAGCCCATCGCCTAGCAACCGGCTCTCTGTTTACATCACATGATGGTTGTGATTGGACACGGCCGTCATGTGATCAGGAGGGCCAATCACAGAGCCCTCCTGCCAATCTGAGCTGCGCCGTGTCCGGGTTACACAGGCGCATCAGGAACGTGCCGCTGCGCGGCCACGGGCGCGCGATCCCCCTCTTAACGTCCACTCTAGAGAGAGAGCGCCCACCCAGCCGTACATATGCAGTGGCCGGGTGGGAAGTGGTTAATAAACCGCCACTCACCTGTTCTAGGATCTAGCGATTGGCGCACCCCAGTCGTTCTGACATCTCATCTTCTGTCTTTGGTACCAGCTTCTTAACCATCTCAATACAGGGCACTTTTACCCCCATCCTGCCCAGGCCATTTTTCAGCTTTCTGGGCTGTCACACTTTGAATGACAATTGCGCGGTTGTGAAACGCTGTACCCAAATGAAATTTTTAGCATATTTTCCCCACAAATAGAGCTTTTTTTTGGTGGTATTTGATCACCTCTGCGGTTTTGATTTCTTGCGCTATAAACAAAAGAAGACTGAAAAGTTTGAAAAAAACACAATAATTTTTTACTTTTTGCTATAATAAATATCCATTTTTTTTTTAACAAACAATTTTTTCCCTCAGTTTAGGCCGATACGTATTCTTCTACATATTTTTGGTAAAAAAAAAATCGCAATAAGCGTATATTGATTGGTTTGCGCAAAAGTTATAGCGTTTACAAAATAGGGGATAGATTTATAGCATTTTTCTTTTTAATGACAGCGATCTGCGATTTTTATCGTGACTGCGATATTGCGGCAGACACATCGGACACTTTTGACACATTTTTGGGACCATTCACATTTATACAGCGATCCGTGCTATAAATATGCACTGATTACTGTGTAAATGTGACTGGCAGGGAAGGGGTTAACACTAGGGGCAATCAAGGGGTTAAATATGTTCCCTAGGGAGTGATTCTAACAGTGGAGGGAGGGGACTATGTACTATGTACAAGGGACACACTATTCCACACTTTCTTCCCCTGCAAGGCCCAAATCTAAACCAGCAGCTCCTACGGGGGTAGTGCTACACTTTAACCACTTAAGGACCCCTTCACGCCGATATACATCGGCAGAATGGCACGGCGGGCTGGGCACATCAACGTACCTGTACGTTGCCCTTTAAGCCCAGCCTTGGGGTCTCGCGCGCCGCGGGCGCGTGCACCCGGTCCGAAGCTCTGTGACCACGCCCGCGGGACCCGCGGTTCCCGGTCGCTGCTGGTGTCCCGCGATCCCATCCTCCTTCCACGTCCCTCGATTTCTTCTCCCGCCCTCAATGACGCTTCAGCCAATCAGGTTACCGGTAACCAGAACCGGTGAACCTGATTGGCTGAGACGCCTGTCAGTCTTATTTTAAGGAACGCACCCCCCGTACGTCCCTTAGATAAGTTTCCGGAAGGCTGATGGCTGTACTCAGAAAGCCTATCAGAGCCGCTGGCTCTGACAGGCACTTCCACACAGTCAACCAGCTGCCGTTATTCAGGTGGCCGGTGCTCACCATCCGGCCATCTGAATAGTCGGCGACAGCCTCAACAATAACATAGATTCATGCAATGCATGAATCTATGTTATTGTAATCGGTGGCGGTGCGAGAGCCAGAGGGGGCGGCGCTCCGGCGCCCTCTATAGACGCACCGCCACTACCCAAGTGCATAACTTTACATTTACATGATAGAGGAGATGGTCAGAGACTGCAGACATGATACAAGAGATGGTCAGAGACTGACATCAATCTTACTGAACACCTTTGGGATGAAATAGGATAACCACCATGACGATTCCACCATGATTGTACCCTGTGCACACAGCCAGCTCCATAAACATATATTCTGACCAGTTTGGTTTGGAGTAACCTTAGTGACCTGCACAGAACCCTAACCTCCACCTTATGGGATAACCACCAAACCTGTACCCTGTGCATGAAGCCAGATCCATAAAGACATAGGGTAATTTGAGCAGTTTGGTTTGGAATAACCCAAGCGGCCTGCACAGAACGATAACCTCAACCCTACTGAACTGAACACCTTTGGGATGAAATGGGATATCCACCATGATTATTCCCTGTGCACAAAGCCAGCTCCATAGTTTAACCAATTTGGTGTTGAGGAACTCAAGTGTTCTTCATAGACCCCAACCCTACTGAACACCATTGGGAGGAATTGTAATGTTGCTTGTGGACAGGTCTTCTCATCCAACATTATCTGACCTCACAAATAGGCCCGTATTTCCCTCATTTACATATGTGAATAGAAAATCAACGGGTGCGCCAAATACATCCAGCGTAAATATGCGCCCACTCTACGCCGGCGTAGGAAAGTTACGTCGGTCGGATGAAGCCTATTTTCAGGCGTATCTTGGTTTCAAAGTCCGGCGCATAGATACGACGGCGCATATTTGCACTTACGCGGCGTATCTCGAGATACGTCGGCATAAGTGCTTTGTGAATCCGGGCCATACTCTTTTGGCTAAATGGGCACAACATCCTATGGAAAGCCTTCCAAAAGAGCGGAGGCTGTTATATCCACAAAGGACAGCAATTCCATATCATTGACCATGGGAGGGATCCATATTATTGGCCATGGGAGGAATCCATATCATTGACCATGGGAGGAATCCATATCATTGACCATGGGAGGAATCCATATCATTGACCATGGGAAGAATCCATATCATTGACCATGGGAGGAATCCATATCATTGACCATGGGAGGAATCCATATCATTGACCATGGGAGGAATCCATATCATTGCTGGCCATGGGAGGGATACATATTATTGGCCATGGTTTTGGAATAGGATGTTCAACAAGGTCATAGGGTCAGATGGCCTCCAACACTTCACAATGTAGATTATCCCTCGTTGCAATTACATATTAATAGGAATCCTATAAAAGACATTATTTTTGGGTCAAAAGTAATTATTTAAAACGTTCTACTTCAGGATCGAAGATTTAATGACATATTTTTCTTTCCATTCATTAGTCTTGTGCCGCCATCTTGGACCAATAACCCAATTCCATACAGAATTCCAATTAAAGTGTCTACAAACAGCCACAAGAAGACAAATTCAAAGTAAACAGATTGCGATCTCTACATTTGTAACCAATTGTCGTTTGGTACAGAATGTGGGCGGAGTTATGACCGACCCCCACACTCTATTTTATGTGACAGGTGCACTTTAACATCAAAAGTTCTGAGTTTAACGGAGCGAATTAAAGACGTAAGACATATATTGCAGGCTGTCACACAGCGCAATCATATTCATATACAATACAGGATCTCCGGACATAAATGCTATGAAATATTCTGGGACGGGACGCTCAGCTGGGAGCACTTATGGAAATGGGGCATTTAGAACTGAAGATGTCCCGTACGGCCGTAACGCTAACATTTCTCTTATGTCTGTAATGAGGAACACAAATGTTAAATAAAACAGAAGCAATGCTACTGAATGAATATTAACATCTATACTGTATTTATTGGCAAAGAATTTATGAGTCCGCATCATCAGGTCGAATGTCGTACGGTTTGCATTAAAACTGAGCAAGAAACCAACAAAAAAATGCCAAAAAACTCCCGCTGGGGAAATTGTTTATTAGGTTAGGTTTTTGTCTTAAAACACAAAATATAAAATAGGAAGTATAAATCTATACAAAGGTCTCATTGTACTAATATAAATACAGAATAGGAAGTATAAACATGTAGCACCCTCTAGTGTGCTACTAGTGTTAGTGCAGGCAAATTTACATTATGACTTAGGCCCCTTACACACTGGGGTGGTGGGTGCGTCGGTCGCTAGCAGGGCGCTTTTAACCGCCGTTACCGGCCACAAAAGGGTTAAAAACACCAGCAAAAGCGCCCCTGCAGAGGCACTTTGCCGGCGGTATAAGCCGCGGTGCCCATTCATTTTCGCTCCTTCACCGCTCCAAAGATGCTGCTAGCAGGACTTTTTTTTACCGTCCTGCTAGCGCACCGCTCCAGTGTGAAAGCCCTCGGCCCAGAGCCATCCCTAAGTAAGAGACTCGGGGCTATGAGACCCAGATTCAGGGCTATAACCCCAGTAGCCACCCCCTAGTGACGCCACTGGAGCAGATCCTCTAGCCCTGGATAACAGGAAAGAATTCCCTATATATTTTGTGAGGGGAATGTGTAGGAAATTAATTAAAAATGAATATAAAATTCCCTGAGAACTTGATATCTTTTCCTATTTAAGGTGAAGGTTTCATTACACTTGCCGCTGTCGCCTGACAGCGGCAAGTGACAATCCACATCTGGTGCCAGGTGACAGCGAAAAGTGCCAATCCACATCTGGTGACAGGTGACAGCGGCAAGTGACAATCAACATCTGGTGACAGCGGCGAGTGACAATCCACATCTGGTGACAGCGACAAGTGACAATCCACATCTGGTGACAGGTGACAGTGGCAAGTGACAATCCACATCTGGTGACAGTGGCAAGTGACAATCCACATCTGGTGACAGGTGACAGTGAAAAGTGACAATCCACATCTGGTGACAGCGGCAAGTGACAATCCACATCTGGTGACAGGTGACAGTGAAAAGTGACAATCCACATCTGGTGGCAGGCAATGGTAGCAAGTGACATGCTGCATCTGGTGACAGGCGATGTATCTGGTGGCAGGAGATGTGGCAAGTGACACCCCCCTCCGGGCTCTTCCACTGAGTCTGCATTATGAATCACTTCATTATATAATAGAATGTAACAATAGAAACAATGCGCTTCAATCACCCTGACACCATATCAACCATGGTGCCATGATGATTGAATCACCAACACCAGCCATCGCCAGCGAAAAATTGCTTACCACGTCGTGCCCCCCGTGTGCCTGCAAAAAGGTTGGTGACCGCTGCTATGGGCTCTAGCCCCAGATCTTTTTCAGACCTAGCAACGCTCCTGTAAACGCCTACTACACATCCCTACACACACCAGGGGCCAGATTCACAAAGAGATACGACGGTGTATCTACAGATACACCATCGTATCTCTGACGTAAACTGGTCCTATCTATGCGCCTGATTCATAGAATCAGATACGCATAGATAGGGCTTAGATCCGACAGGTGTAACTGTGTTACACTGTCGGATCTTTTTTTCAATTTAAAAATGGCGCCGGGGGCGTTCCCGCTGATTTACGATAAATAATATGTAAATCAGCGAGATACGCAAATTCACGAACGTACGCGGACCCGTCGCAGTGTTCTTACGTCGTTTCCGTAGCGGTTTTCCGTCGTATACTTACCCCTTCTTTTATCAGGCGCAGCCAATGTTAAGTATAGCCGGCGTTCCCACGTCGAATTTGAATTTTCCTACGTCGTTTGCGTACGCCGATTCACAAACACGCGCGTCGCAAGTCCCGCTCACGTCGCAACCACTGACGTCCTAGTGACGTCAGTGGGAGCAATGCACGCCGGGAAATTCCCCGGACGGCGCATGCGCATTTAAATCGGCGTGGGAACGTGCCTGATTTAAATAGTACACTCCCCTAGCCGCGGAATTTGAATTCCGCTGGGGGATTTAGGATCCGCCGTCGCAAGTTTGGAGGTAAGTGGTTTGTGAATTAGCCACTTGCCTCCTAAACTTGCGGGAGCGGATCTTAAATCACGTAGAACGAGCGGATCTATAGATCCGCTGCGCTACGTGAATCTGGCCCCAGAAGTGGAAGAAGTAGCCACAGAGCCCCTTCCAGCCGTCCAAATGTGGCCTGTGCATCCAAGTGGTAATGACCCCCCCCCCCCCCCCTGAGTCATAAAAGGATTAAGTAAAAGAGGAAGCAATTCAAATGTAAATATACCAAATTTGTATTGTGTGTTTTATGAAAGTAGAATTATGGATCTATACACATTGTTTCCTTTTCCAACTATATATACTCTGAGTAAACCAAGAGTCCTTTAGTAAAATCAATTGGCCAGAAGTGAAGATCTAGTGATCCTCTCGCCCATTCGCTGACAAGAGATCAAGAGATTCCAAGAGACCAAGAGATTCCAAGCCTGCCCACCACGGCAAGGTAGACTCTTCTAGGGCAGGACCTACACTGACTACACTAAGCTACCCTACTGGATGCTAGTCATCCTTTTCTCTAATGTTGGGTGTATGTTTGTAGTACGGCCTCATCCTATAATCTGTGTGTGCCATCTACTCTCTCCTAATTGGGTTGTCCGTCTGTGTGCATCTCTCCAAAGCATGGAGCGGTCAGTTTATATACATCTGGACGTCCTCTGTTAGTGTCGGTCAGTGCATGCCGGTCGGTGTATGTTGTCCAGTGTGTGTCAGTAAATAAACGTTAGTCCTGTTTTTGCATGTAGCCAAACTCATCTGCAGTTCAGAAGTTCTTCTTGCCTTCTGTCAAAAAATCTCGGTCCTCCCGGCAGGGTGCCTTTCGGCCAATCATGGCTCAGGGGGGACTAAGTCCACGCCCCCCACACTATATAAGGCTGCTTATAGAGCGACCGTGTGTAGTGTTGTTGGCGTGGACAATATATATATATATAGTAAAACCTTGGTTTGAGAGCATTTTGCAAGGCAGGCAAAGTTTTTAAATAAAAGTTACCTTGATATACAAGTAGCGCCATGTCACAACTGAGTATAAAAGAGAAGAGAGGCGCCTCTAAGTGTAGCAATATGGTTACATTTAATGAAGGTACAACATTTAGCAACTCACATCTAAGTATGCAGGCATAAATCTGTCCACATAGACCATCCTCCACACCGCCATCGACGTCATCCCTTCCATGAGCTCTTCAAGCCTCGCTTTCAGATCGCTCTACTGCAGGGTAGTCTTCCCGGTCACCATTGCAGATTGACAGAGGTGAGAGCCGGCATTGCAGAGGACAGTGTATGTGGACAGCTTTACCCCGGTTGCCTGCATACTTAGATGCAAGTTTCTAAATGTTGTACCTTCATTAAATGTAACCATATTGCTACACTTAGAGGCGCCTCTCTTCTCTTTTATACTCTGGCGCTCCTGCTGGATTTTGCTTCTAATCCCCTTGCGGATGGACATTTTATGGTTACACAACCTGGTCGCCCCTGAGTTTCTGCTGCACTCCTAATGTTAAGCATACATGAAAAGCTCTTTTTTTAGTTAAGCCAGATTCCTCCATTCACATCGATCAATGTGGATGAAGAAATATCTGCCAGAAAAAAAGTAAAAAGAAGCATAGGAGCTACCGCCCGCTGACCACCCCACGCTCCTAATGCTTTTTTTTACCTGTGATTGGAGAAATATAGCGCTGCAGGCACCGACGTATGTATTCTAAGAGCAGCATCCTGCTGCTGTCATAATACACAGATCAGTGCTGCAGCTGATTGGCATTCTGCAAGGTAACAACAGTTAGAAATAACACAGATGAAAAAAACCTCTGCCAGAAAAAGTGTATAGTATGCCCACCATTAGAATCTTCCGCCACACATCCACCCACTCTTCTAATGTTGGGCATACATGTAATGTTCTTTTTTTATTGTTCAGACGATGGTCTGTCAATGGTCGCTAGGGAAGCATTGGGTGCAAACAACTACTGCTTCCCTAGCAACCATTGGCAACTGGAAGCTGTCATGTTCATCCACATAGAACGCCTAAATGTTCAGCGTTTACATGCCTGAACCCAGGGCGAACATGCCAAGCTGTCTACCTAGAATAGCATCTTCGGTGAGGGGGGGCAAGAAACATATAGGGTGGAGTATAAATTTGTGACGTCAGTTAATAAAGCTGTAAAAACAGCACAAAAGTGAATCGCGGGCGGTCCCAGTAGAGGGGCGGCCGATTCCAGGGTTCACAGAGCGTGATGGCGTCACAAATTGATACTTCTCCCTACGCGTTTTGCTACATCAAGCATCTTCCCCCAAAGATGCTATTTGTAGCAAGCTGCGCAGGGCGGAGTCTACGTTCATGACGTCATCATGCTTTGTGAACCTTGAAGCAGCCTGTCCCTCTACTGGCACCGCCCGTGATTCACTTATGTGCTGTTTTTATATCATTTTAACTGGCATCACAAATTTATACTCCACCCTGTATGTTTCGCTACATACACCATTTTCCCCCCTGAAGATGCTATTTGTAGAGAAAAGCATATGGCGGAGTCTAAGTTTGTAACAACAGTTAAAAAAGCAGTAAAAACAGCACATGCATTTTGCTACACATAGCATCTTTCCCCCAAAAGATGCTATTTGTGCTGTTTTTTTACAGTTTTTTTTAACTGACGTCACAAATTGAGACTCCGCCCAATATGTTTCGCTACATATACATTAGTATCTTGCAGCAGCATCTCCTTTTTCCCCTTCATGTCCTCCGGCTCCTTCTTCTGCTCTTCTTTACATCCGTGATGGAATCTATAAAAGGAAAAAAAGAAGTTAGGTTGATGTACAGATATTAAAGTGGAATTACATTCAAAACTTTGTTTGTCGGTTGGTATCCAATCAGGTGTGGAGGGAGCAGGGCATCTCCTAATAGGAACCCAATGGACAAATGAAGCAGCATTATTTTGGATAGAACAGGGAAGGCTTAAACCCCCTATTAAGTCTCGTCCCTGCCAAGGAGATTTCTCTTTACTTCCTGAACTGGAGATTCAACAGGAAGTGAGAAGAAATCTCCCTACATTGAGGGGAATTCCCATCTTGGACTGCATTTCCCAGAACATTGGATGATCCACCTTCAACTTTTGTTCTCATGACAACTCTAAAATTTAGGATTGTCACCAGAACAAATAAAGGGGGGAATCTCCCCAGCGGGGACACCGACTGCAATAAAAAATGACAGGGGATCAAATTTTACCTTCCTGTTGGAGGATACTTACTGTTGTGGTCGTGCTGCAGCCTCTTTCTGCTCTTATTCCTCCTCTTCCCGCGGCATATCTCTGCAAAGAATCCTGTAAGAGAAAGTGTAATTTAAAATATTTTGTTTTGCTAAAATTTTGGGATTAAATTAAATTAAAACAGAGAATATATGAGCTTTATATTTTACTAAAATGATGTCCATTATTTAATATCTTCCTCGTGTTTCTTTATACCTTCCCCTCCTTAGGTGCATGTCTAGCACAATGGCCCAGATTCAAGAAGCACTTGCGCCCGCGCAACCATAGGTTATGCAGCGCAATTGCTTACTTGCTCCGGTGTAACGAGTGCTCCTGATTCAGGAAACTCGTTACACCGACTGCAGGCTAAAATCTGCGCGGCATAAGGCTCTTATGCCTCGCAGATTTTAGGCTGCATTCTTGCGGGGGCCGTTAGGGGGCGCTCCCATTGTGTATCAGCGTGTAGTATGCAAATTGCATACTACCACTGATTCACAAGCTTGCGCGGGCCCCGCGCAAGCCAGGTACGGAGTTTCCGTACGGCTACTTTTAGCGCAAGGCTGCCCCTTCTAATAGTAGGGGCAGCCAATGCTAAAGTATAGCCGGCCTTCCCGCGCCGTGAAATTTCAATTTCACGGCGTTTGCGTAAGTGAAACGTGAATGGCGCTGGACGCCATTCACGTTCACTTAGA
Organism: Rana temporaria; assembly: GCF_905171775.1. Taxonomy (NCBI): domain Eukaryota; kingdom Metazoa; phylum Chordata; class Amphibia; order Anura; family Ranidae; genus Rana; species Rana temporaria. The sequence continues at coordinate 8,519,133 of NC_053495.1, read as the reverse complement.
AGCAAATGACGTCCTTGCGATGTCATTTGCCGCAATGCACGTCGGGAAAGTTTCCCAACGGAGCATGCGCTGTACGCTCGGCGCGGGAGCGTGCCTAATTTAAATGATTCCCGCCCCCGGCGGGATCGTTTAAATTGCGCACGCTTACGCCGGGCAAATTTGCCGGCGCGCCCTCGCAATTCACGGAGCTACTGCTCTGTGAATCGAGGGCAGCGCAAAATATTTGCGGGGGCGCAGGGCAAAATCGTTGCCCTGATCCCCCGCAAATATTGCGCAATTCTACTTGAATCTGGGCCAATATTTTTTTGTTTTCAATAGTGTAGGTAAGGGTTAGATCCCCTATGTGGTTATTTATTTGCTCTCTGTGTCCTATTAGGCTGTTTTCCTTTTACTTCCCATCTTGGTGATGCTACAGGAAATGAGAGAAAATCTCCCCAAAGTGAGGAGAATCCTCGTCTTGGGCAGATGTCACCACATTGTCCCCATTGGAAGATTTTCCCTCACCTCTCGCTGTCATGACAACTCTAAAATTTAGGATCCCCCCTTACTTCGTGTCTCAGTGACAATGGTCACCAGGACATACGGAGGGAAGAATCTCCCCAGCAGGGACACAGGCAGCTATAAATACTTGGCAGAGAGTCTAACACTTTGCCACGCTATATCAAACTTAAAAAAAAAAAGAGTTTTTCCTTTATATATGCTTTTAAATGGAAGGTTATATCTAGTGATGAGGCCTCTGGAGCATCATCATCCGAAAGAAAAAATCTCAACTCTAAGGCCCCGTACACACCATAGAATCCATCTGCTGAAAAATCCCAGCGAATGGGTTTCAGCGGATAGATCCTATGGTGTGTACACTCCAGCGGATCTGTTTCCGCGGATATTTCTCCCCTGGGATGGATTCCAGCAGATCGAATATTTGCTGACATGCTAAACAAATCTATCTGCTGGAATCCATCCCAACGGATGGATCCGCTGGTCTGTACAGACTCACCGGATCCATCCGTCCGAAGGGATCCCCCGCATGCGTCGTAATGATTCGACGCATGCGTGGAATTCCTTATATGACAGCGTCGCGCACGTCGCCGCGTCATAATCACGGCGACGGCGCGACACGTCATCGCCAGAGGATTTCGGCGCGGATTTCAATGCGATGGTGTGTACACTCCATCGCATAGAAATCCGCGGAAATCCTCGAGAGGATTTATCCGTGGAAACGGTCCGCTGGACCGTATCCGTGGATAAATCCTCCCGTGTGTATGGGGCCTTAGAAGTTCATTATAACAGAGCGGACAATGCTATGCGCTCTCCGTTATACTATGTAGGGCTACACATACCGCAACCCGCATTTTACAGCTCATTTATAAAATGTGGGCCACCCTGTGTATCCCGCGCTAGATCACGGCACAGCAGAGAGAGATCTATGATTGGAGGAGAGCCGGTCGCCTGACTTTGACAGATCTCCATACCGGGATCTCCTCCCAGCTTTCTCTTTTCTCCCACAAACTCCATTTATTCTTGTTGTTCTCCACCAACTCTAATGCCTCATACACACGACCAGTTTTCCCGCCATGACAGCTTTTGGTCGGGAAAACCAGCCGTGTATATGCTCCATCGCAGTTTTCCCGGCGGTCTTTTTCTCAGCAGTTTTCCTATGGGAAACAATGCGATGGAGCATACACACGGGCGGGATTCCCGGCCAAAGCTCTCACCGCACCTCTGGTGTGTACAGGGGGAAAGTTACCGAGCAAGTCCCCCGTCCCCCCCCCCCCCCCCCGGGATTCCCAGCGGACTTTTTACCGCCGGGAATCCTGGTCGTGTGTACGAAGCATCAGACTCCCGAAGCCGGGGCGCAACGCACATTTATAAAGCACATCGCTGGGCTCCATTAATGCTTTTTTTTTTAAAAGCGGCAATATCTTTATAAATCCCCCCCCAAAGAATTCCACTATAAATAAAACTACTAAAGGAATTTCCTACTTACCAATTGCGTCTTTGTCCAGTGCGGGGGACGCTAATTTTGTTGATGATCCTGTGGGCGATCACTTGCTGCATTAGTTTCCTGATGATAAAGAAAAGAAAGGTATATGAGATATCGGTTCTACACAGAAGAATAGAACGCCTTCCAAACATTTCTGCCGAGTGCAGGAAATTGTAAGAACCGTCACATGACAACTTTGTGAGAAATAATAAATAACATGAAATGTATATTTAAAGGGAAGTATAATATTTTGGGGTTTATTTTATAGTTTGTATAATTTTTTTTAATGTTTTAATTATATTTATTTTACTACGTAAAAAAATACCTGTTTAAAAAAAATTATATATATATAACGCAGGGTGTCCGGTGACAGAGCTTTATAGGTTTTCTAGTAGAAGAGTACAGCAGTAGCCGATTACTTTTATACTATCTCTCTCTGATTAAAATGACTTATTCAAACAGAGCAGGTGTTATTACTTATTTGCTTACATTTGGAAAATCAATCTCAAAGCGGAGTTCCGCCCCCAAAAAAATAAATATTAAAAGTCAGCAGCTACAAATACTGTAGCTGCTGACTTTTAATATTAGGACACTTACCTGTCCAGGGCGCCCTGCAGTGTCCTCACCCGAAGCCGATCTGTCGCAAAGCTCCCGGGTGGAGGCGCCGCCATCTTCGGTAAGGGAATCAGGAAGTGAAGCCTTGCGGCTTTACAGCCTGGTTCCCTACTGCGCATGCGGGATCTTACTGGTCCCTGCTGCTGTCTCCTGGGACCTGTCTCCCAGAAGACAGCGGGGGGGGGGGGACAACGGAGGAGGGGCCAGACATGGCGTAGATCGCCGCGATTCTGTGGCAATCTATGCCCGGAAGTGGGAGAAAATACCTGTATTAGACCGACATTTGCTCCCCCCTGAAAGGTGCCAAATATGACACCGGGGGGTGGGGGGAGGGGTGGCGGTCCGAAAAGTGGAAGTTCCATTTTTAGGGTGGAACTTTGCTTTAAGAGTTTAAGTTCTGCAAACAGGCTGATTTCAGCAAAGAAAGCAACGCCAGCCTAGAAATAATACAAAAATGGGTCCAGAGCTCCATCTGCTGCCTGGATTTGGGAATACAAAAAATGTATGCAGAATATTCCGTAATTAACCCTCAAGAAGCACATTGCTATATATGGCCCATATTCTCATAGAAGTTACGATGGAGTATCTCAGGATACTCCATCGTATCTCTCTTTTTTGGCCCGTGTATCTATGCGACTGATTCTTAGAATCATTTTCGCATAGATACACTTAAGATCCGCCATGTGTAAGTCACTTACACTGTCGGATCTTAAATGTAATTACGCCGCCCGCCGCTAGATGGCATTTACGTGAAGGTCTCATTTGTTTATGGAAATGAGCCTGCTACGCCGATTCCCGAACGATTTCGCGTCGCGTACCCGTCGCTAACGTCGTTTGCGTAAGCCGAAACTTACTCCTGCTATATGAGTAGTAAGTTTCCGCATGTCCCACGTAGGCCATGTTACGGATAGCGTCGGGTCTGCGTCGTGTTTTTCCGTCGGCTACGTCGTTTCCCTAAGTCGTTCTTGAATACGACTTTACGTCAATGACGCACACGTCGGCGTCATTGACGTTTTCCGCCGAGAACTGGAGCATGCGCACTGGGCTTTTTTTAAGCCCGGCGCATGCGCAGTTACTTAGAATCGGGGGCGCGCTTAATTTGAATAGAAGCCGCCCTCTTGAAGATACGCGTGGCTACGCCGGGCCATTTACACTCCGCCCCCCCCCAAACTACGGAGCAAGTGTTTGGGGAATACAGCACTTGCTCCTGTAGTTTGGGGCGGCGGAGTGTAAATGCCTTACGCGCCGCCCGCGGACATTTACAGAGAATATGGGCCTATCTTTTTTTTTTTATAATTTAAAATTTATCAACAGTCTGGGCAAACTCTACCCAAAGCCTCTCACATAGGTACAAACCAATCACAATCTGCCTCTGATCAGGAAAGGGAGGGGACTCTGTTTATCGATCGGTTCTATGGATTTCCATCATTCCAGTTCTCTAGTTTGAGTTTTCTGAAAGTCAGAGGGGCATGAAAAGGTCCCCCGATGATTTCTGTTCTCTATACCTGGGGGTGTGTCTAGATGACACGCCGATGAACGAGTTACATTTTTTTTTTTATTTATTTATTATTATTTTTTTGGGTGGGGTTGCGTTCCTCCTTTTTGTGCCATAGGGAGGTCATAAGGTGATGGGATCTAGGGGGTCACGGGGGAGGAAGGGGAGGGGAAGGTTTTTTTTTTTTCTTTCCTCTTTTTTTTTTTGCGCTCTTTCTCTTCCTCTTTCCTTTTCCCCCTCCTCTCTCTTTCCCTCCCTGGCGTCCCACCCTGCCTCTTGTAGGTGGGGGGCGGTACGGGGGGGACTGGAGGAGGGGGAGGGGGAGGCTGATGGTGCTCATGGGGGGGGTAATGTAATGTATGAAGGTTTTTTTTTTAATGTATTGATATGTCTTCTTATAGTTTCTTTTGTTACTGTTATTTTTTTTTGTGTATGTGGTATAATTTGGAAGAAAAAATAAAGAAAAGAAGCAATTATAAAAAAAAAAAAAAGAAGGGAAAACAAGTTACATATTTTACTTCTGAAGTGTAATCCTTCATGAAGGCAATTTGACGGCTTCAGTTGACATTTACGTATTCTATATGGCCTTACAATGCAATGGGGGGGGGGAGATTTACTAAAATTGGAGCACTCAGAATCTGGTGCAGTTGTGCATGGCAGCCAATCAGCTTTTAACTTCAGCTTGTTCAATGAAGCTTTGACACTAAAACCTGGAAGCTGATTGGTTCCTATGCAGAGCTGCACCAGATTTTGCACCATGCAGTTTTATAAAAAAAAAATTATAAAAAATCTGTATATTTACAGAGGAAAATGTGTACTTACCTCCTCTCTTCTGGGTCCTCCACCCTTGCCATTGTTCTTATCATTTGCATCCTTTGCCTTTCATTGCTCATCATTGCAATCTTTCTTTCCATCTTTCTCCTTTCTTTCAGTTCTTTCTTCGGAGTGCTGTACTCTTCAGTGAAAGTGTTTATCCTCTCCACCTTTTCCTTCTGCTTTTTCACTTTCACTTCCATCTCTGGCTTCTCCTCCTTCTGCACTTCTGGTTCTTCTTTCTTCTCTTCCTCCACCACTATGCTGTAAGAGAAAGTTTAATTAAAATAATTTTGTGTTGCTAAAACTTTGGGATGAAATTAAACTAAAACAGAGAATATACAAGCTTTATATTTTACTAAAATGATGTCCATTCGTTCAGATCTCCCTCATGTTTCTTTACAGGGCAGATCCTAGAGACACAGACGCCTGGGTGCAGAAATGTTTCTGGTGCCCCCACATGGGCGTGGTCATATTACCAACTCCTCCCCCTTTACAAATGTTTCTATGGCAACGACTCAAACACGAGATGCTCCCCTAACACAGACAAGGAGAACACGTCAGGTGCGGACCACCCCCCCAGCAACATCACTGCACGGCTGGTCTCTCTCCACACAGAGACAGCCGCTGCTTTGCTCTCCTCCTCTGACAGGAGGAGGGAGGGGGGGCTTGGGCAGGAAACACAGTGGTGGCGGCGGTGACCGGTGGAGAGAGCCGCCTCTGGACACGGACAAGGAGAGGAGGAGGAGGGAGGAGAGCACTCTGGCTCTTCAGTGCCCCCACCTCTGTGGTGCCTGGGTGCACTGCACCCCATGCACCTGCCTAGGATCAGCCCTGTTTTTTATACCTTCACCTCCTTTAATGCACGTCTAACCAAAACTTTTCTTTGATTTGAATAGAGTAGGTAAGGGTTAGATTCCCTATGTGGTTATTTATTTGCTGTCTGTGTCCTATTATGCCGGAATTTCTGACAACAAAACCGTGGTTGTTTATTCCGACGGATGTTGGCTCACACTTGTCATGCACAAAAGTTGCTCGGAAATTCCGATGGTAAAGAACGTGGAGACATACAACACTGCGGCGAGCCAAGAAATATGAAGCACAATGATTCCGAGCATTGCGTCTAATTGATTCCAAGCATGCGTCTAATTGATTCCGAGCACGAGCAGCACTTTTGTGCATCGGAAATGGCTACACATGGTCGGGAAATTTCCGACAAGAACTCGGAAAAATAGAGAACCTGCTCTCAATCATATGTTGTCGGAAATTCCGACAGCAAATGTCCGATGGAGCCTACACACGGTCGAACATTTGTTGTCGGAAATTCCGACTGCGTGTACGTAGCATTATTTGGGGATTTTATAATCTCCAAATTTTCTCATTTTCTCATTTCCGAATTTCGAGTTTGCGAAATTTTGGATTTTCTAATTTTCGAATATCGAAAATTCGGACCGTGTGTACGTGGCATTAGGCTGTTTTCCTTTTACTTCCCATCTTGGTGATGCTACAGGAAATGAGAGTAAATCTCCCCAAACTGAGGACAATCCTCGTCTTGGGCAGATGTCACCACATTGTCCCCATTGGAAGATTTTCCCTCACCTCTCGCTGTCAAGACAACTCTAAAATTTAGGATTCCCCCCATACTTTGTGTCTCAGTGACAATGGTCACCAGGACATATGGAGGGAAGAATCTCCCCAGCAGGGACACAGGCAGCTATAAATACTTGGCAGAGAGTCTAAGGCCTCGTACACACGGCCGAGGAACTCGACGTGCCAAACACATCGAGTTCCTCGGCCAGTTCAGCCCTGAAACCGCCGAGGAGCTCGGCGGGACGAGAGCTCCCATAGAACAACGAGGAAATAGAGAACATGTTCTCTATTTCCTCGTCGAGCTCCTCGTCGGCTTCCTCGGCCGAAAGTGTACACACGACCAGTTTCCTCGGCAGAATTCAGCCAGAAACTCGGTCGGAAGCTGAATTCTGCCGAGGAAACTGGTCGTGTGTACGGGGCCTAACACTTTGACACACTATATCAAAAAAAAAAAAAAAAAAGTTTTGCCTTTATATATGCTTTTAAATAGAAGGTTATGTCTAGTGACAAGGCCTCTGGAGCATCATCATCCGAAAGAAAAAATCTCAACTCTAAGAAGTTCATTATAACAGAGCGGACAATGCTTTGCGCTCTCCGTTATACTATGTAGGGCTACACATACCACAACCCGCATTTTACAGCTCATTTATAAAATGTGGACCACCCTGTGTATCCTGCGCTAGATCACGGCACAGCAGAGAGAGATCTATGATTGGAGGAGAGCCGGTCACCTGACTTTGACAGATCTCCATACCGGGATCTCCTCCCAGCTTTCTCTTTTCTCCCACAAACTCCATTTATTCTTATTGTTCTCCACCAACTCTCAGACTCCCGAAGCCGGCGGAGCGCAACGCACATTTATAAAGCACATCGCTGGGCTCTATTAATGCTTTGGGTTTTTTTTTTGAAGCGGCAATTTCTCTGCTTTTTAAATCCCACCCCCCCCCCCCCCCAAGAATTCCACAATAAATAAGACTACTAAAGGAATGTTCTACTTACAAACGTATTCCATCTCTATCGAAGCTGATGCAAATTTGTTTGACCGTCCTTTTGGCGACCATTTCCCGCCATTGTTGTCTGAGGATAAAGAAAGAAAGGTAGATGAGATATCGGTTCTACACAGAAGAATATAACGCCTTCCAAACATTTCTGCCGAGTGCAGGGACTTGTAAAAACCGTCACATGACAACTTTGTGAGAAATTATAAAATAAAATAAAATCCATATTTAAAAAGGGAAGTGTATTGAGTTGTAAATGTTTTTTATTTTACATTTATCTGATATGTACTATGTTTTATCTAATGGTTCATTATATTTATTTATTTATTATTATGGATTTCCATAATTCCAGTTTTCTCAGTAATATGAAAGTCAGAGGGGTATGAAAAAGACCCCCCAATGATTTCTGTGCTCTGTACCTGGGGGTGTCTATAAGACATGGAGATGAATGAGTTATATATTTTAATACTGAAGTGTAATCCTCCATGAAGGCAATGTGACGGCTTCTATTGTCATTTATGTTTTCTATGTGGTCTTAAAATATATTTACAAAGACAAATGTGTACTTACCTCTTCTCCTCTGTGTCCTCTGTGCTTTTCGTATTTGTACGCAGTGTCATCTTCATCATTCTATCCCACAGCGCATCAACCTTCTCTTTATGGAGTCTCTTTGCCTCCGCTTCTTCCTTCACTTTCCTTCTCTCCTCTTCAGTGAGGCAATTCAATTTCTCCCTCTCCATTTTTTCCTCTGCCCTTGCCTTTTTCCGCTGGGCTATTTGCTCCGGTTCCAGGGCGATCTATAGAAGGAAAAAAAAACTTAGCTTGATGTACAGATTTTAAGTGGAACTAAATTCAAAACGTTGTCTCTCGGTTGGCCGTTGGGTTTCCTATCAGGTATGGAAGGGTTACGGAAACTCCTAATAGGAACCCAATGGACAACTGAAGCAGCGTGAATTATTAGTTTTGGATAGAGTAGGGGAGGCTGAAACCCCCATCAATGTTTTTTTTGTAGTCTTTTTCCTTTTAGGGAGATTTCCCTTTTACTTCCTGATTTGGAGCTGCAACAGGAAGTGAGAAGAAATCTCCCTGAAGTGAGGGGAATTCCCAAACTTAGTAAGTTCCCTGAACATTGGATGATCCACCTTCAACTCTTGCTTTCATGACAACTCTAAAATTTAGGGTTGTCACCAGAACAAGTAAAGGGGGAATCTCTCCAGCGGGGGACACAGACTGCAATAAAAACTTGGCAGAGGATCTAATTTTACCTTCCTGTTGGAGGATACTTACTGTTGTGGTCTGGATGTTCCAAGTTTTTTCCATATAGTTCCACATACGGACGTCTCTCCGGATCACGGTCTCCTCTTCTTCCTCCTCTTCCTGCTCCAAATTTCTGCGAGGAATCATGTAAGAGAAAGTGTCAATTAAAATATTTAGTTTTGCTAAAATGTTGGGATTAAATTCAACTAAAACAGAGAATATATGAGCTTTATATTTTACTAAAATGATTAGTTAATATCTTCCTCGTGTTTCTTTATACCTTCCCCTCCTTAGGTGCATGTCTAGCCCAAATTTGTTTTGTTTTCCATAGTGTAGGTAAGGGTTAGATCCCCTATGTGGTTATGTATTTGCTCTCTGTGTCCTATGGGGCTGTTTTCCTTTTACTTCCCATCTTGGTGATGCTACAGGAAATTAGAGAAAATCTCCCCAAAGTGAGGAGAATCCTCGTCTTGGGCAAATGTCACCACATTGTCCCCATTGGAAGATTTCTACCTTAACCCGCTTGCTGTCATGGGAACTCTAAAATTTAAGATTCTCCCCCATACTTTGTGTCTCAGTGACAATGGTCACCAGGACATACGGAAAGAAGAATCTCCCCAGCAGGGACACAGGCAGCTATAAATACTTGGCAGAGAGTCTAACACTTTGCCACGCTATCTTAAACTTAAAAAAAAAAAAAGGAGTTTTGCCTTTATATATGCTTTTAAATAGAAGGTTATGTCTAGTGACGAGGCCTCTGGAGCATCATCATCCGAAAGAAAAAATCTCAACTCTAAGGCCCCGTACACACGACCGAGTTTCTCGGCAGAATTCAGCCAGAAACTCGGTCGGAGCTGAATTCTGCCGAGAAACCCGGCCGTGTGTACACTTTCGGCCGAGGAAGCTGACGAGGATCTCGGCGAGGAAATAGAGAACATGTTCTCTATTTCCTCGTTGTTCAATGGGAAATTTTGGCTCGCCGAGATCCTCGGCGGCTTCACAAGGAACTCGACGGGCAAAACGATGTGTTTTGCCCGTTGAGTTCCTCGGACGTGTGAACGGGGCCTCAGGCCTCGTACACACGACCGAACATGTCTGGTGAAACTGGTCCGCGGCCCAGTTTCAGCAGACATGTTCGGTCGTGTGTACGGCCGACCGGACAAATGTCCGGCGGATCGGACAGGTTTCCAGCAGACAAATGTTTCTTAGCATGCTAAGAAACATGTCCGCTGGAAGCCTGTCCGTCGGACATGTTCGGTCGTCTGTACGACTTACTGGACATGTCCGCTCGGCCGAAAGCCCTCGCATGCTTCGAAGTGATTCGACGCATGCGTGGAAGCATTGACCTTCCAGGGTCGCGCACGTCGCCGCGTCATTGTCGCGGCCACGTCACCGCGTTCTCTGTCCGCGCGGATTTCGGCTTGATGGTGTGTACAGCCATCAGACCGAAATCTACGAGCGGACATGTCCGATGAAAACGGTCCGCGGTGTGTACGCGGCCTAAGAAGTTCATTATAACAGAGCGGACAATGCTATGCGCTCTCCATTATACTATGTAGGGCTACACATACCGCAACCCGCATTTTACAGCTCATTTATAAAATGTGGGCCACCGTGTGTATCCCGCGCTAGATCACGGCACAGCAGAGAGAGACCTATGATTGGAGGAGAGCCGGTCACCTGACTTTGACAGATCTCCATACCGGGATCTCCTCCCAGCGTTCTCTTTTCTCCCACAAACTCCATTTATTCTTATTGTTCTCCACCAACTCTCAGATTCCCGAAGCCGGCGGAGCGCAACGCACATTTATAAAGCACATCGCTGGGCTCTGTTGCTTTGTTTTTTTGTTTTTTTAAAGCTGCAATTTCTCTGCTTTTTAAACCCCCCCAAAGAATTCCACTATAAATAAAACTACTAAAGGACATTTCTACTTACGATTTTCGTCTTTGTCCAGCGCAGGGGACGCCAATTTTGTTGATGATCCTGTGGGCGATCACTTGCTGCATTAGTTTCCTGATGATAAAGAAAGAAAGGTAGATGAGATATCGGTTCTACACAGAAATATAGATCTGGTCTTAAAATATATTTACAAAGACAAATGTGTACTTACCTCTTCTCCTCTGGGTCCTCGGTGTCTGTCATCTTTTTATACAGTTTCATCCTCTGTATTCTATCCCTCATCGCTTTAACCTTCCGTTTATTCTTTTTCTTTTCCTTCACTTCTTCCTCCACTTTCCTTTTCTCCTCTTTAGTGAGGGTGTTTGTCTTCTCCTTCACTTTCATTTCCTCCTCCATCTCCAGCGTCTTCTTTTCCATTTCCTTTTCCTCTGTCTCTTTCTGCTGGGCTACTTCCTCCGGTTCCGGGGTGATCTATAAATGAAAAAAAAAAAAAAAACTTAGCTTGATGTACAGATTTTAAAGTGGAACTAAATTCAAAACGTTGTCTCTCGGTTGGCCGTTGGGTTTCCTATCAGGTATGGAAGGGTTACGGAAACTCCTAATAGGATCCCAATGGACAACTGAAGCAGCGTGAATTATTAGTTTTGGATAGAGTAGGGGAGGCTGAAACCCCATCAATGTTTTTTTGTAGTCTTTTTCCTTTTAGGGAGATTTCCCTTTTACTTCCTGATTTGGAGCTGCAACAGGAAGTGAGAAGAAATCTCCCTGAAGTGAGGGGAATTCCCATCTTAGTAAGTTCCCTGAACATTGGATGATCCACCTTCAACTCTTGCTTTCATGACAACTCTAAAATGTAGGATTGTCACCAGAACAAATAAAGGGGGAATCTCTCCAGCGGGAACACAGACTGCAATAAAAACTTGGCAAAGGATTTAATTTTACCTTCCTGTTGGAGGATACTTACTGGTGTGGGATGGATTTTCCAAATTCTTTCCAAATATTCCCGATAACGGATGTCTCTCCGATGCTTTATCAGCTGTTCTGCCTCCCCTTCCCGCAACCTACTTCTGCGAGGAATCCTGTAAGAGAAAGTGTCAATTAAAATATTTAGTTTTGCAAAAATGTTGGGATTAAATTCAACTAAAACAGAGAATATATGAGCTTTATATTTTACTAAAATGATTAGTTAATATCTTCCTTGTGTTTCTTTATACCTTCCCCTCCTTAGGTGCATGTCTAGCCAAAATTTGTTTTGTTTTCCATAGTGTAGGTAAGGGTTAGATCCCCTATGTGGTTATTTATTTGCTCTCTGTGTCCTATTAGGCTGTTTTCCTTTTACTTCCCATCTTGGTGATGCTACAGGAAATGAGAGAAAATCTCCCCAAAGTGAGGAGATTTCTCGTCTTGGGCAGATGTCACCACATTGTCCCCATTGGAAGATTTCTACCTTAACCCGCTTGCTGTCATGGGAACTCCAAAATGTAAGATTCTCCCTCATACTTTGTGTCTCAGTGACAATGGTCACCAGGATATATGGAGGGAAGAATCTCCCCAGCAGGGACACAGGCAGCTATAAATACTTGGCAGAGAGTCTAACACTTTGCCACACTATCATAAACTTAAAAAAAAAAGTTTTTCCTTTATATATGCTTTTAAATAGAAGGTTATATCTAGTGACGAGGCCTCTGGAGCATCATCATCCGAAAGAAAAAATCTCAACCCTAAGGCCCTGTACACACGATCAGTCAAAACTGATGAAAACGGACTGAGGGCCATATTCTCATAGAAGTTACGATGGAGTATCTCAGGATACTCCATTGTATCTCCCTTTTTTGGCCCGTGTATCTATGCGACTGATTCTTAGAATCATTTTCGCATAGATACACTTAAGATCCGCCATCTGTAAGTCACTTACACTGGCGGATCTTAAATCTAATGACGCCGGCCGCCTCTAGATGGCATTTACGTGAAGGACTCATTTGCGTATGCAAATGATCCGTCTACGCCGATTCCCGAACGAGTTTGCGTCGCGTAACCGTCGCTAACGTAGTTTGCGTAAGCGGAAACTTACTCCTGCTATATGAGGAGTAAGTTTCCGCAAGTCCCACGTAGGCCATGTTACGGATGGCGTCGGGTCCGCGTCGTGTTTTTTCGTCGGGTACGTCGTTTTACTAAGTCGTTCTTGAATACGACTTTACGTCAATGACGCACACGTCGGCGTCATTGATGTTTTCCGCCGAGAACTGGAGCATGCGCACTGGGCTTTTTGAAGCCCGGCGCATGCGCAGTTCATTAGAATCGGGGGCGCACTTAATTTGAATACAAGCCGCCCCCTTGGAGATCCGCCAGGCTACGCCGGGGCATTTACACTCCGCCGTCCCAACTTACGGAGCAAGTGTTTGGGGAATACAACACTTGCTCCTGTAAGTTGGGACAGCGGAGTGTAAGTGCCTTAAGCGCAGCCCGCGGATTTTTAGAGAGAATATGGGCCTGAATGTCCGTTTCATCTGTTAACTGATGAAGCTGACTGATGGTCTGATGTGCCTACACACCATCAGTTCAAAAACCGATCGGGTCCAACGCGGTGACGTAAAACACAACGACGTGCAGAGAAAAATGAAGTTCAATGCTTCCAAGCATGCGTCCACTTGATTCTGAGCATGCGCGGGTTTGGAACCAATGCTTTTGCGTAATAACCATCGGTTTAACCTATCGGTCAGGCGTCCATCAGTCCAATTTTAAAGCAGGTTCTCTTTTTTTGGACCGAAGGACAGCTGACCGATGGGGCCGACACACGCTCGTTTTGGACCGATGAAACTGAACTTCAGTCCGTTTTCATCGGTTTTGTCCGACCGTGTGTACAAGGCCTAAGAAGTTCATTATAACAGAGCGGACAATGCTATGCGCTCTCCGTTATACTATGTAGGGCTACACATACCGCAACCCGCATTTTACAGCTCATTTATAAAATGTGGGCCACCATGTGTATCTCGCGCTAGATCACGGCAGAGAGAGACCTATGATTGGAGGAGAGCCGGTCACCTGACTTTGACAGATCTCCAATACCGGGATCTCCTCCCAGCTTTCTCTTTTTTCCCGCATACTCTATTTATTCTTATTGTTCTCCACCAACTCTCAGACTCCCGAAGCCGGCGGAGCGCAACGCACATTTATAAAGCACATCGCTGGCCTCTATTAATGCTTTTTTTTTTTTTTTTAAAGCGGCAATTTCTCTGCTTTTTAAATCCCCCCCCCAAAGATTTCCACAATAAATAAAACTACTAAAGGAATTTTCTACTTACGAATTGCGTCTGTGTTCACTGCAGGGGACGCCAATTTTGTTGATGATCCTGTGGGTGATCACTTGCTGCATTAGTTTCCTGGTGATAAAGAAAGAAAGGTAGATGAGATATCGGTTCTACACAGAAGAATATAACGCCTTCCAAACATTTCTGCCGAGTGCAGGGAATTGTAAAAACCGTCACATGACAACTTTGTGAGAAATGATAAATAACATGAAATCCATATTTGAGTTGGAAATGTTTTTTATTTTACATTTATCTGATATGTACTATGTTTTATCTGATGTTATATTTATGGATTTCCATCATTCCAGTTTTCTGATTTCTGTAATATGAAAATCAGAGGGGCATGAAAAAGACCCCCAATGATTTCTGGGCTCTATACCTGGGGGTGTCTATAAGACATGGAGATGAATGAGTTATATATTTTCCTACTGAAGTGTAATCCTCCATGACGGCAATGTGACGGCTTCTATTGTCATTTATGTTTTCTATATGGTCTTAAAATATATTTACAAAGAAAAATGTGTACTTACCTCTTCTCCTCTGGGTCCTCGGTGTTTGTCATCTTTGTATACAGTTTTATCCTCTGTATTCTATCCCTCATCGCATTAACCTTCCGTTCCTCCTTTTTCTTTCCCTCCACTTCTTCCTCCACTTTCCTTTTCTCCGATTCTTTCTGCATTTCTTTGTCCTCTTCTCTGAAATTGGTGCTCCAGTCACACCGATTCTCCAGATCCTGGAAGTCTTCCGCCTCCAGCTCACTTGCTCGGGCAGGAATCCTGTAAGAGAAATTGTAATGTGAAATATTTTTCTTTAAAAATTTGGGATTAAAGGGCCAGATTCACAGTGGAGATACGACGGCGTATCTCTCTGTTTCTATCTATGCGACTGATTCATAGATAGCCAGAAGATCCGACAGGTGTAATTGTTTTACACTTTCGGATCTTAGGATGCAATACCGCGGCCGCCGCTGGGGGGAGTTCGCGTCGTAAACCAGCGTCGGGTATGCAAATTAGGAGTTACGGCGATTCACAACGGATTTTCGCGTTCGCTACGTCGCCGCTAGTCTAGTTTCCCGTCGCAAAGTTAGTCGTCGTTTAAGGTGCCCTAACTTTAGTCAGCAAGCGTATTGCTGTCTAAAGTATGGCCGTCGTTCCCGCGTCAAAATTTAAAAATCAACGTCGTTTGCGTAAGCCGTCCGGGAATACGGAATTACGATACGCGCGTCGCCGTTCGAAAAAATGACGTCACGGCGCGCAATGCACGACGGGAGTTCGAAAACAGAGGATGCGAGGTAGGTCCGGCGCGGGAGCGCGCCTAATTTAAATGGCACACGCCCATTTAAATTGGCCCGCCTTGCGCCGGAGGCCGCCGGCGTAGGTTTTCATCGCAAGTGCTCGGTGAATCAGGCACTTGCGATGAAAAATTGCGGCGGTGTAACGTATCTACGATACGTTACGCCGCCGCGATTCTATGTGAATCTGGCCCAAAGTGAACTAAAACAGAGAATCTATAAACTTTATATTTTACTAAAATGATGCCCATTAGCTAAAATCGTCTTTTTATTTCCTTAAACCTTCCCCGTCCTTAAGTTCATGTTTAGCCAAAACTTTTCTTTGCCTTGAATAGAGTAGGTAAGGGTTAGATTCCCCTATTCATTTTTTTTTTTTTTGCTATCTGTGTCCTATTAGGGAGAATTCCTTTTACTTCCCATCTTGGTGATCCTACAGGAAATGACAAATCTCTCTAAAGTGAGGAGAATTCTCATCTTGGACAGATGTCACCACATTGTCCCCATTGGAAGATTTTCCCTCACCTCTTGCTGTCATGACAACTCTAAAATTTAGGATTCCCCCCCCCCCCCCCTTACTTTGTGTCTCAGTGACAATGGTCACCAGGACACATGGAGGCAGGGATGGACTGGCCATTGGGACTACAGGGAGTTTCCCGGTGGGCCAATGGCTCAGTGGGCCGGCTTCAGTGACAGCGGACTGCCGCCCCCCTCCGCTCCTCTGTCTCTCCCTTCCCACAGCGCTCACCTCCTCTCCCTCCCCGCAGCGTTCACCTGGGGGGGGGGGAACGGAGAAGCAGGGGGAGGACCAGAGGGGACGACAGAGGAGCATGGGGGAGGACCAGAGGGGATGACAGAGGAGCATGGGGGGAGGGGACAGACAGCTGACTCAACAGCTATGGCCTGGGAGTTTCTCACGTCTGCCTAATCTTGTCCCATAAGGGGGGGCACAGAACTGATTCTTTGCCCCGGGTTAAATAATGTCTAGCTTCCCCACTGGTACTGCCTATAAGAGTACCAGTACCAGCCGTTCTACTCTGATAAAAGTAGAACGGCTAGTAGCTAGTGAAGGGGGAGAGGGGGTGCGGGTGGCTGGGGGGGGGGGGTGCGGGAGTTGCCCGGCTGCCATGGGAGAGACCTGTCAAAGTGGGCCAGTCTGAATGAAGTCCAGGGCCAAATTTCTGTCCCAGTCCAGCCCTGTATGGAGGGATGAATTACCCCAGTGGGGACACAGGCAGCTATACATACTAGGCAGAGGGTCCAACACTTTCTTACGCTATCCCAACTAAAAATTTGTTTTGCCTTTATAAATACTTTGAAATAAAAGGTTAAGTCTAGTGAGAGGGGTCTCTGAAGCCTCATCATCCAAAAATTCTTAACATTAAGGAGTTCATTATAACAGAGCGGACAATACTTTTTCGCTCTCCGTTATACTATGTAGGGCTACACATACTGTAACCCGCATTTTACAGCTCATTTATAAAATGTGGGCCACCCTGTGTATCCTCCGCTGGTTCATGGTGTTCCCTCCGCTTGTCTCAGCAGAGAGAGATCTATGATTGGAGGAGAGCCGGTCACCTGACTTTGACAGATCTCCATACCGGGATCTCCTCCCAGCTTTCTCTTTTCTCCCACAAACTCCATTTATTCTTATTGTTCTCCACCAACTCTCAGACTCCCGAAGCCGGCGGAGCGCAACGCACATTTATAAAGCACATCGCTGGGCTCTAGATATCTTCAATGCTCTTCTTTTTAAGTGGCAATAACTCCGCATTATAAAACTCTTCCAAAGAATTCCATTATTGAGAAGACTACGAAGTAGATTCTTTACTTACCTGTGGCGCATTTCCTCAGGACATATTGAAGGAACTTTCTTGATGATCCTTTGGGCGACCACTTTGTTCATGGCATCCCTGATGACAAAGGAAGAAAGAGGTATATGAGATATCGGCTCTACACATATATAAGAATAAATATAACGGCTTCCAAACATTTTCACTTAGTAGAGGAACTTGTAAAAAGCGTCACATAGAAGTTCTATAAACTGGATATTGGAGAGGACTCTGCTTACTGATCAGTCCTATGGATCTCCATAATCCCAGTTCTCTAGTTTGAGGAATATGAAAGTCAGAGGGGCATGAAAAGGCCCCCCCCAGTGATTTCTGTTCTCTATACCTGGGGGTGTCTTCACAACACATAGAGGAACGAGTTACATATTTTACTACTGAAATGTAATCCTCCAGGAAGACAATGTGACGGCTTCAATTGTCATTGACATAGTCTCTGTGGGCCAGATTCACAAACGAGATACGACGGCGTATCTACTGATAGGCCGTCGCCGTCGTATCTCTGTTTCTAACTATGCGACTGATTCATAGAATCAGGTTACACATAGCTAGCCCTAAGATCCGACAGGTGTAATTGAATTACACTGTCGGATCTTAAGGATGCAATTCTAGGCCGGTCGCTAGGTGGCGATGCCATTGCGGCCGGCGTAGAATATGCAAATGAAGACTTACGGCGATCCCCGAACGTCCCGTCAATCTAAATCTACGTCGTTTCCGTCGAGTTACGCCGCGTAAAACTAGGGCTGAGCCCTAGTTCTCTTAAGCCATGGTAAGTATGGCCGTCGTTCCCGCGTCGAAATTTAAACATCAACGTCGTTTGCGTAAGACGTCCGTGAATGGCGCTGGACGCCATTTACGTTAACGTCTAAGCAAATGACGTCGCTGCGACGTCAGTTAGCGCAATGCACGTCGGGTAATTTACCCGACGGAGCATGCGCAGTACGTCCGGCGCGGGAGCGCGCCTAATTTAAATGGGACTCGCCCCATTCGATTGGGCCCGCCTTGCGCCGGACGGATTTAAGTTACACCGCTGCAAATTTCCAGGTAAGTGCTTTGTGGATCGAGCACTTAGGCAGAAAATTTGCGGCGGTGTAACTTAAATCAGAAAAGTTAAGTTGCGCCCGCTGGCTGTGAATCTGGCCCTGTGTTCTTAAAGTATATTTATATAGAAAAAGGTGTACTTACCTCCTCTCCTCTGGGTCATTGGTGTCAAAGTAAATTCTCATCAGTTCCGTCCTCCGAGCCGGCGCCTCCTTAGGGTTCGTATACTCTTCCGGTGGCATTTTCTCCGATTCGTGGTAGGTAGTCACAATTGAAAGCTATAAAAGGAAAAAAAAAAAGCGGTTAAGTTGATGTACAAATTTTAAAGTGGAACTAAATTTCTTACTTTGTCTCCCGGTTGGCAGTTGGGTTTCCTATCAGGTATGGAAGGGTTACGGAAACTCCTAATAGGAACCCAAATGGACAACTGAAGCAGCGTGAATTATTAGTTTTGGATAGAGTAGGGGAGGCTGAAACCCCATAATTTTTTTTTGTAGCCTATTTCCTGTTAGGGAGATTTCCCTTTACTTCCTGATTTGGAGCTGCAACAGGAAGTGAAAAGAAATCTCTCTGAAAGTGAGGGGAATTCCCATCTTAGTAAGTTCCCTGAACATTGGATGATCCACCTCCAACTCTTGCTTTCATGACAGCTTTAAGATTGTCACCAGAACAAATAAAGGGGGAATCTCTCCAGCGGGGACACAGACTGCAATAAAAACTTGGCAGAGGATCTAATTTTACCTTCCTGTTGGAGGATACTTACTTTTGTGGTCGTCCTGTTCCCAGCTTTTTCACACCAGCTGCAGCTTCGGCGTTCTTTCTGGACCTCTTTCTGCTCTTCTTCCTTCTCTTCCCGCGGCATATCTCTGCAAAGAATCATGTAAGAGAAAGTGTCATTTAAAATATTTAGTTTTGCTAAAATTTGGGGATTAAATTAAACTAAAACAGAGAATATATGAGCTTTATATTTTACTAAAATGATGTCCATTAGTTAATATCTTCCTCGTGTTTCTTTATACCTTCCCCTCCTTAGGTGCATGTCTAGCATACTTTGTTTTTGTTTTCCATAGAGTAGGTAAGAGTTAGATCCCCTTATGCCCCGTACACACGGTCAGAAATTCCGACAAGAAAAGTTCTTTTTGTTTTCCGAAAAATTCCGACCGTGTGTAGGCTCCGTCTGACTTTTTCTGTCGGAATTTCCGTCAACAAAAATTTGAGAGCTGGTTCTCAATTTTGCCGACAAGAAAAGTTCCTGTCGGATTTTCCAATCGTCTGTATGCAATTACCGACGCATAAAAAAAAAAAAAAACACGCATGCTCTGAATCAATTCGACGCATACTCGGAATCATTGAACTTCATTTTTCTCGGCTCGTTGTAGTGTTGTACGTCACCGCCTTCTTGACGGTCGGAATATTGTGTGACCAATAGGCAGATTCAGGTATAGTTACGCCGGCGTATCAGTAGATACGCCGTCGTAACTCCGAATCTGCGCCGTCGTATATTTAAGCGTATTCTCAAATTGAGATAAGCTTAAATGGTGCTAAGATACGACCGCCGGCGCCGTCGTATCTTAGCTGTCTATTTACGCTGGCCGGTAGGGGTGTGTACGCTGATTTAAGCCTAGAAAACGTAAATCAGCGAGATACGCCTATTCACGAACGTAAGCTTGCCCATCGCAGTAAAGATACGCCGTTTACGTAAGGCGTTTTCAGGCGTAAAGATAATCCACCAAAAAGAAGGCGCAGCCAATGTTAAGTATGGACGTCGGAACCGCGTCGAATTTTTCAATTTTTACGTCGTTTGAGTAAGTCGTCCGTGAATGGGGCTGGCCGTAATTTACGTTCACGTCGAAACCAATGAGTTTTTGCGGCGTAATTTGGAGCATACGCACTGGGTTACGTTCACGGACGGCGCATGCGCCGTTCGTTCAAAACGTCTTTTACGTGGGGTCATGCTTAATTTACATAAAACACCCCCACCTCTTCCACATTTGAATTAGGCGCGCTTACGCCGGCACATTTACACTACGCCGCCGTAACTTAGGACGCAAGTTGTTTGTGAATGCTGTACTTGCCTCTCTAACTTACGGCGGCGTAGCGTATATGAGATACGCTACGCCTGCCTAAAGTTAGGCACGTCTACCTGAATCTGGCTACATGTGTATGCAACACAAGTTTGAGCCAACATTCCGTCGGAAAAAAATTCCGCGGTTTTCTTGTCGGATTCTCCGATCGTGTGTACGCGGCATAAGTCTCCGCCAACTCTCAGATTCCCGAAGCCGGCGGAGCGCAATGCACATTTATAAAGCACATCGCTGGGCTCCGTTGCTTTGTTTTTTTTGTTTTTTTAAAGCGGCAATATCTCTGCTTTTTAAATCCCCCCCAAAGAATTCCACTGGCCCAGATTCAGGTAGAGTTGCGCTATATTTGAGCGGGCACAGGGCAACGATTTTGCCCTGCGCCCACGCAAATATTTTGCGCTGCCCTCGATTCACGGAGCAGTAGCTCCGTGAATTGCGAGGGCGCGCCGGCAAAATTGCCCGGCGTAAGCGCGCGCAATGTAAATGATCCCGCCGGGGGCGGGAATCATTTAAATTAGGCGCTCTCCCGCGCCGAGCGTACAGCGCATGCTCCGTCGGGAAACTTTCCCGACGTGCATTGCGGCAAATGACGTCGCAAGGACGTGATTTACTTCAAAGTGAACGTGAATGGCGTCCAGCGCCTTTCACGAATCACTTACGCAAACGCCGTGAAATTCAAATTTCACGGCGCGGGAGCGGCGGCTATACTTTAGCATTGGCTGCCCCTGCTATTAGAAAGGGCAGCCTTGCGCTAAAGTTGTCGTACGGAAACTCCGTACCTGGCTTGCGCGGGGCCCGCGCAAGTTTGTTAATCAGTTGGTAGTATGCAATTTGCATACTACACGCTGATCACAATGGGAGCGCCCCCTAGCGGCACACGCAAGAATGCAGCCTAAAATCTGCGAGGCATAAGAGCCTTATGCCGCGCAGATTTTAGGCTGCAGTCGGTGTAACGAGGTTCCTGAATCAGGAGCACTCGTTACACCGGAGCAAGTAAGCAATTGCGCCGTGTAACTTATGGTTACACGGGCGCAATTGCTTCTTGAATCTGGGCCATTATAAATAAGACTACTAAAGGAATTTCCAACTTACGAATTGCGCCTTTGTTCACTGCAGGGGACGCCAATTTTGTCGATCGTCCTTTGGGCGATCACTTGCTGCATTAGTTTCCTGGTGATAAAGAAAGAAAGGTAAATGAGATATCGGTTCTACACAGAAGAATATAACGCCTTCCAAACATTTCTGCCGAGTGCAGGGACTTGTAAAAACCGTCACATGACAACTTTGTGAGAAATGATAAATAAAATGAAATGTATATTTGAGTTGGAAATGTTTTTTATTTTACATTTATCTAATATGTAGTGGGCTGGATTCAAGAAGCAATTGCGCCTGTGTAACCATAAGTTACACAGCGCAATTGCTTACTTGCCCCGGCGTAACGAATGCTCCTGATTCAGGAACCTCGTTACGCCGACTGCAGCCTAAGATATGCGCGGCATAAGGCTTTTATGCCCCCATATCTTAGGCTGCATTCTTGCGATGGCCGCTAGGTGGCGTTCCCGTTGTGCTCAGTGTATAGTATGCAAATTGCATACTAACGCCGATTCACAACGTTACGCGAGCCCTGCGTACGCAATCTACGTAGTTTCCGTACGGCGGTTTTCGCGTAAGGCTGCCCCTGCTATTAGGAGGGGCAGCCAATGTTACGTATACCCGTCGTTCCCGCGTGGCGAAATTTGAAAGTTACGTAGTTTGCGTAAGTGAATCGTGAATGGCGCTGGACGCCATTCACGTTCACTTTGAAGCAAATGACGTCCTTGCGACGTCATTTGCCGCAATGCACGTTGGGAAAGTTTCCCGATGGAGCATGCGCTCTACGCTCGTGGCGCGCGAACGCGCCTAATTTAAATGATTCCCGCCCCCCTACGGGATCATTTAAATTGCGCGCGCTTACGCCGGGCATTTTGCCGGCGCGCCCACGCAATTTACGGAGCAATTTAAATGATCCCGTAGGTGGGCGGGAATCATTTAAATTAGGCGCGTTCCCGCGCCGAGCGTAGAGCGCATGCCCCGTCGGGAAACTTTCCCGACGTGCATTGCGGTAAATGACGTCGCAAGGACGTCATTTGCTTCAAAGTGAACGTGAATGGCGTCCAGCGCCATTCACGATTCACTTACGCAAACTACGTAAATTTCAAATTTCGCGACGCGGGAACGACGGGTATACGCAGCGATGGCTGCCCCTGCTAATAGCATGGGCAGCCTTACGCAAAAACCGCCGTACGCAAACGACGTAAATTGCGTACGCAGGGCTCGCGTAACTTTGAGAATCGGCGTTAGTATGCAATTTGCATACAATACGCTGACCACAACGGGAACGCCACCTAGCGGCCTGCGCAAGAATGCAGCCTAAGATATGAGGGCATAAGAGCCTTATGCCACGCATATCATGCCACGCATATCTTAGGCTGCAGTCGGCGTAACGAGCTCTCTGAATCAGGAGAAGTCGTTACGCCGGGGCAAGTAAGCAATTGCGCTGCGTAACTATGGTTACGCAGGCGCAATTGCTCTTTGAATCTACCCCCCTCCCCGTCCTTAAAGCGGAGGTCCGCCCACCGGTGCAAAAATTAAAAGCCAGTAGTTGCACATACTGCAGCTGTTGACTTGTAATGATTGGACACTTACCTGTCCTGGAGTCCAGCGTTGTCGGCACCGCAGCTGATGTTTCCATCAGCTGTCGGGTGCATGCCGCCTCCATTGCGGGTAAGGGAACCCGTTACGGCTTCACGCTGGGAACACTACTGCCCATGTGCGAGGCTCTGCTCCTCTCTCCTACTGGCCCGGCTGCCAGGAAAGGAGGAGGGAGCCCGAGCGGTGGCACAAATATCTGCGGCGAAGGCTCTCAAAAGTGGGGTCAGGATACCTGTGAAAGACAGATATCCTGTCCCCCCCCCCTAAAAAGGTGTCAAATGTGGCACCGGAGGGGGGAAGGAGTACAATGAATGGAAGTTCCACTTTTGGGTTGAGCTCCGCTTTAAGTGCATGTCCAGCCAAAACTTTACTTTGCCTTGAATAGAGTATTTCAGTATTACATCCCCTATTCAGTTATTTGTTTTTTGCTATTTGTGTCCTATTAGGCTGTTTTCCTTTTACTTCCCATCTTGGTGATGCTACAGGAAATGAGGACAAATCTCCCCAAAGTGAGGAGAACTCTCATCTTGGACAGATTTCACCACATTGTCCCCATTGGAAGATTTTCCCTCGCCTCTCGCTGTGATGACAACTCCAAAATTTAGGATTCCCCCCTTATTTTGTGTCTCAGTGACAATGGTCACCAGGACGTGTAGAGGGACGAATTACCCCAGCGGGGACACAGGCAGCTATAAATACTCGGCAGAGGGTCCAACACTTTCTCACTCTCTCCCAACTAAAAACGAGTTTTGCCTTTACAGATACTTTGAAATAAAAGGTTATGTCTAGTGAGAGGGGTCCCTGCAGAGATGTATTATGGCCTAGGCCGACAAGGCCCAGGCCTAGGGCGGCATTTTGCTCATCCCACCCTGTCCCCCTGTCCTCATCCCACCCTGTACCCCTGTGCTCATCCCACCCTGTCCCCCTGTGCTCATCCCACCCTGTCCCCCTGTCCTCCTCCCACCCTGTCCTCATCCCACCCTGTCCCCCTGTGCTCATCCCACCCTGTCCCTCTGTGCTCATCCCACCCTGTCCCCCTGTCCTCATCCCACCCTGTCCCCCTGTGCTCATCCCACCCTGTCCCCCTGTCCTCATCCCACCCTGTCCCCCTGTCCTCATCCCACCCTGTCCCCCCGTCCTCATCCCACCCTGTCACCCTGTCCTCATCCCACCCTGTCCCCCTGTGCTCATCCCACCCTGTCCCCCTGTCCTCATCCCACCTTATCCCTCTGTCCTCATCCCATGAAAATGACAGGACGAGTCTTAAAAAGGAAGGGGTGCGTCATATATAAAGTAGGGGGTGCGCGAGTTTCACCAGGCCTAGGGCAGCACAAAACCTAAATACACCCCTGGGTCCCTGGAGTATCATCATCCAAAAATTCCTAACACTAAGGAGTTCATTATAACAGAGCGGACAATGCTATGCGCTCTCCGTTATACTATGTAGGGCTACACATACCGCAACCCGCATTTTACAGCTCATTTATAAAATGTGGGCCACCCTGTGTATCCTGCGCTGGTTCATGGTGTTCCCTCCGCTTGTCTCAGCAGAGAGAGATCTATGATTGGAGGGGAGCCGGTCACCTGACTTTGACAGATCTCCATACCGGGATCTCCTCCCAGCTTTCTCTTTTCTCCCACAAACTCCATTTATTCTTATTGTTCTCCACCAACCCTCAGACTCCCGAAGCCGGCGGAGCGCAACGCACATTTATAAAGCACATCGCTGGGCTCTAGATATCTTCAATGCTCTTCTTTTTAAGTGGCAATAACTCCGCATTATAAAACTCTTCCAAAGAATTCCATTATTGAGAAGACTACTAAGTGGATTCTTTACTTACCTGTGGCGCATTTCCTCAGGACATATTGAAGGAACTTTCTTGATGATCCTTTGGGCGACCACTTTGTTCATGGCATCCCTGATGACAAAGGAAGAAAGAGGTATATGACATATCGGCACTACACATATATAAGAATAAATATAACGGCTTCCAAACATTTTCACTTAGTAGAGGAACTTGTAAAAAGCGTCACATAGAAGTTCTATAAACTGGATATTGGAGAGGACTCTGCTTACTGATCAGTCCTATGGATCTCCATAATCCCAGTTCTCTAGTTTGAGGAATATGAAAGTCAGAGGGGCATGAAAAGGGCCCCGTTCTCATCGGATTCCCCCCTCCCTCCGGTGCCACAATTGGCACCTTTCGGGGGGAGGACAAGATACCTGTTGTGACAGACTCAGATTCTCCTATGTCTAGGGTCACCTTATGTCCAATCTGTCTTTGACAGGTATCCTTTCCCAATTCCGGCCCCCGAAAGGTGCCAATTGTGGCACCGGAGGGAGGGGGGAATCCGATGTGCGGAAGGGTGAAACTCCACTTTAAGAACATATAAAATATGTCAATGACAATTGTCACATCGTCTTCCTGGAGGATTACATTTCAGTAGTAAAATATGTAACTTGTTCCTCTATGTGTTATAAAGACACCCCCCAGGTATAGAGAACAGAAATCGCTGGGGGGGGGGGGCTTTTCATGCCCCTCTGACTTTCATATTACTCCAATTATAGAACTGGAATTATGGAGATTCATAGGACTGATCAGTAAGCAGAGTCCTCTCCAATATCCAGTCCGGCCGCAGCCAGCGGCCGGTGACGTCACCGCAGGACCCCTGTCGTCATCCTCCGCCGGGCCAATAGGAAAAAGGAGCGGGGCCTCGCACATGCGCGGTAGGGTTCCCGGCATGAAGCCCAAAAAGGCTACACTGCTGGGTTACCTTACCTGCAATGGCGGCGGCAGCACCCGACAGCTGATGGAAAAATCAGCTGCGGTGCCGGCATCGAGGGACTCCAGGACAGGTAAGTGGCCATTTATTAAAGAGGAAGTAAACCCTGATGGGCGTTACTTCCTCTTTGTTTCCCTGCAAAGGTAAAGCGTAATGGACTACTATGCATCTCATAGTAGCCAATTATGTGACACTTACCTGCAGGCAGGGCTGGACAGGGACAGAAATTTGGCCCTGGACTTCATCCAGACTGGCCTCTCCCATGGCAGCTGAGCAACTCCCGCACCCCCCCCCCCCAGCCACCCAAGCCCCCTCTCCCCCTTCACTAGCTACTAGCCGTTCTACTTTTATTAAAGTAGAACGGCTGGTACTGGTCCTCTTATAGGCAGTACCAGTGGGGAAGCTAGACATTATTTCACCCGGGGCAAAGAATCAGTTCTGTGCCCCCTTATGGGACAAAATTAGGCAGAAGTGAGAAACTCCCAGGCCCTAGCTGTTGAGTCAGCTGTCTGTCCCCTCCCCCCATGCTCCTCTGTCGTCCCCTCTGGTCCTCCCCCTGCTTCTCTGTTCCCCCCAGGTGAAACCTGCGGGGAGGGAGAGGAGGTGGGCGCTGTGGGAAGGGAGAGACAGAGGAACAGAGGGGGGCGGCAGTCCGCTGTCACTGAAGCCGGCCCACTGAGCCATCGGCCCACCAGGAAACTCCCTGTAGTCCCAATGGCCAGTCCATCCCTGCCTGCAGGAGAAGCCCGTGATGTCCCCGTCTTCCTCGCTAGTAGCGAGCGTCCATCTTCACCCCTCTTCCTTCCGGGGACCCAAACTCCGGCTCTGTGAGTGGCCGGAGTCGCGTGACGTCACTCCCGCCACTCCTGGCATGACCCGAGTTAGAAATGGCGCAACGTGCCCCAACGTACGTCGTTTCGCAAATATCTCCTAGACCGTGCAGGTCTGGGAGATATTTCCGAGCACCTACAGGTAAGCCTTAATCTAGGCTTATCTGTAGGTTAAAGTGGTTGTAAAGGGTTTGAAATTTACGTAGTTTGCGAAAGTGAACGTGAATGGCGTCCAGCGCCATTCACGATTCACTTACGCAAACTACGTAAATTTCAAATTTCGCGACGCGAGAACAACGGGTATACGTAGCGATGGCTGCCCCTGCTAATAGCATGGGCAGCCTTACGCAAAAACCGCCGTACGCAAACGACGTAAACTGCGTACGCAGGGCTCGCGTAACGTTGAGAATCGGCGTTAGTATGCAATTTGCATACTATACGCTGACCACAACGGGAACGCCACCTAGCGGCCTGCGCAAGAATGCAGCCTAAGATATGAGGGCATAAGAGCCTTATGCCACGCATATCTTAGGCTGCAGTCGGCGTAACGAGCTCTCTGAATCGGGAGAAGTCGTTACGCCGGGGCAAGTAAGCAATTGCGCTGCGTAACTATGGTTACGCAGGCGCAATTGCTCTTTGAATCTACCCCCCTCCCCGTCTTTAAAGCGGAGGTCCGCCCACCGGTGCAACAATTAAAAGCCAGTAGCTGCACATACTGCAGCTGTTGACTTGTAATGATTGGACACTTACCTGTCCTGGAGTCCAGCGATGTCGGCACCGCAGCTGATGTTTCCATCAGCTGTCGGGTGCATGCCGCCTCCATTGCGGGTAAGGGAACCCGGCAGTGTAGCCTTACGGCTTCACGCTGGGAACACTACTGCCCATGTGCGAGGCTCTGCTCCTCTCTCCTACTGGCCCGGCTGCCGGGAAAGGAGGAGGGAGCCCGAGCGGTGGCACAAATATCTGCGGCGAAGGCTCCCAGAAGTGGGGTAAGGATACCTATGAAAGACAGATATCCTGTCCCCCCCTCCGAAAGATGTCAAATGTGGCACCGGAGGGGGGAAGGAGTACAATGAATGGAAGTTCCACTTTTGGGTGGAACTCCGCTTTAAGTGCATGTCTAGCCAAAACTTTACTTTGCCTTGAATAGAGTAGGTAAGTATTACATCCCCTATTCAGTTATTTGTTTTTTGCTTTTTGTGTCCTATTAGGGAGATTTTCCTTTTACTTCCCATCTTGGTGATGCTACAGGAAATGAGGACAAATCTCCCCAAAGGGAGGAGAACTCTCATCTTGGACAGATTTCACCACATTGTCCCCATTGGAAGATTTTCCCTCACCTCTCACTGTGATGACAACTCCAAAATGTAGGATTCCATTCTTACTTTGTGTCTCAGTGACAATGGTCACCAGGACGTGTAGAGGGACGAATTACCCCAGCGGGGACACAGGCAGCTATAAATACTCGGCAGAGGGTCCAACACTTTCTCACTCTCTCCCAACTAAAAACGAGTTTTGCCTTTACAGATGCTTTGAAATAAAAGGTTATGTCTAGTGAGAGGGGTCCCTGCAGAGATGTATTATGGCCTAGGCCGACAAGGCCCAGGCCTAGGGCGGCATTTTGCGGGGGGGCAGCGAAAAAGCCCCCTGTGCTCATCCCACTCTGTCCCCCTGTGCTTATCCCAACCTGTCCCCCTGTGCTCATCCCACCCTGTCCCCCTGTGCTCATCCCACCCTGTCCCCCTGTGCTCATCCCACCCTGTCCTCATCCCACCCTGTACCCCTGTGCTCATCCCACCCTGTCCCCCTGTGCTCATCCCACCCTGTCCCCCTGTCCTCCTCCCACCCTGTCCCCCTGTGCTCATCCCACCCTGTCCCTCTGTGCTCATCCCACCCTGTCCCCCTGTCCTCATTCCACCCTGTCCCCCTGTGCTTATCCCACCCTGTCCCCCTGTCCTCATCCCACCCTGTCCCCCTGTCCTCATCCCACCCTGTCCCCCTGTCCTCATCCCACCCTATCCCCCTGTGCTCATCCCACCCTGTCCCCTTGTGCTCATCCCACCCTGTCCTCATCCCTCCCTGTCCCCCTGTGCTCATCCCACCCTGTCCTCATCCCACCCTGTCCCCCTGTGCTCATCCCACCCTGTCCCCCTGTCCTCATCCCACCTTATCCCTCTGTCCTCATCCCATGAAAATGACAGGACGAGTCTTAAAAAGGAAGGGGTGCGTCATATATAAAGTAGGGGGTGCGCGAGTTTCACCAGGCCTAGGGCAGCACAAAACCTAAATACACCCCTGGGTCCCTGGAGTATCATCATCCAAAAATTCCTAACACTAAGGAGTTCATTATAACAGAGCGGACAATGCTATGCGCTCTCCGTTATACTATGTAGGGCTACACATACCGCAACCCGCATTTTACAGCTCATTTATAAAATGTGGGCCACCCTGTGTATCCTGCGCTGGTTCATGGTGTTCCCTCCGCTTGTCTCAGCAGAGAGAGATCTATGATTGGAGGGGAGCCGGTCACCTGACTTTGACAGATCTCCATACCGGGATCTCCTCCCAGCTTTCTCTTTTCTCCCACAAACTCCATTTATTCTTATTGTTCTCCACCAACCCTCAGACTCCCGAAGCCGGCGGAGCGCAACGCACATTTATAAAGCACATCGCTGGGCTCTAGATATCTTCAATGCTCTTCTTTTTAAGTGGCAATAACTCCGCATTATAAAACTCTTCCAAAGAATTCCATTATTGAGAAGACTACTAAGTGGATTCTTTACTTACCTGTGGCGCATTTCCTCAGGACATATTGAAGGAACTTTCTTGATGATCCTTTGGGCGACCACTTTGTTCATGGCATCCCTGATGACAAAGGAAGAAAGAGGTATATGACATATCGGCACTACACATATATAAGAATAAATATAACGGCTTCCAAACATTTTCACTTAGTAGAGGAACTTGTAAAAAGCGTCACATAGAAGTTCTATAAACTGGATATTGGAGAGGACTCTGCTTACTGATCAGTCCTATGGATCTCCATAATCCCAGTTCTCTAGTTTGAGGAATATGAAAGTCAGAGGGGCATGAAAAGGGCCCCGTTCTCATCGGATTCCCCCCTCCCTCCGGTGCCACAATTGGCACCTTTCGGGGGGAGGACAAGATACCTGTTGTGACAGACTCAGATTCTCCTATGTCTAGGGTCACCTTATGTCCAATCTGTCTTTGACAGGTATCCTTTCCCAATTCCGGCCCCCGAAAGGTGCCAATTGTGGCACCGGAGGGAGGGGGGAATCCGATGTGCGGAAGGGTGAAACTCCACTTTAAGAACATATAAAATATGTCAATGACAATTGTCACATCGTCTTCCTGGAGGATTACATTTCAGTAGTAAAATATGTAACTTGTTCCTCTATGTGTTATAAAGACACCCCCCAGGTATAGAGAACAGAAATCGCTGGGGGGGGGGGGCTTTTCATGCCCCTCTGACTTTCATATTACTCCAATTATAGAACTGGAATTATGGAGATTCATAGGACTGATCAGTAAGCAGAGTCCTCTCCAATATCCAGTCCGGCCGCAGCCAGCGGCCGGTGACGTCACCGCAGGACCCCTGTCGTCATCCTCCGCCGGGCCAATAGGAAAAAGGAGCGGGGCCTCGCACATGCGCGGTAGGGTTCCCGGCATGAAGCCCAAAAAGGCTACACTGCTGGGTTACCTTACCTGCAATGGCGGCGGCAGCACCCGACAGCTGATGGAAAAATCAGCTGCGGTGCCGGCATCGAGGGACTCCAGGACAGGTAAGTGGCCATTTATTAAAGAGGAAGTAAACCCTGATGGGCGTTACTTCCTCTTTGTTTCCCTGCAAAGGTAAAGCGTAATGGACTACTATGCATCTCATAGTAGCCAATTATGTGACACTTACCTGCAGGCAGGGCTGGACAGGGACAGAAATTTGGCCCTGGACTTCATCCAGACTGGCCTCTCCCATGGCAGCTGAGCAACTCCCGCACCCCCCCCCCCCGGCCACCCAAGCCCCCTCTCCCCCTTCACTAGCTACTAGCCGTTCTACTTTAATAAAAGTAGAACGGCTGGTACTGGTCCTCTTATAGGCAGTACCAGTGGGGAAGCTAGACATTATTTCACCCGGGGCAAAGAATCAGTTCTGTGCCCCCTTATGGGACAAAATTAGGCAGAAGTGAGAAACTCCCAGGCCCTAGCTGTTGAGTCAGCTGTCTGTCCCCTCCCCCCATGCTCCTCTGTCGTCCCCTCTGGTCCTCCCCCTGCTTCTCTGTTCCCCCCAGGTGAAACCTGCGGGGAGGGAGAGGAGGTGGGCGCTGTGGGAAGGGAGAGACAGAGGAACAGAGGGGGGCGGCAGTCCGCTGTCACTGAAGCCGGCCCACTGAGCCATCGGCCCACCAGGAAACTCCCTGTAGTCCCAATGGCCAGTCCATCCCTGCCTGCAGGAGAAGCCCGTGATGTCCCCGTCTTCCTCGCTAGTAGCGAGCGTCCATCTTCACCCCTCTTCCTTCCGGGGACCCAAACTCCGGCTCTGTGAGTGGCCGGAGTCGCGTGACGTCACTCCCGCCACTCCTGGCATGACCCGAGTTAGAAATGGCGCAACGTGCCCCAACGTACGTCGTTTCGCAAATATCTCCTAGACCGTGCAGGTCTGGGAGATATTTCCGAGCACCTACAGGTAAGCCTTAATCTAGGCTTATCTGTAGGTTAAAGTGGTTGTAAAGGGTTTGAAATTTACGTAGTTTGCGTAAGTGAACGTGAATGGCGTCCAGCGCCATTCACGATTCACTTACGCAAACTACGTAAATTTCAAATTTCGCGACGCGAGAACAACGGGTATACGTAGCGATGGCTGCCCCTGCTAATAGCATGGGCAGCCTTACGCAAAAACCGCCGTACGCAAACGACGTAAACTGCGTACGCAGGGCTCGCGTAACGTTGAGAATCGGCGTTAGTATGCAATTTGCATACTATACGCTGACCACAACGGGAACGCCACCTAGCGGCCTGCGCAAGAATGCAGCCTAAGATATGAGGGCATAAGAGCCTTATGCCACGCATATCTTAGGCTGCAGTCCGCGTAACGAGCTCTCTGAATCGGGAGAAGTCGTTACGCCGGGGCAGTAAGCAATTGCGCTGCGTAACTATGGTTACGCAGGCGCAATTGCTCTTTGAATCTACCCCCCTCCCCGTCTTTAAAGCGGAGGTCCGCCCACCGGTGCAACAATTAAAAGCCAGTAGCTGCACATACTGCAGCTGTTGACTTGTAATGATTGGACACTTACCTGTCCTGGAGTCCAGCGATGTCGGCACCGCAGCTGATGTTTCCATCAGCTGTCGGGTGCATGCCGCCTCCATTGCGGGTAAGGGAACCCGGCAGTGTAGCCTTACGGCTTCACGCTGGGAACACTACTGCCCATGTGCGAGGCTCTGCTCCTCTCTCCTACTGGCCCGGCTGCCGGGAAAGGAGGAGGGAGCCCGAGCGGTGGCACAAATATCTGCGGCGAAGGCTCCCAGAAGTGGGGTAAGGATACCTATGAAAGACAGATATCCTGTCCCCCCCTCCGAAAGATGTCAAATGTGGCACCGGAGGGGGGAAGGAGTACAATGAATGGAAGTTCCACTTTTGGGTGGAACTCCGCTTTAAGTGCATGTCTAGCCAAAACTTTACTTTGCCTTGAATAGAGTAGGTAAGTATTACATCCCCTATTCAGTTATTTGTTTTTTGCTTTTTGTGTCCTATTAGGGAGATTTTCCTTTTACTTCCCATCTTGGTGATGCTACAGGAAATGAGGACAAATCTCCCCAAAGGGAGGAGAACTCTCATCTTGGACAGATTTCACCACATTGTCCCCATTGGAAGATTTTCCCTCACCTCTCACTGTGATGACAACTCCAAAATGTAGGATTCCATTCTTACTTTGTGTCTCAGTGACAATGGTCACCAGGACGTGTAGAGGGACGAATTACCCCAGCGGGGACACAGGCAGCTATAAATACTCGGCAGAGGGTCCAACACTTTCTCACTCTCTCCCAACTAAAAACGAGTTTTGCCTTTACAGATGCTTTGAAATAAAAGGTTATGTCTAGTGAGAGGGGTCCCTGCAGAGATGTATTATGGCCTAGGCCGACAAGGCCCAGGCCTAGGGCGGCATTTTGCGGGGGGGCAGCGAAAAAGCCCCCTGTGCTCATCCCACTCTGTCCCCCTGTGCTTATCCCAACCTGTCCCCCTGTGCTCATCCCACCCTGTCCCCCTGTGCTCATCCCACCCTGTCCCCCTGTGCTCATCCCACCCTGTCCTCATCCCACCCTGTACCCCTGTGCTCATCCCACCCTGTCCCCCTGTGCTCATCCCACCCTGTCCCCCTGTCCTCCTCCCACCCTGTCCCCCTGTGCTCATCCCACCCTGTCCCTCTGTGCTCATCCCACCCTGTCCCCCTGTCCTCATTCCACCCTGTCCCCCTGTGCTCATCCCACCCTGTCCCCCTGTCCTCATCCCACCCTGTCCCCCTGTCCTCATCCCACCCTGTCCCCCTGTCCTCATCCCACCCTATCCCCCTGTGCTCATCCCACCCTGTCCCCTTGTGCTCATCCCACCCTGTCCTCATCCCTCCCTGTCCCCCTGTGCTCATCCCACCCTGTCCTCATCCCACCCTGTCCCCCTGTGCTCATCCCACCCTGTCCCCCTGTCCTCATCCCACCTTATCCCTCTGTCCTCATCCCATGAAAATGACAGGACGAGTCTTAAAAAGGAAGGGGTGCGTCATATATAAAGTAGGGGGTGCGCGAGTTTCACCAGGCCTAGGGCAGCACAAAACCTAAATACACCCCTGGGTCCCTGGAGTATCATCATCCAAAAATTCCTAACACTAAGGAGTTCATTATAACAGAGCGGACAATGCTATGCGCTCTCCGTTATACTATGTAGGGCTACACATACCGCAACCCGCATTTTACAGCTCATTTATAAAATGTGGGCCACCCTGTGTATCCTGCGCTGGTTCATGGTGTTCCCTCCGCTTGTCTCAGCAGAGAGAGATCTATGATTGGAGGGGAGCCGGTCACCTGACTTTGACAGATCTCCATACCGGGATCTCCTCCCAGCTTTCTCTTTTCTCCCACAAACTCCATTTATTCTTATTGTTCTCCACCAACCCTCAGACTCCCGAAGCCGGCGGAGCGCAACGCACATTTATAAAGCACATCGCTGGGCTCTAGATATCTTCAATGCTCTTCTTTTTAAGTGGCAATAACTCCGCATTATAAAACTCTTCCAAAGAATTCCATTATTGAGAAGACTACTAAGTGGATTCTTTACTTACCTGTGGCGCATTTCCTCAGGACATATTGAAGGAACTTTCTTGATGATCCTTTGGGCGACCACTTTGTTCATGGCATCCCTGATGACAAAGGAAGAAAGAGGTATATGACATATCGGCACTACACATATATAAGAATAAATATAACGGCTTCCAAACATTTTCACTTAGTAGAGGAACTTGTAAAAAGCGTCACATAGAAGTTCTATAAACTGGATATTGGAGAGGACTCTGCTTACTGATCAGTCCTATGGATCTCCATAATCCCAGTTCTCTAGTTTGAGGAATATGAAAGTCAGAGGGGCATGAAAAGGGCCCCGTTCTCATCGGATTCCCCCCTCCCTCCGGTGCCACAATTGGCACCTTTCGGGGGGAGGACAAGATACCTGTTGTGACAGACTCAGATTCTCCTATGTCTAGGGTCACCTTATGTCCAATCTGTCTTTGACAGGTATCCTTTCCCAATTCCGGCCCCCGAAAGGTGCCAATTGTGGCACCGGAGGGAGGGGGGAATCCGATGTGCGGAAGGGTGAAACTCCACTTTAAGAACATATAAAATATGTCAATGACAATTGTCACATCGTCTTCCTGGAGGATTACATTTCAGTAGTAAAATATGTAACTTGTTCCTCTATGTGTTATAAAGACACCCCCCAGGTATAGAGAACAGAAATCGCTGGGGGGGGGGGGGTTTTCATGCCCCTCTGACTTTCATATTACTCCAATTATAGAACTGGAATTATGGAGATTCATAGGACTGATCAGTAAGCAGAGTCCTCTCCAATATCCAGTCCGGCCGCAGCCAGCGGCCGGTGACGTCACCGCAGGACCCCTGTCGTCATCCTCCGCCGGGCCAATAGGAAAAAGGAGCGGGGCCTCGCACATGCGCGGTAGGGTTCCCGGCATGAAGCCCAAAAAGGCTACACTGCTGGGTTACCTTACCTGCAATGGCGGCGGCAGCACCCGACAGCTGATGGAAAAATCAGCTGCGGTGCCGGCATCGAGGGACTCCAGGACAGGTAAGTGGCCATTTATTAAAGAGGAAGTAAACCCTGATGGGCGTTACTTCCTCTTTGTTTCCCTGCAAAGGTAAAGCGTAATGGACTACTATGCATCTCATAGTAGCCAATTATGTGACACTTACCTGCAGGCAGGGCTGGACAGGGACAGAAATTTGGCCCTGGACTTCATCCAGACTGGCCTCTCCCATGGCAGCTGAGCAACTCCCGCACCCCCCCCCCAGCCACCCAAGCCCCCTCTCCCCCTTCACTAGCTACTAGCCGTTCTACTTTTATTAAAGTAGAACGGCTGGTACTGGTCCTCTTATAGGCAGTACCAGTGGGGAAGCTAGACATTATTTCACCCGGGGCAAAGAATCAGTTCTGTGCCCCCTTATGGGACAAAATTAGGCAGAAGTGAGAAACTCCCAGGCCCTAGCTGTTGAGTCAGCTGTCTGTCCCCTCCCCCCATGCTCCTCTGTCGTCCCCTCTGGTCCTCCCCCTGCTTCTCTGTTCCCCCCAGGTGAAACCTGCGGGGAGGGAGAGGAGGTGGGCGCTGTGGGAAGGGAGAGACAGAGGAACAGAGGGGGGCGGCAGTCCGCTGTCACTGAAGCCGGCCCACTGAGCCATCGGCCCACCAGGAAACTCCCTGTAGTCCCAATGGCCAGTCCATCCCTGCCTGCAGGAGAAGCCCGTGATGTCCCCGTCTTCCTCGCTAGTAGCGAGCGTCCATCTTCACCCCTCTTCCTTCCGGGGACCCAAACTCCGGCTCTGTGAGTGGCCGGAGTCGCGTGACGTCACTCCCGCCACTCCTGGCATGACCCGAGTTAGAAATGGCGCAACGTGCCCCAACGTACGTCGTTTCGCAAATATCTCCTAGACCGTGCAGGTCTGGGAGATATTTCCGAGCACCTACAGGTAAGCCTTAATCTAGGCTTATCTGTAGGTTAAAGTGGTTGTAAAGGGTTTGAAATTTACGTAGTTTGCGAAAGTGAACGTGAATGGCGTCCAGCGCCATTCACGATTCACTTACGCAAACTACGTAAATTTCAAATTTCGCGACGCGAGAACGACGGGTATACGTAGCGATGGCTGCCCCTGCTAATAGCATGGGCAGCCTTACGCAAAAACCGCCGTACGCAAACGACGTAAACTGCGTACGCAGGGCTCGCGTAACGTTGAGAATCGGCGTTAGTATGCAATTTGCATACTATACGCTGACCACAACGGGAACGCCACCTAGCGGCCTGCGCAAGAATGCAGCCTAAGATATGAGGGCATAAGAGCCTTATGCCACGCATATCTTAGGCTGCAGTCGGCGTAACGAGCTCTCTGAATCGGGAGAAGTCGTTACGCCGGGGCAAGTAAGCAATTGCACTGCGTAACTATGGTTACGCAGGCGCAATTGCTCTTTGAATCTACCCCCCTCCCCGTCCTTAAAGCGGAGGTCCGCCCACCGGTGCAACAATTAAAAGCCAGTAGCTGCACATACTGCAGCTGTTGACTTGTAATGATTGGACACTTACCTGTCCTGGAGTCCAGCGATGTCGGCACCGCAGCTGATGTTTCCATCAGCTGTCGGGTGCATGCCGCCTCCATTGCGGGTAAGGGAACCCGGCAGTGTAGCCTTACGGCTTCACGCTGGGAACACTACTGCCCATGTGCGAGGCTCTGCTCCTCTCTCCTACTGGCCCGGCTGCCAGGAAAGGAGGAGGGAGCCCGAGCGGTGGCACAAATATCTGCGGCGAAGGCTCTCAGAAGTGGGGTCAGGATACCTATGAAAGACAGATATCCTGTCCCCCCCTCCGAAAGATGTCAAATGTGGCACCGGAGGGGGGAAGGAGTACAATGAATGGAAGTTCCACTTTTGGGTGGAACTCCGCTTTAAGTGCATGTCTAGCCAAAACTTTACTTTGCCTTGAATAGAGTAGGTAAGTATTACATCCCCTATTCAGTTATTTGTTTTTTGCTTTTTGTGTCCTATTAGGGAGATTTTCCTTTTACTTCCCATCTTGGTGATGCTACAGGAAATGAGGACAAATCTCCCCAAAGGGAGGAGAACTCTCATCTTGGACAGATGTCACCACATTGTCCCCATTGGAAGATTTTCCCTCACCTCTCACTGTGATGACAACTCCAAAATGTAGGATTCCATTCTTACTTTGTGTCTCAGTGACAATGGTCACCAGGACGTGTAGAGGGACGAATTACCCCAGCGGGGACACAGGCAGCTATAAATACTCGGCAGAGGGTCCAACACTTTCTCACTCTCTCCCAACTAAAAACGAGTTTTGCCTTTACAGATACTTTGAAATAAAAGGTTATGTCTAGTGAGAGGGGTCCCTGCAGAGATGTATTATGGCCTAGGCCGACAAGGCCCAGGCCTAGGGCGGCATTTTGCGGGGGGGCAGCGAAAAAGCCCCCTGTGCTCATCCCACTCTGTCCCCCTGTGCTTATCCCAACCTGTCCCCCTGTGCTCATCCCACCCTGTCCCCCTGTGCTCATCCCACCCTGTCCCCCTGTGCTCATCCCACCCTGTCCTCATCCCACCCTGTACCCCTGTGCTCATCCCACCCTGTCCCCCTGTGCTCATCCCACCCTGTCCCCCTGTCCTCCTCCCACCCTGTCCCCCTGTGCTCATCCCACCCTGTCCCTCTGTGCTCATCCCACCCTGTCCCCCTGTCCTCATCCCACCCTGTCCCCCTGTGCTTATCCCACCCTGTCCCCCTGTCCTCATCCCACCCTGTCCCCCTGTCCTCATCCCACCCTATCCCCCTGTGCTCATCCCACCCTGTCCCCTTGTGCTCATCCCACCCTGTCCTCATCCCTCCCTGTCCCCCTGTGCTCATCCCACCCTGTCCTCATCCCTCCCTGTCCCCCTGTGCTCATCCCACCCTGTCCTCATCCCACCCTGTCCCCCTGTGCTCATCCCACCCTGTCCCCCTGTCCTCATCCCACCTTATCCCTCTGTCCTCATCCCATGAAAATGACAGGACGAGTCTTAAAAAGGAAGGGGTGCGTCTTATATAAAGTAGGGGGTGCGCGAGTTTCACCAGGCCTAGGGCAGCACAAAACCTAAATACACCCCTGGGTCCCTGGAGCCTCATCATCCAAAAATTCCTAACACTAAGGAGTTCATTATAACAGAGCGGACAATGCTATGCGCTCTCCGTTATACTATGTAGGGCTACACATACCGCAACCCGCATTTTACAGCTCATTTATAAAATGTGGGCCACCCTGTGTATCCTGCACTGGTTCATGGTGTTCCCCCTGCTTGTCTCAGCAGAGAGAGATCTATGATTGGAGGAGAGCCGGTCACCTGACTTTGACAGATCTCCATACCGAGATCTCCTCCCAGCTTTCTCTTTTCTCCCACAAACTCCATTTATTCTTATTGTTCTCCACCAACTCTCAGACCCCCGAAGCCGGCGGAGCGCAACGCACATTTATAAAGCACATCGCTGGGCTCTAGATATCTTCAATGCTCTTCTGTTTAAGTGACAATAACTCCGCATTATAAAACTCTTCCAAAGAATTCCATTATTAAGAAGACTACGAAGTGGATTCTTTACTTACCTGTGGCGCATTTCCTCAGGACATATTGAAGGAACTTTCTTGATGATCCTTTGGGCGACCACTTTGTTCATGATATCCCTGATGACAAAGAAAGAAAGAGGTATATGAGATATCGGCTCTACACATATATAAGAATAAATATAACGGCTTCTAAACATTTTCACTTAGTAGAGGAACTTGTAAAAAGCGTCACATAGAAGTTCTATAAACTGGATATTGGAGAGGACTCTGCTTACTGATCAGTCCTATGGATCTCCATAATTCCAGTTCTCTAGTTTGAGGAATATGAAAGTCAGAGGGGCATGAAAAGGGCCCCTGTTCTCATCGGATTCCCCCCTCCCTCCGGTGCCACAATTGGCACCTTTCGGGGGGAGGACAAGATACCTGTCTTTGACAGGTATCCTTTCCCAATTCCGGCCCCCGAAAGGTGCCAATTGTGGCACTTTAGGGTGAAACTCCACTTTAACTACTTGCCGACCAGCCGCCGTCATTCTACGGCGGCAGGTCGGCTCTCCTGGGCGAGAGCACGTAGTATAACGTCAGCTCTTCGAGCGGCCCCCCGCTCGCCCCCGACTGCCGTGCGTGTGCCCGGCGGGCGCGATCGCCGCCGGGCACACGCGATCGCTCGTTACAGAGCGGGGACCGGGAGCTGTGTGTGTAAACACACAGCTCCCGGTGCTGTCAGCGGGGGAAATGCTGATTTTCTGTTCATACAATGTATGAACAGAGGATCAGTGTTTCCCCTAGTGAGGCCACCCCCCCCCCCACAGTAAGAACACACCCAGGGACATACTTAACCCCTTCCCCGCCCCCTAGTGTTAACCCCTTCACTGCCAGTGGCATTTTTATAGTAATCCAATGCATTTTTATAGCACTGATCACTATAAAAATGCCACTGGTCCCAAAAATGTGTCAAAAGTGTCCGAAGTGTCCGCCATAATGTCGCAGTACTGAAAAAAAATCGCTGATCGCCGCCATTACTAGTAAAAAAAATATATTAATAAAAATGACATAAAAATACCCCCTATTTTGTAAACGCTATAACCTTTGCGCAAACCAATCAATAAACGCTTATTGCGATTTTTTTTAAGAAAAATACGTAGAAGAATACGTCTCGGCCTAAACTGAGGAAAAAAAATGTTTTTTTATATATTTTTGGGGGATATTTATTATAGCAAAAAGTAAAAAATATTGATTTTTTTTCAAAATTGTCGCTCTATTTTTGTTTATAGCGCAAAAAATAAAAACTGCAGAGGTGATCAAATACCACCAAAAGAAAGCTCTATTTGTGGGAAAAAAAGCACGCCAATTTTGTTTGGGAGCCACGTCGCACGACCGCGCAATTGTCAGTTAAAGCGACGCAGTCCCGAATCGCAAAAAGTGCTCTGGTCTTTGACCAGCAATATGGTCCGGGGGGTAAGTGGTTAAGAACATATAAAATATGTCAATGACAATTGAAGCCGTCACATCGTCTTCCTGGAGGATTAAATTTCAGTAGTAAAATATGTAACTTGTTCCTCTATGTGTTATAAAGACACCCCCCAGGTATAGAGAACAGAAATCACTGGGGGGGGGGGCTTTTCATGCCCCTCTGACTTTCATATTACTCCAATTATAGAACTGGAATTATGGAGATTCATAGGACTGATCAGTAAGCAGAGTCCTCTCCAATATCCAGTCCGGCCGCAGCCAGCGGCCCGTGACGTCACCGCGGGACCCCGTCGTCATCCTCCGCCGGGGCCAATAGGAAAGAGGAGCGGGGCCTCGCACATGCGCAGTAGGGTTCCCGGCATGAAGCCCGAAAAGGCTACACTGCTGGGTAACCTTACCCGCAATGGCGGCGGCAGCACCCGACAGCTGATGGAAAAATCAGCTGCGGTGCCGGCATCGAGGGACTCCAGGACAGGTAAGTGTCCATTTATTAAAGAGGAAGTAAACCCTGATGGGCGTTACTTCCTCTTTGTTTCCCTGCAAAGGTAAAGCATAATGGACTACTATGCATCTCATAGTAGCCAATTATGTGACACTTACCTGCAGGGGAAGCCCGTAATGTCCCCATCTTCCTCGCTAGTAGCGAGTGTCCATCTTCACCCCTCTTCCTTCCGGGGACGCGAACTCCGGCTCTGTGAGTGGCCGGAGTCGCGTGACGTCACTCCCGCCACTCCTGGCATGACCCGAGTTAGAAACGGCGCAACGTGCCCCAACGTACGGCGATTTGCAAATATCTCCTAGACCGTTCAGGTCTGGGAGATATTTCCAAGCACCTACAGGTAAGCCTTAATCTAGGTTTATCTGTAGGTTAAAGTGGTTGTAAAGGGTTTACAACCACTTTAAAAGCCAATGGCTGCAGTATGTGTAGCTGCCGGCTTTTCATTATTATTTTTTCCCCCGGAACACCGCTTTAAAGTATATTTATATAGAAAAACGTGTACTTACCTCCTCTCCGCTGGGTCATTGGTTTTCAAGAACATTCCCATTAGTTCCGTCCTCTGAGTTGCCACCTCCTGCTCATGTTTCGTAGACTTTGGCTCTTCCGGTGGCATTTCCTGTGATTCTTGGTTGGTTTCCACAATTTTAAGCTATAAAAAAAAAAGAAGATGTTAAGTTGATGTTCAGATTTTAAAAATGGAACTAAAATTTCTATCTTTGTCTCTCAGTTGGCCGACAAATTGGATCCTCTGCCAAGTTTTTATTGCAGTCTGTGTCCCCGCTGGGGAGATTCCCCCCTTTATTTGTTCTGGTGACAACCCTAAATTTTAGAGTTGTCATGAAAGCAAGAGTTGGAGGGGGATCATCCAATGTTCTGGGGAACTTACTAAGTTTGGGCATTCCCCTCACTTCAGAGAGATTTCTTCTCACTTCCTGTTGCAGCTTCAAATCAGGAAGTAAAGGGAAATCTCCCTAACAGGAAATAGACTACAAAAATTGATGGGGGTTTCAGCCTACCCTACTCTATCCAAAACTAATAATTCACGCTGCTTCTTTTGGCCGTTGGCTTTCCTATCAGGTATGGAAGGGTTACGGAAACTCCTAATAGGAAACCCAAGCAGCGTGAATTATTTGTGTTGGATAGAGTAGGGGAGGCTGAAACCCCCATCAATTTTTGTAGTCTATTTCCTGTTAGGAAGATTTCTCTTTACTTCCTGATTTGAAGCTGCAACAGGAAGTGAGAAGAAATCTCTCTGAAGTGAGGGGAATTCCCATCTTAGTAAGTTCCCTGAACATTGGATGATCCCCCTCCAACTCTTGCTTTCATGACAACTCTAAAATTTAGGGTTGTCACCAGAACAAATAAAGGGGGAATCCCCCCAGCGGGGACACAGACTGCAATAAAAACTTGGCAGAGGATCTAATTCCAGCTTCCCGTTAGAGGATACTTACCGTTGTGGTCTCGCTGCTTTTAGATGTTTTGTCCCGGCGGAATAATTTTAGAAAGCGTCTGAATCGGCTTTTTTTCTTCTCTTCTCTTGGAACATTGCTCCGTTCCAAGATCTCCTCACAATGCTGGACGCCTTCCTTCTCCTCCTCCTCGGGTGGAATCCTGTAAGAGAAATGTGAAATATTTAGTTTTGCTAACATTTTAGGATTAAAGTAAACTAAAACAGAGATTGTATGAGCTTTATATTTTACTAAAATTATGTCCATTAGTTAAAGGGGTTGTAAAGGTACAATTTCTTTTTCCCTAAATATCTTCCTTTACCTTAGTGCAGTCCTCCTTCACTTACCTCGTCCTTCCATTTTGCTTTTAAATGTCCTTATTTCTTCTGTGAAATCCTCACTTCCTGTTCTTCTGTCTGTAACTCCACACAGTAATGCGAGGCTTTCTCCCTGGTGTGGAGTGTCGTGCTCGCCCCCTCCCTTGGACCACAGGAGAGCCAGGACGCCCACTAACACACAGCTCCTTTCTCTATCTGCAACGTAGAGAGCGTCCTGTCAATACCATAGGCGTGCGCACAGGCACACCCTAATCATCCTGTGCAGCACAGATTTCCCTTACTGCCCTGGCTCCCATCTTTCCCCTTGCAGCGCTGCCCCCTCTCCTATCGGCTGTTACTGCTGGGATGTTTTAGGAGTCTGGAAGGGGTCAGTAAATATGTAATTTACCCGCCCCTTCCCTTTCTGAACGAACACCGTTAGCGATCGGTAGTGTGTGTTTGGGCTTTGGGGTGCAGACCCTAATGCAATAGGCCTGCGAAAACCTATGGTCAATACTAAGGAGTTCATTATAAGAGAGACAATGCCGTGCGCTCTCCGTTATATAGGGCTACGCATACTGCAACCCGCATGCAGCTCATTTATAAAATGCGGGCCACTAATTTCCCCTTATATGTTCTTAAAATATATTTATATAGCAAAAGGTGTACTTACCTCTTCAGATGGAGTTCTGCATGCTCATTTGAATCTTCCACCCTTCTCAACTTCTTTTTCAACT
The DNA here is from genome assembly GCF_905171775.1 of Rana temporaria. Classification (NCBI taxonomy): domain Eukaryota; kingdom Metazoa; phylum Chordata; class Amphibia; order Anura; family Ranidae; genus Rana; species Rana temporaria. Next base: position 8,476,262 of record NC_053495.1, on the reverse strand, counting down.
TCTTTTCCGCCTTTTCCCACTCCTTTTCCTCTTTTTCCCACTCCTTTTCCTTCTTTTTCCGCTCCTCTTTATTTTTCTTAAGCTCCTTTTTCACCTTTTTCCACTTCTTTTCCTCCTCGTGGTCCTGTTTTTCTCCCTTCAGTGCCTTCTTTACGAAAGCTTTTAGGCTCCACTTTGGCTTTTCTTCGTATGTGTTCATGGTTCTAATCTATAAAAGAAAAAAAAGAAAAAAAAACTACGACGTTAGTTTGATGTAAAGATTTTAACCGGTTCCCGACCGGCTCACATAGATATACTGCTGCAGAAGGATTCTCCTGGGCAAAACCCCCTTACAGGTACGGCTTTTCCTTTAAGAGCCGCCAGAGGGCGTGCGTGCGCCCGCCCGCCATGACTCTCCTGGGCAAAACCCCCTTACAGGTACAACTTTTCCTTTAAGAGCCGCCAGAGGGCGTGCGTGCGTGCGCCCGCCCGCCCGCCCGCCATGACTCTCCTGGGCAAAACCCCCTTACAGGTACAACTTTTCCTTTAAGAGCCACCAGAGGGCGTGCGTGCGCCCGCCCGCCATGACTCTCCTGGGCAAAACCCCCTTACAGGTACAACTTTTCCTTTAAGAGCCACCAGAGGGCGTGCGCGCCCGCCTTGGCTCTCTAGGGCGAAACCCTGTGCGGCTTTTACTTTAAGAGCTGCCAGAGGGCGTGCGCGCGCCCGCCCGCCATGACTCTCCTGGGCAAAACCCCCTTACAGGTACGACTTTTCTCTTAAGAGCATGCGCCCGCCCTCCATGGCTCTCCCAGGCAAAGCCCTGTACAGCTTTTCCTCTAAGAGCCGCCAGAGGGCGTGTACGTGGACGCCCGCCATGGCTCTCCTCGGCGAACCCCTGTAGGCTTTTTCTTTAAGAGCCGTCAGAGGGCGTGCGCACGCCCGCCCGACATGGCTCTCCTGGACGAAACCCCATACAGGTACGGCTTTTCCTTTAAGAGCCGCCAGAGGGCGTGCGTGCGCGCCCGCCTGCCATGGCTCTCCTGGGCGAAAACCTATACGAGTACGTCTTTTCCTTTAAGAGCCGCCAGAGGGCGTGCACGCACCCGACCTGCCATGGCTCTCCTGGGTGAAAACCTATACGGGTATGGTTTTTCCTTTAAGACCCGCCAGACGGTGTGCGCGCACCTGCCTGTCATGGCTCTCCTGGATGAAACCCCATACCGGTACGGCTTTTCCTTTAAGGGCCGCCAGAGGGCGTGCGCCCGCCCGCCATGGCTCTCCAGGGAAAAACCCTGTACGTGTACGGCTTTCCCTTTAAGAGCCGCCAGGGGGCGTGCGCCCGCCCGCCATGGCTCTCCAGGGCGAAACCCCGTACGTGTACGGCTTTCCCTTTAAGAGCCGCCAGAGGGCGTGCACCCGCCCGCCTGCCATGGCTCTCCTGAGTGAAGCCCTGCTAGGCTAGGGAGATTTCTCTTTATTTCCTGAATTGGAGATGCAACAGGAAGTGAGAAGAAATCTCCCTACAGTGAGGGGAACTCCCATCTTAGGCTGTAGTGCCCAGAACATTGGATGATCCACCTTCAACTCTTGTTCTCGTGACAACTCTAAGGGGCAGATCCACAAAAGAATTACGCCGGCGTATCTATTGATACGCCGCGTAATTTAAAATTTTCAGCGTTGTATCTTTGTTTTGTATCTACAAAACAAGATACGACTGCATCTGGGATCGATCCGACAGGCGTACGTCTTAGTACGCCGTCGGATCGTAGATGCATTTTTCCGCCGGCCGCTAGGTGGCGTTTCCGTCTAATTCCACGTCGAGTATGCAAATTAGCTAGTTACGGCGATCCACGAACGTACGTCCGGCCGGCGCATTTTTTTACGTCGTTTGCGTTCGGCTTTTTCCGGCGTATAGTTACCCCTGATATTATGAGGCGTACTCAATGTTAAGTATGGCCGTCGTTCCCGCGTCGAATTTTGAATTTTTTACGCCGTTTGCGTAAGTCGTGCGCGAATAGGGATTTGCGTAGAATGACGTCACCGTCGGAAGCATTGGCTTGTTCCGGTTTATTTTCGAGCGTGCGCACTGGGATACCCCCACGGACGGCGCATGCGCCGTTCAAAAAAAACGTTGTTTACGTCGGGTCAGGACGTATTTACATAAAACACGCCCCCATCACATCCATTTGAATTCCGCCCCCTTACGCCGCCAAAGATACACTACGCCGCCGTAACTTACGCCGCGAATTCTTTGAGGATTCGAAAAAAAAAATAAGTTACGGCGGCGTAGTGTATCTTAGATACGCTACGCCCGGCGGATATATGCGCAGGTCTACGTGGATCTGCCCCTAAACGTTTAGGGTTGTCACCAGAACAAATAAAAGGGGGGGAATCTCCCCAGCGGGGACACCGACTGCAATAAAATCGAATGTTACCTTCCTGTTGGAGGAAACTTACCCTTGTTGTGCTGCTAAGCTCGAAAGCTTTATCAGATCTGGCGTTTGCCTCGCCTCTCTCGTCTCTCTCATGTGCTTTATAAAAGCTTGTGATTGGCTCTTCTCTCTTCTCTTTCAGATCAAATGCTCTGTAAGAAATCCTGGAAGAGAAAGTTTCATTCAATACATTTTGTTCTGCTAAAATCTTGGAAACAATGTGAAATAAAACAACAGAATATAGCGCTTCCCATGAAGGGGGTCAGCTGTTGTGGGGGAGGAGCCGAGAGAGCCGCCGCGGGACCCCAGAAAAGGAGGATCGGGGGCCACTCCGTGCAAAACGAACCGCACAGTGGAGGGAAGTATGACATGTTTGTTATTTTAAAAAATATATCTTTACAACCCCTTTAAGTTATTTTTTGCTATCTGCAGACTATTAGGGAAACGAGAGCAAATCTCCCCAAAGTGAGGAGAACTCTCATCTTGGACAGGTGCATAGGTGTGCGTTAGGGTGGGCACCAGGGGCGGCCCGTCCATTAGGAGCGCACAGGCACCGTCCCCCCCTATCCATGCATCCCACCCCCTAATCTACACGCGGGGGCGCCGGAAGCATGGATTCCTATGGGTCTTTTTTTTTAAGCACGTGATTAGAGCCATAGGCTCTGATAGGCTTCAAAAATGGGTGGGCTCGGGGCTCAGAGCACTGCACTCCGAGCGCAGTGCTCTATAATATATAATTATATATGTGAGAGCTATAGAAGTATTTATTAATAATAATAATAATAATAATAATAATATATGTGAGAGCTATATAAGTATTTAATATGAATTATTATTATTATATATGCGAGAGCTATAAAGGTATTTAATATGAATAAGAATAATTAGTAATAATAATAATAATATATGTGAGAGCTATAGAAGTATTTAATAATAATTATTATTATTATTATAATAATTATTATATATGTGAAAGCTATATTAATTCAATATGCATAAGAATAAGAATAAGAATTATTATATACGTGAGAGCTACATAAGTATTCAATATGCATAAGAATAAGAATTATAATAATAATTATTATATATGTGAGAGTTATATAAGATTTTAATAATAATAATAATAATTATTATTATTATTATTATTATTATTATTATTATTATTATTATAATAATAATAATAATAATAATAATAATAATAATAATAATAATAAATGTGAGAACTATATAAGTATTTAATAATAGTTATAATAATAATAATTATTATTATTATTATTATTATTATTATTATTATAATAAGTATTATTATTATTATTATATATGTGAGAGCTATATAAGTATTTAATATGAATAAAAATAATAATTATAATAATTATATATGTGAGCGTTATATAAATATTTAATACTAATAATAATAAGTATTATTATATATGTGAGAGCTATATAAATATTTAATACTAATTATTATTATTATTATTATTATTATTATTATTATATGTGAGCGCTATATAAGTATTTAATATGAATAAGAATAATAATAATTATTATATATGTGAGAGCTATATAAGTATTTATGAATGAGAACAATAATTATAATAATAATAAGAATAATTATAAGAATAATAGCTATAATAATAATTATTATTATTATTATTATTATATATGTGAGTGCAATATAAGTATTTAATATAAAGAAGAAGAATAATTATAATAATAAATTATATATGTGAGAGCTATATAAGTATTTAATACTAATAATAATTATTATTCTTATATATGTGAGGGCTATATAAGTATTTAATATGAATAAGAATAATACTAATAATAATTATTATATATGTGAGAGCTATATAAGTATTTAATATGAAAAAGAATAATAATAATAATTATTATATATGTGAGAGCTATATAAGCATTTAATAATAATAATAATAATAATTACAACAATAATTATTATATATGTAAGAGCTATTTAAGTATTTAATAATAATAATAATAATAATAATTATTATTATTATTTTTTTTATATTTATTATAATTATATATGTGAGAGCTATGTAAGTATTTAATAATAATAATAAACCCGGTGTGTGGCTGCGGTGGGGACATTAGAGTGTAAGCTCCTAATGCCAATAGGGAGTCATTAGACAAATATTGAACAACAAGGACCAGCAATGACATCTTATTATTTGGACAGATTTCTGAACCCATCACTAAAAATAAAGGCGCCCCCCCCCCCCCCAGATCTGAAATGTCAGTTGGAATCTAAGAATAGCGTTGCCACGGTGATGGAAAGTCCCTGCAATCAGTGTCAGTCCAGCTGTTACATTCCTCTATAGATACATTATAGTTATATATAAAAATCAGAAATATTTGGGATCAATGAACTCCAATAACATTAATAAGGACTTATAGACGATCGGGGTGAAGATTGATCGTCATCAGATCAGATTATGAGGAGAAAAGAAGGAATTTTAGGAGGAGAGAAAGAAAACGCATCCTACTTACCTGAAGCTCAAGTCACAACTGAGCAGCTAGTCCGATCCGCCTGCTACTTAAGCCTTGCTACTGTGATGTCACGAGTGGGAGGAGTCAGGGAGATTTGCTCCGCCTGCGAGTAAACAAGCTTTGTGATGTCATGAGTGGGAGATTTGGCACCACCGACCGGTGGTATATGCGCGCTTCCCAAATAAATAGTAATAAATAAATAAATAAATAAGATTTGAAATCTTTAACTCTTTCACTGCCAGAGGAATTTTTGCTTTTTTTTTTTTATGTTTTCAAACACCAAGCGCCTGAAAATGACATAACCCCGCCCACACATGTTTTTTTTTTTTTATAAACGTTTTATTTAATCACATATAGATAAATATAATATCAATTACGTTTTTTTTTCTTTTTTCTCTTATTTTGTTTCTGATTTAATTAAAAATAAATTAAAAAAATCAAATACAGATACAAAAAAGTGTTATTTAGATTTTTTTTATTATTTTTGTTACTTTCAGCGGTGAATGTAAACAAAGAGGAGCTGCACCACCGACCTCCCACCACCGGGGGCAGCCGCGTCACCACCATCCGACCCTCCCAGAGCTATACGGCGGCTCCCTCCGGTACCGGGATGGCGGTGGGTCGGCTCCCTCCGGTACCGGGATGGTGACATCGGCGACCTCTAGCGGCGGGACGGCGGATTGTCCTCCGCGGCAATTTCCGGTTGTATTAGACGCTTTCCGGTCATGCGCGGAACGAAAGTGTTGTCTGTCTTTAGTGCGGGCGGAAGTGACGGTGGCGGGAGGGGATGCTGTGCTGGCGGAAGTGGCTGTGAGACCAGGAAGTAGCCGGTGAGGCGGCGGAGGATGGAGGAGGAGAGCCTGGAGGCGCGGATCAGTGAGTGCGGGGGACCGGGACCGGGGGAGGGGCAGGTGGCGGGGAGTACTCTGTGTCGTTTTTTTTTGCCGTCTGCACAACTTCCTGTCCGTGTGACGTCACTTCTAGGGTGATGTCACGAGTTGGTGTCAGGGTGGGACACGGGACTGGGTGTAGTATGTGTGCAGCTTCCATCAGAGGCTTCTCACACAGTGTTCACCCCTCCCCCACCCAGAGCAAGAGAATCCCCATATGTGTCATGAGAGGACCAATGTCCCCAGGGGGGTTCCTATAATTGTAATGACCATATGGGGGGTTCTGGAGGTCCTCATATCTGTATCGGGGGTTCCAGGGGTCCTCATGTCTGTATCGGGGGTTCCAGGGGTCCTCATGTCTGTATCGGGGGTCCTCATGTCTGTATCGGGGGTTCCGGGCATCTTCATGTCTGTATCGGGGGTCCTCATGTCTGTATCAGGGGTTCAGGGGGTTCCTCATATCTGTATCGGGGTCCTCGTGTCTGTATCGGGGGTTCCAGGGGTCCTCATATCTGTATCGGGGTCCTCGTGTCTGTATCGGGGGTTCCAGGGGTCCTCATATCTGTATCGGGGGTCCTCATGTCTATATTGGGGGTTCCGGGGATCTTTATGTCTGTATCGGGGTCCTCATGTCTGTATCGGGGGTTCCGGGCATCTTCATGTCTGTATCGGGGGTCCTCATGTCTGTTAAGGGGGTTCTTGTGATCCTCATGTCTATATCGGGGGTTCTTGTGATCCTCATGTCTGTATCTGGGGTCCATATGTCTATATTGGTGGTTTAGGGGGCCCTCACGTCTGTATGGGGGGGGGGTCTAGGTGGTCCTCACGTCTGTATGGGGGGGGGTCTAGGTGGTCCTCACGTCTGTATGGGGGGGGGGGGGGGTCTAGGTGGTCCTCACGTCTGTATGGGGGGGGGTCTAGGTGGTCCTCACGTCTGTATGGGGGGGGGTCTAGGTGGTCCTCATGTCTGTATCCGGGGGGTCCTCATGTCTGTATCGGGGGTCTAGGTGGTCCTCATGTCTGTATCGGGGGGGGGGGGTCTAGGTGGTCCTCACGTCTGTATCCGGGTGGTTTCGGGGGATCCTCATGTCTGTATCGGGGGTGGGTTCTTGCGGTCCTCACGTCTATATGAGGGGGTCTGGTGGTCCTCATGTCTGTATCCGGGGGGTTTCGGGGGTCCTCATGTCTGTATCGGGGGTCTAGGTGGTCCTCATGTCTGTATCGGGGGTCCTCATGTCTGTATGGGGGGTCTAGGTGGTCCTCATGTCTGTAGTAGGGGGTTCTTGCGGTCCTCATGTCTGTATCGGGGGGGGGGGGGTACTTGCGGTCCTTGTGTTTGTATCGGGGGTCTAGGTGGTCCTCATGTCTGTATCGGGGAGGGGGGGGGGGCTTGCAGTCCTCATGTCTGTATGGGGGGGTTCTTGTGGTCCTCATGTCTGTATCGGGGAGGGGGGGGTACTTGCAGTCCTCATGTCTGTATGGGGGGGTTCTTGTGGTCCTCATGTCTGTATCTGGGTTCTGGTGATTCTCATGTCTGTATCGGGGGGGGTACTTGCGGTCCTTGTGTTTGTATCGGGGGTTTCGGTGGTCCTCATGTCTGTATGGGGGGGTTCTTGCGGTCCTCATGTCTGTATCGGGGGTCCTCGTGTTAGTATCGGGGGGTTTCGGTAGTCCTCATGACACCCCCCGGGGAGGAGATGGTAGTCGTAAAAAAAAAAATCTTTCTTTCTTTCACAGATCGGGCTACAAACCCCCTGAACAAGGAGCAGAGCTGGGAAGATGTGGAGGCGTTCTGTCATCAGCTCAACCGTGACCTGGAGGGGTACGACTACCACCACCATCATCTCCTCATAACTAGTGCTGACCTGTAACAATGTATCCAGATGGAGGTTCTATTTAAAGAGAAGCTCCCCCCCCCCCCCCCCCAAAAGGAAAGTCAGCAGCTACAAATACTATATAAATACTTGTAGCTGCTGAATTTTAGTATAAGGACACTTGTCCTGGGACTCGGCGCCGCCCTCGCCCGACCCGATTCTTCAGCTGGCTTCGGGCGCCGACATCTTAACTGAGGGAAACCGATTCCTCCCCCCTTCCCCAGATTTCCGGGACCTGTGATGTGTCCAAGAAAGCTGCAGGGGGAGCCGCAGCAATCCGACCAGAAGTGGGAGCGAGTACCTGTCAAAACCAGGTGTCGTCCCGCCCCCCCCAAAAAACATTCCAGTTGTTAGATGGGAGGGGAGGGGTTACAAACAAGCAGAACCTCCCCTTTTGGCTGCATATCCATATATGGTAATCGTGTAATAATATTATTAGGCGGAGCTCCTCTTTATGGGTACAGATGATATGTAATAATAGGTACGGCTCCTCCTCTTTATATCATATCAGGTGGAGCGCCTCTTTATGATATCATTATATGGCGGCCCGTTACTAATGTATCTAGGCGGAGCTCCTCTTTATGATAGATCAGTATATCTAATACTATATTCAGGCGGAGTTCCTCTTTATGATATCAGATCAGTATATCTAATACTATATTCAGGCGGAGCTCCTCTTTATGATATCAGATCAGTATATCAGGCGGAGTTCCTCTTTATGATATCATTATATGGCGGCCCATTACTAATATATCAAGGCGGAGTTCCTCTTTATGATATCAGATCAGTATATCTAATTCTATATTCAGGCGGAGTTCCTCTTTATGATCTCTTCCTTTTATCTCGGAATATAGAGGCAGAAAAAACGGGATACAAAAACTTTTAAAGCGGCTGTAAAGGAACAAGGTTTTTTACCTTTGTGCATTATATGCATGGAGGTAAAAAAAAACTTCTGAGTGCTGCTCCCCTAATACTCACCTGAGCCCCCTCACCATCCAGCGTTGTGCACAAGAGACTTGACTGTCCCAGGACTCCCTCTCCTCATTGGCTGAGACAGCAGTGGGAGCCAATGGGTATGCCCGCTGCTGTCTCAGCCATTGAGGAGAGGGAGTCCTGGCACTGCCGAGTCTTTCATGCACATCGCTGGTTCGAGAGGGGGCTCAGGTGAGTAGCAGCACACAAAAGGTTTTTCACAGCCAGTGAGCCAATTAGAAGAGAGCGGGGGGTGGGGGGGATGGGAGTGAGCTAAGCCACAGCACTATGTGCCTTTTGGACGCATAAAGCAGCAGCTCGGGAGCAAACACGCACCAGTGCCCCCAGGGAAAACCGGAGGAGCCAGGAGTGCCGATGAGGGACCCAAAAAGAGGACCGGGGCTGCTGACTTAATTTTTTTTTGTCCCCTTTTTCTGCCTCTATATTCTGTGAGAAAAACAAGAGAAACAAGATAAATGGAAGATATCATAAAGAGGAACTTCGTCTGAATATAGTATTAGATATACTGATCTGATATCATAAAGGGGAACTCCGCCTGAATATGGTATTAGATATACTGATCTGATATCATAAATAGTGCAAAACCACTACACAGAGCAGGTAAGTAGAACATGTTCGTTTAAAAAAAAAAAAAAAAAGCTTTAAAGTGGAAGTAAACCCATCCATAAAACCGTTTCATTTCCGGCACGTGCCAGAAATGTAACACCTCCCATTGGTTGTGCTCTCAACCAAACTGTCAAACCATCCAATGGCTGGTGTCATAACTGATCACATGTGCAGCATCATGGCAGCTGTAGATTAAACAGAGGCAAGGATGGCGGCTTCCTTGGCTGAGAACGATGGGGGGGTTACTTTCACTTTTAGTGCCAATTTAATATACAGACACTTTCCTCTCCGGGGATCCAGCGCTGTCTTCTCTTGGGCCGGCCCTTCGCCGGTCTTCAGGTTCCTAGTGCCGCCATGTTGACTGTGGGAAGCCAATTGTGACTTCACAGCCGACAAATCTGTGCACTCAGGTTGCTGGCAGAGGGGGGGGGGGGGGGCTAAAGTTGCACTTCGATCGCCTAGGCAATTGGAGAGGAAGTGGGAGAAGTTACGTGTCAGGAAAAAAAGCCAAATGGGGAAGAAGAGGGAGGTGGAGAATCGGGGGAACTTCCCTTTTTAGTATATGAATGGTAGAGACCACAGGAGCAACAAGAGGTTGTGATGGTATTTATTTATGTTGTAATTGCACTGGTGTCACAATTGGTGGATGGATTTAGTTCATTTTTATGTTTATAGAAGGGGTATTATAATTAAAGTGTTTTTTTTATGTCTGTATATGTAGTAATATGTCTAGGCGGGGCTCTTCTTTATGATATCAGATTGTATATGCAATATTATATCTCGGTGACGCTCCCTGTCTGATATCGGCTGTGTGTGGATAGATATAGATATAGAGAGAGAGATATATAGAGATATATATATATATATGAGAGAGAGAGAGAGAGAGAGAGATCTATAGCTAGATCTATATCTATGCAGAGCTTCTCTTTATGATATCAGAATACAGGGGCCCTTTAACAATCTATGTAGGCGGAGCTCCTCTTTATGATATCAGATGGGTCTATGTAGGCGGAGCTCCTCTGTATGATATTGGATGGGTCTGTGTAGGCGGAGTTCCTCTTTATGATATCAGATGGGTCTATGTAGGCGGAGCTCCTCCTTATGATATCGGATGGGTCTATGTAGGCGGGGCTCCTCTTTATGATATCGGATGGGTCTATGTAGGCGGGGCTCCTCTTTATGATATCGGATGGGTCTATGTAGGCGGGGCTCCTCTTTATGATATCAGATGGGTCTATGTAGGCGGAGCTCCTCTGTATGATATCGGATGGGTCTATGTAGGCGGAGCTCCTCTGTATGATATTGGATGGGTCTATGTAGGCGGAGCTCCTCTTTATGAAATCGGATGGGTCTATGTAGGTGGAGTTCCTCTGTATTCTCGATCACTAATGCGGAGTGTTTCCTCTTTCAGGCCTCAGCTGGCCACACGGCTCCTGGCACACAAGATCCAGTCCCCTCAGGAGTGGGAGGCCATGCAAGCTCTGGCGGTGACTTCATTGTTTTATCTTCTATTAGATGTATACAGATTCCGGGAATGTGGAGGGGGGAGGCTTGTTGGTAATTTACAGCTGGGGCAGGAAGACCTGATGGGGAGGGGGGGGGGGCGGTCATCTCTCCCCGTTTTCCACCCAAAGCACACACATTGCTCCCTCCCTCACCTGAGTCCGGCGCAGGCATTGCTCCCTCCCTCCCCTGAGTCCGGCGCAGGCATTGCTCCCTCCCTCCCCTGAGTCCGGCGCAGGCATTGCTCCCTCCCTCCCCTGAGTCCGGCGCAGGCATTGCTCCCTCCCTCCCCTGAGTCCGGCGCAGGCATTGCTCCCTCCCTCCCCTGAGTCCGGCGCAGGCATTGCTCCCTCCCTCCCCTGAGTCCGGCGCAGGCATTGCTCCCCCCCACGTATCCTCCTGTAGCACACACATTGGTCCCTCCCCTGTGTCCCGCCTCCAGCACACACATTGGTCCCTCCCCTGTATCTCGGCCCTAGCAAACACATTGGTCTCTCCCATGCTCACAATGGTCTGTCCTCTGTATCCCTCCCTAGCACACACATTGGTACCTCCCTCTCTCCATATCCCACCCCCAGTACATCCTTCAACCCACACACCAAACTGCCCACCAACCTACACTATCATTACTTTCTCATTGGTATGTGGCTTACCTGTACTCATCCTTCTCCTCCTCCCACAGCTCTCTCCTCTTCTGTACAACTCCCACCTGATATGTCCCAAGTGTCCTCCCCTACAGACATACATCCAGTGTCCACACTCTCGCCCCTGCGTCCCCCTTGCTCTAGCCGGCCCCCCCTGCGTCCCCCTTGCTCTAGCCGGCCCCCCCTGCGTCCCCCTTGCTCTAGCCGGCCCCCCCTGCGTCCCCCTTGCTCTAGCCGGCCCCTGTCTCCCCCACTGTGATCATGTGACTGCTGCCTTCTGTGTCTTTTTGCTGGTTGTATTTCTGCACTTTTTAGGGAAGCCAAACATTTTATTCCTAGTTATATTGGACTGTCAATAAAACAATAGCCCAAAAATTCATTTTTTCCTGATTGCTCATCATCTGATCTTAAATCTCATTCAGGTTCTGGAAGCATGCATGAAAAACTGCGGGAAAAGGTTTCACAGCGAGGTTGGAAAATTTCGGTTCCTTAATGAGCTGATTAAAGTCGTTTCTCCGAAGGTGAGAATTGTTCAGATCTCTTCCAGATTTTCTTGCAGAGAGAGCAGACCGATACAAAGGTTTCAGTGGGGAGATGACTAGGAGACCCGGACTTTGGATTGGTCACCTGCACAATGGATGTTGGTGGTCTCTCCATTATCTGGCCGTCTGAGGGATGGGATGACTGCCCACTGCTGTGTAGTCTTTCCCATTAAAGCGGTAGTCAACTCCTTTTTTTGAAGGGTGAAGATGGAAGCCTCTGCAGCGGTGGCGGTGCGCTGCTGGAGGGCTTTGTTTCAAGGTAAGTCTTTCATAATGTGCTAGTATGCGACGCATACTAGCACATAATGATATTGCCTTGCGAGAAGAAACTTATTTTTTTTTTCTCCAAGAGTTTACTACCGCTTTAGACAGAAACTACTGCGGGGAAATCTCACTATTGTGGGAGGGGCAGAGACAAAGTACTGCGGGGAAATCTCACTATTGTGGGAGGGGCAGAGACACAAAGTACTGCAGGGAAATCTCACTATTGTGGGAGGGGCAGAGACACAAAGTACTGCAGGGAAATCTCACTATTGTGGGAGGGGCAAAGACACAAAGTACTGCGGGGAAATCCCACTATTGTGGGAGGGGCAGAGACACAAACTACTGCGGGGAAATCTCACTATTGTGGGAGGGGCAGAGACACAAAGTACTGCGGGGAAATCTCACTATTGTGGGAGGAGCAAAGACGCAAACTACAGCAAAATCTCACTATTGTGGGAGGGGCAGAGACACAAAGTACTGTGCGGAAATCTCACTATTATGGGAGGGGCATAGACGCAAACTACAGCAAAATCTCACTATTGTGGGAGGGGCAAAGACACAAAGTACTGCAGGAAATATCTCCGTTGTGGGAGGGGCAGAGACGCAAAGTACTGCAGGGAAATCTCACTATTGTGGGAGGGGCAAAGACACAAAGTACTGCAGGAAATCTCTCCATTGTGGGAGGGGCAAAGACACAAAATACTGCAGGGAAATCTCACTATTATGGGAGGGGCAGAGACGCAAACTACAGCAAAATCTCATTATTGTGGGAGGGGCAGAGTCACAAAGTTCTGCGGGAAATCTCACCATTGTGGGAGGGGCAGAGAGACCCCCTCACTCTAATATTCCTCAGTCCATATCATCCTGATGATGCTCCGTTATCTCTGTTTCAGACGTTGTAATGATTATCCTCTGTTACTCCTCAGTACCTCGGTACGCGCTCGCCAGAAAGAGTGAAGCAGAAGATATTAGAGATGCTGTACAGCTGGACGCTCGGACTCCCCAATGAAGTGAAGATCACAGAGGCCTACCAGATGCTGAAGAAACAAGGTGAGCTCATTTAAAGCGGTCGTAAACCTTTGTGTTTTTTCACCTTCATGCATCCTATTAAGGTGAAAAAACACCTTGCACTCCCTCCCCGAGCCCCCGTCTTACTTACCTGAGCCCCGAACTTCAGTGGGCGCGATCCCACGTCACTTTCCAAACGGCTTGTCGGCTCTTCATTGGTTAGATTGATAGCAGCGCAGCCATTGGCTCCCACTGCTGTCAGTCAAATCCAATGACGCAGCGCACCACGCGCGGGGGAGGCGGGGGCAAGTCATACACTCTGCAGCTATGGCTGCCACCTGTATAACATGGGAATGCGCCCGCAAGGTAACCCCCTTGGAGAGAGATTCCCAGAGGTGGTTAGCTCTTGCGGGGAGGAGCCGCGAGAGCTGCCGTGGGACCCCAGAAGAGGACGATCGGGGCCACTCTGTGCAAAACGAACTGCACAGTGGAGGTATGTTTTTTTTATTATATATATATGTGTGTGTGTGTCTGTGTGTGTGTGTGTGTGTGTGTGTGTATATATGTGTGTATATATATATATATATATATATATATATATATATATATATATATATATATATATAATGGTAAACTGAACCTTTACTATCACTTTAATGATAACTGTAACTACAGTTCTATCTAGTGTCTGGCGCTATGACAAGACACCATGTGACCTTCTTGTTCCTTGTAGGTATTTTAAAGGATGACCCCCAATTGCCAGCAGAAGCAATGATGCCCCTTCCTCCACCAAGGCCCAAGAATGCTATTTTTGATGATGATGAGAAATCCAAGGTAAGCATTACAGTTCAGGTCCCAGAGAGGATAGCTGTTTTCATATTTTGTGCCAGTTTCATCAAGGATAGTCTGTATATGTGACCAGCCTGGGTTCATGTAGCTGGATGTATATGAACTGTAGATAGCCTGGTATCTGTTTTGGACTAATATATATATATATAATATATATATATATATATACATACATACATACATACATACATACATACATACATACATATACACACACACACACACACACACACACACACACACACACACACACACCTACCCTTCACCAATTAGCCCTTGTTCCCACTGCCGCGGCATCGAAATCGACATCCCTGTGCGACTTCATCGCGGCTTGGATATGACTTCTTTAACAGAAGTCAATGCAAGTCGTGTTGAAGTCGCACCAAAGTAGGGCAGGAACCTTTGACTTGAGTCGCACCGATTAGAACGGTTCTATAGCCATTAATAAGGCGTGTATACTTGTCATGCGAACTCTCAAATGGCGGCGGTGTGAACCGGGGCTATACATATACAAATCTCTCTTACACGCAGCACCTAATAAGGAACACTTATGGGGTGTAATAAGATAGAAAATAGGGAAATGGGGAGTACATGGGAGGGGGGGGGGTTTTGCTTTAACACAATCCCACAAGATATGTAGAAGAGCAAAAATGAAGAATATAGCCTGGAGGCTGTAGCTTGGAGGTCATTGTAGCTGTGCTTCGCAGCGGCGGTTGTACCTCCTGGACTTTTTTACATTACACAGCCCCCCCCCAGTTTGTTACACAGACGCCCCCCTAACAGTTCTGGACCCCCTGCATGTTGCACAGACCTCCCTACAGTGCAGACCCCCCTACATTACAGCCCCCCTATACAAAAAAGCCCATACAGACCCCCCATACATTACAGAGACGTGACCTGCGTGCCGTCACGGTCCACCGGGCATATGCCTGGTATGCCCTGTGGCCAGTCCGGGCCTGGTTCCATTCATAGCATGTTTGGCAAAGGTTGTGTAGGTTCAGTGTATTTGGATAGTTAGTAATGCTCAAATGCAAATATCCATTTTACATATTGGGTTTTTAGCACAACTGGTATATAAATGAGACTGTGCATGAATTCTATTGACCTGGCAGTTTGGGTCCTAGAAAGAAATTGCACTAAAAGGCCAGTAACTTCTGTTCTGTGTCATATCCAGTGCCCGGCTATTCTTTGAGATCATCTACTTGTATTGTGCCTTTTTATAGCGTGACCACAAATAGGTTCCTTAAACCGTCTCTTTCCTCCTCCTGGCAGATGTTGGCCCGCCTGCTGAAGAGCACTCACCCTGAAGACTTACGAGCTGCCAACAAGCTCATTAAAGAAATGGTGCAGGAGGTAAGGAGGGATGTGTTGGTCCACCAGAGAACGCCTGACTACTTGGGGTTAGTGGTTGTCTTCCATTGCACTTCATACAGCTGCCTTCTTGAAGCCGAATTCCAAGAAACGTGAAAATTCTCCCATGCTGTGTGACTGCACCTCCACTGCAAGGTTTAACGCAGGGATCCTTAAACTACGGCCCTCCAGCTGTTGTAGAACTACACATCCCATGAGGCAATGTAACACACTGACTGTCACAGACATGACTAGGCATGATGGGAATTGTACTTCCTGAACAACTGGAGGGCCGTAGTTTGAAGACCCATGGTTTAACTGATTGTTCAGGTCTAAGACCCCCATACACACTATGGTGTAGATTCAGATAGGAGATACGACGGCGTATCTCCTGATACGTCGTCGTATCTGAGTCTGGCCGGTCGTATCTATGCGCCTGATTCATAGAATCAGTTGCGCATAGATTTCCCTAAGATCCGACCGACGTAAGTCTCTTACGCCGTCGTATCTTAGGCTGCATATTTATGCTGACCGCTAGGTGGCGCTTCCGTATATTTCCGCGAGGAATATGCAAATTAGTTAGTTACGCTGATTCAGAAACGTACGTCTGGCCAGCGTTTTTTTTTTTACGTGGTTTGCGTTAGGCTTTTTTATATATATATATATATATATATATATATATATATATAATTATATTATTTCAAAGCCGGGCACCCCTTCTATATACTTCCATGTTAAACGTAAGTCTAGTCATGGGCACAGTGAGGCATGCACATGGACACCCTAGGCTTATACTCGAGTGTATATATGGTACTTATCCACTCCTCCACTGGTAGTCTGGTCCCCCTGGCGCCTTCTCCCCCTTTCTCCAGTGGTCAAAGGCCTCATTCACACGGACGGATCGTTCAGGTCCACCTGTCCGTTTTGACGGCGGACCTGAACGGCCGATCCATGCACCCCTATGGAGCTTCGGATGTCAGCGGAGACATGTCCGCTGACATCCGACCCTATCCGATCCTCTAAAAACAGACGTATGGGGGGCACGTCCCCATCCGTCCATATCGGATCGGGTAAGATCTGATGAAAACGGACATGCTGTCCGTTTTCATCAGATCGCTCCATAGGAGACAGCGGTGCCCAACAAGCCCCTCCCCGCTCAATGAGCAGAGAGGAGCTTGTCATCAGTCGGCTCAGCGGAGATCTGCGGACTGATCTCCCGCTGAGCTGGTGGGAGCAAGCGGACTCCTTAGCGACGGAGTCCGCCTCGTGTGAATGGGGCCTAAGGTTCATAGCCCTGCGTTGGACGTGGGGACAATCCACCACTGCGACACGAGCGAGCGCCGTCCGCCAGGAGAGCAGAGGATTGGCTAAGTAAAACTGCTTTTTTTTTTACTCTCCCCTGGACCTAAACAAGCAGTGCAGGGGCAGCCCCACTGCAAGAGAGAATGATTTCAAAGTCAAACCTCCTATTCTGTTCTTTTCACTTCTTTGTCAGGATCAGAAGCGCATGGAAAAAATATCTAAGCGTGTGAATGCCATAGAGGAAGTGAATAATAATGTGAGGCTCCTGGGTGAGATGTTGGGTACGTACCGAGCCGGCCAGTCCTCCGAGGGAAGTGAAGATTTGATGAAGGTGAGTGTTTGTTGGATTGCACATCTTCCAACCGGTAATATCTCTTCCCATGACTTATTTCCTGTTTGTTGGACAGGAGCTGTACCAGAGATGTGAGAAGATGAGGCCTACGCTTTTCCGCCTGGCCAGCGACACAGAAGACAATGATGAGGCTTTGGGTAAGAAGCCTGTGGGAGTTTTCTATCACACTTGGAGATCTGCTTATTCATTTTAACCGAGAAAGATAGCTGAACATAAATGCAAGGTGCTTAAAGGGGTTGTAATGGAATCCCCCCCCCCCCCCCCTAAATAGCTTCCTTTACCTTAGTACAGTCCTCCTTCACTTACCTCATCCTTCCATTTTGCTTTTAAATGTCTTATTTCTCCTGAGAAATCCTCACTTCCTGTTCTTCTGTCTGTAACTCCACACAGTAATGCGATGCTTTCTCCCTGGTGTGGAGTGTCGTGCTCGCCCCCTCCCTTGGACTACAAGAGAGTCAGGACGCTCTCTACGTTGCAGATAAAGGAGCTGTGTGTTAGTGTGCGTCCTGACTCTCCTGTAGTCCAAGGGAGGGGGGCGAGCACGACACTCCACATCAGGGAGAAAGCCTTGCATTACTGTGTGGAGTTACAGACAGAAGAACAGGAAGTGAGGATTTCTCAGACGAAATAAGGACATTTAAAAGCAAAACCTTTACAACCCATTTTTAAAGCTGAATTCTAGACTCAAAAACCTTTATTTAAAGTGGTTCTAGACCTTTTTGGAATGTCCGCTTTAGGTGACAGTGACCCCTTGACATGCCATATTTGGCATGTTATTTTTTTGGAGGGGGGGGGCGAATACCCTCTCCCACTTCCTCTCGGGGCTCCGTGGCGCCGGAAGGAAGTTCTGCAACACTTCTTCATGTAGCTCCTCCCCAACACCCCCCCCCTATCCAGCAATGTGCATGAGAGCAGCAGCTTTTCCAGATCGCTCCCTCATTGGCTCAGAGTGCTGTCAACAGTAAGTAGAGCGTGGGGGGCGAGTCTACATCTTATGGTCATAAAGAGCCAGCTCAAGAGCGAGCAGGCACGTAGACAGAGGCTACTTTCACACTGGAGCGTTGCGCCGTCGGCGGTAAAGCGCCACTATTTTAAGTGGTGCTTTACCGCAGCACCGGCGGGGCGCTTTTAACCCCCGCTAGCAGCTGAAAAAGGGTTAAAACCATGCGCAAAAGCACAAGCCCGCAATGCACTTTGCCGGCGGTTCGATGGCGCTGCCCATTGATTTCAATGGGCGGGGGGCGTTGCAGGAGCGGTGTATACACGGCTCCTACAGCGCCTCAAAGATGCAGCTGGCAGGACTGAGTGAAGAAATACACACATACACAAAAGCACACAGAGATTCCAGAAGAATGAACATCCTTGTACTAAGACCGTATTTGATTATCCCGGCGTTCAGCTTTAAATCCATGTGACATTTTTTTTTTTTTTTTATAATGAACAGGAAGAAGGTGTGACTTGTTGTCCTGAACCCACATCAGTGATATTTTATTTTTTTTTTTTAAAGCGGAAATATTACAAGCCAATGACAGCTTAACGCAGGTTATCAATACTTACCGCCAGCTGGTGAAAGGGGAAGAAATCAACGGAGAGGCGTCTTCCAGCAATATGCCAGGTGAGCAGACCTTGCCCCCCTCCCCCTCACTAGTTTGGATCAGTAATGTTGAATCTCTGAGTAAATATCTTTGTCTTCTCTCAGCCAGTTCTTCTGCTCTGCTGGATCTCTCAGGACTGGATATGACCTCTGCAGCCGCAGCTCCTTCATACCCTTCTGTTCCGGCCCAGCCCCTGCCATATTCTTCCAGCGCCCCCTCCGCCTCCGCATCTTTATCGCTGCTCGATGACGAACTCATGTCACTAGGTAAGGATCAGAACCCCTCCTTGGCTGTGCTGACTTGATATTCCCGTATCATGAGGTATTAGACTGGAAGCCACAGGTGTCAAACACAAGGCCCGCGGGCCGAATCTGGCCCTTCATGTGACCCTCGCACCTCTTCTCCAGCCCTCCTCTGGTGGTCCTCCAGACCCTTACTTTCTGCTTTCAAGCAATGCACCCAGCTTCTTCCCAGCAGCAGCATAAGGAAAGGGGGTGCACTGTGATGTAAGGGAGGGTGGAGGGCTCAACTTCTGATGGTGGGGTGGCTCTTGACATCTAATGTAAGGGGAGGGGATGCGCTGGACATCTAATCTTACAGATACAACTGGCCCTTTTGAGAACAATCATAATGCTGATGCGGCCCACCATGAAATTGAGTTTGACACCCCTGCTGTAGGCCATGGGTCTCAAATTATGGTCCTCCAGCTGTTGCGACACTACAAGTCCCATGAGGCCATTGCAAGGCCGACGTTTACAAGCATGACTCCCAAAGGCAGAGGCATGATGGGACTTTTAGTTCCGCAACAGCTGGAGGGCCAGAGGTTGAGCGTGTGAGCTATCGGCCGGGCCCTCCCCTATGTATGGTAATTGTACTATCTCACTTTATATTGTAAAGCACCAAGCAAACTGTAATGTCGCGTACACACGATCGGTCCATCGGTTAACCGATGAAGCTGACTGATGGTCCGTTGCGCCTACACAACATAGGTTAAAAAAATGATCGTGTCAGAACGCGGTGACGTAAAACACGACGACGTGCTGAAAAAAAACGAAGTTCAATGCTTCAAGCATGCGTCGACTTGATTCTGAGCATGTGTGGATTTTTAACCGATGGTTGTGCCTACTAACGATCGGTTTTGTCCTATCTGTTAAATTTAAAGCAAGTTGGCTTTTTTAAACCGATGGTTAAATAACCTATGGGGCCCACACACGATCGGTTTTGACCGATGTAAACGGTCCATCGGACCGTTGTCCTCTGTTTAACCGATCGTGTGTACGAGGCCTTAGCGTTATTACTACACAGAATTTATATAAAAATAATTTTACCAGCGATAAGGGGGATTTCAGGAGTAGTTTGGACTTCAGCACTACAGCTGTTGCCAAAAGTTTTGAAACTTTTATTTCTTTCAGATACTTATTTAGCGCCGTCAATTTACACAGCGTTTTACATATACATTGTACATTCATGAGAATGACGCAAATGTTCGTTTTCACAAAGTCGGCTGCTTCAGTGTTTTTAGATCTTTGTGTCAGATGTTACTATGGGGTACTGAAGTATAATTACAAGCATTTCATAAGTGACAAAGGCTTTTGTTGACAATGACCCGGATTCAGATAGAATAGTCTAAGTTCTAGGCGGGCGTAGCGTATCTGAGATACACTACGCCGCCGTAACTTAGGGTGCAAGTTCCGTATTCAGAAAGAACTTGCGCCCTACGTTACGGCTGCATAGTGTAAATGTGTCTGCGTAAGCCCGCCTAATTAAAATTTGGCTGGTAGTGGGCGTGTTGTATGTTAATCTATCATGACCCCACGTAATTGACGCTCTTTACGAATGGCGCATGCGCCGTTCGTGGACGTATCCCAGTGCGCATGCTCGAAATCACGTCACAAATAGTCAATGCTTTCGACGTGAACGTCACTTACGCCCAGCCCCATTCATGGACGAGTAACGCAAACGACGGAAAATTTGACGCTGTCCCAACGTCCATACTTAACATTGGCTACGCCTCATATAGCAGGGGTAACTATACGCCGGAAAAAGCCTTACGCAAACGACATAAAAAAATGCGCCGGGCGGAAGTACGTTTATGAATCGGCGTATCTACCTAATTTGCATATTCTAGGCTGAAATGTACGGAAGCGCCACCTAGCGGCCAGCGTAAATATGCAGCCTAAGATACGACGGCGTAGGAGACTTACGCCGCTCGTATCTAGGCAACTGTGAGGCGTATCTGATTCTATGAATCAGGCGCCGAGCGACGGGCCGCACTCAGAGTTACGACGGCGTATCTGGAGATACGCCGTCGTAACTGCTTTCTGAATCCGGGCCTATATTTGCAGCGTTGACTCTTCTTTTTCAAGTCCTCGGCAATTCTCCCCGGTATTCCGTCCATCAACTCCTGGGCCTCATCCTGACCTTATGTCATTATCATTGCTTGGAGTTTGTCAGAAATAAAACCCATGCTGTCCGCTTTCATCACAAGCCCCTCCCCTCTCAGGGAGCTGGCGCACTCCATAGCGCCAGAGTCCGCCTTGTGTGAAAGTGGCCCAATGCATGTTTTTTTTTTTTTTTTTTTGTAATTTGCGATGAGAACAATAAAAAGGACAAATCGGGGGGGGGGGGGGGGTTGAATCCCTGGAACGGGGGCACAGACAGCTACAGGCTCCTGTTGAGAGTTCCAGGCATGGCATAAGAATGTGATGTGATGTCTGCTTTCCTTGATTTTATTTTAGGTTTAAATGACCCTGCACCTCCTGCACTGCCTTCAGACACATCATCGTGGAACAATTTCCAGGTAACAGAGATACAACCAGCTACTGACATTCAGAGATGCAATCTAGTCATCCCCCCTCAGATCTTGAACTAGATGGCACAACTAAAAGCTTTAGAAGGCTTGCTAGATTTTAACCACATTAGGACTGCCTTACCCACAATTTTCCTGCAAACGGGCGACCCATGCAGGGCAAAGCGACACACGCTGGTATGCCGCTGCCCATTTCTGGTTTTATGGTACGCACATGGTCATAAAGGGGGTAAAATCTTCCAGAGCTTGAGTGGTTAAATATATCAGTCTCCTAACCATGGCAAAGCCTGGCCTTTCTAACCATGGCAAAGCCTGGCCTTTCTAACCATGGCAAAGCCTGGCATTTCTAACCATGGCAAAGCCTGGCATTTCTAACCATGGCAAAGCCTGGCATTTCTAACCATGGCAAAGCCTGGCATTTCTAACCATGGCAAAGCCTGGCATTTCTAACCATGGCAAAGCCTGGCATTTCTAACCATGGCAAAGCCTGGCATTTGTGGTGCCGCTCTAATGGCGTGTCAACATTTGCATTGACAACCTCAGATGTTGCGTCTCATTGCTGTGGTTTGCCATGTTGTCCCTTTTGGCTATGGTTCCCTTTGCTCCTATGAAGTGCAGAATAGGAGCTTTGCAGGGATATGGAGGAGGGGAAGAAGTAGGGATTGGTGTAGTGATGTTATGTGCGTTACAGTTTGAAATTAGGTTGTGAACAGCAAGAATTGTAAGGCCTCGTTCACACGGGCGTATCAAATCGGTACATCTCCAAAGGGGCCATCATCACCTGTGCAGAATGCACATGTGTCCTGTGCAGACGGTCCCATTCATGTCTATTGGGAAGCAGTAATTGTACGGACGCGGCTGCTGGTCCCAATTAGACAGCCATGCAAGTGTACGGCCCCAAGCGCACATTGCGGCACCAGTGCCGGCATGGCTGTCTAATTGGGATCAGCCGTCGGTACAGTCGCTGTTTCCCAATAGACATGAATGGGGCCGTCTGCGTGCCGATGCACGAAACACCTCTGCATTCCATGCGGGTGAAGACGGCCCTTGGGTGTAGGGATCGATTCACCGTTGTGAATGAGGCCCAATGGCTAAATATGATCTACCAAATTATTACTCCTCAAAATGAATTTATGTAATAATCTGCATTTCTTCTCTGCCGCTCCTGTGATTGGTCTGATCGTAGTCTTCAGAGGGGAGCACAGACTCTGCTTCGGGAGAGAAGGTCTCTTCAGTCTCTCAGACTCCGGCCCAGCCTAGTAACGCTTTGGATGATCTGGATCTACTTGGGAAAACCCTTCTTCAGCAGTCCCTTCCGCCCACAGCCATGCATGTACGATGGTGAGTGTAAGTCCTATGACTGCGGAACTTCTGCTTGGAAGAACTTCAGGAGTGTCGTATAAACCGGACATAATGTAGACGTCTGATATTCTCTGACAGAACAAAGCAAAGACGGATTATATGTTGTGTAGAGAAATTTTGGACAGATCCATAATGCATCCCCTGCCCTGGTTGGCTCATTGCTCTAGTAGCCTGCAATAAGCACCCTTGGTCTAGTCAGAATACATCCCCTGCCTTGTTCGGCTCATTGCTCAAGGGGGTTTACTGCAGGCTACTAGAGCAATGAGCCAACCAGGGTAAGGGATGTATTCTGACTAGATCAAGGGGGTTTGCTGCAGGCTACTAGAGCAATGAGCCAACCAGGGTAAGGGATGTATTCTGACTAGATCAAGGGGGTTTACTGTAGGCTACTAGGTCTAGTCAGAATACATCCTTTAACCTAGTTGGCTCATTGCTCTAGTAGCCTGCAATAAGCATCCTTGGTCTAGTCAGAATACATCCATCCCCTAACCTAGTTGGCTCATTGCTCTAGTAGCCTGCAGTAAACCCCCTTGATCTAGTCAGAATACATCCATCCCCTACCCTGGTTGGCTCATTGCTCTAGTAGCCTGCAATAAGCACCCTTGGTCTAGTGAGAATACATCCCCTTCCCTGGTTGGCTCATTGCTGTAGAATAAAAGAATATTCGAGGGGTTGTAAAGGTAAAAAAAAAAATCCCCTAAATAGCTTCCTTTTACCTTAGTGCAGTCCTCCTTCACTTACCTCATCCTTCCATTTTGCTTTTAAATGTCCTTATTTCTTCTGAGAAATCCTCACTTCCTGTTCTTCTGTCTGTAACTCCACACAGTAATGCCAGGCTTTCTCCCTGGTGTGGAGAAAGCCCCTTTAGGGGGAAGAGGCCACTCTCTACTTTGCAGATAGAGAAAGAAGCTGTGTGTTGGTGGGTGTCCTGACACTTCTGCTCGCCCCCTCAAGAGGCTTTCTCCACACAAGGGAGAAAGCCTCGCATTACTGTGTGGAGTTACAGACAGAAGAACAGGAAGTGAGGATTTCTCAGAAGAAATAAGGACATTTAAAAGCAAAATGGAAGGATGAGGTAAGTGAAGGAGGACTGCACTAAGGTAAAGCTATTTAGGGAAAAAGAAAATTACCTTTACAACACATTTTAAGTCAATCTTCTCCAGGAGCTCCTGCTGTTTACAACTTTCATAAGCCTTTGCTGGCTTATTATACTAGTAGCCTTCAGTAAGCATCCCTCTGTCTAGTAGGAATTTACCCAGCAGTCCCTTTGCTGGTTGGCTCATTGCACTTGTAGCACCCCTTGGTCTAGTAGGAATTCATTAAGCAGCTCCTTCTCTGGTTGGCTAATTGCACTGTTAACTGGCATCCATCCGTCTAGTAAGAATACACCCAGCAGTCCTTTCACTGGTTGGCTCATTGCACTAGTAGACTGTAGTAAGCACCCCTCAGGCTATTCAGAATATATCCCCTACCCTGGTTGACTCATTGCACTTGTAGCCTGCAGTACGCACCCCTTGGCCTAGTAGGGATATGTCCAGTAATCCCATTTCCTTGTTGGCTTGTTACACTAGTGGCCTGCGGTAAGCACCCCTTGGTCTAGTAGGAATACATTCAACAGCCCCTTCTCTGGTTGGTTTATTGCACTAGTAACCAGCACCCCTCGGTCTAGTAAGAATACATCCAATAGTCCTTTCACTGGTTGGTTCAGCACCCACCCTGACACAAAATTCAGCCTGGTTTTATCACGGTGGAACTTGTTAGAAGTTATCAGGCTGATAACAGAAAAACGGAGAAGGAGACGGCTACGGGACTTAGGGCTTTGAAGAGAGATAAGAAAACACTGCAGATATATATGCCCAGCTCAAATTTCACGAATGGGGTTTACATCCACTTTAAAGCGGAATTCCACCCAAAAGTGGAACTTCTGCTTAAACCACTACTCACCCCCTTACTTGCCACATTTGGCATTGAATTTTTTTTTGGGGGGGGGGGGGGGGCTTCAGGAGGGGTGGGACATCCTGTCCCACTTCCTCCCTCCACCCAGGGACCGCCTAGGCGATACGTCATATCGCCTACGGCGGCCCCTTCCTGTAGGCGATAGGTCCCAGATGATCGCCTGTCCAAACAGGTAGTGCAGCGCCGGCCGTGAAGTCGAAAGCAGTCACGGCCGGGTGCCCACAGTTAGGATGGAGGCGCTGGCGGAGAGGGGGGGGAGAGGAGCGGAGCTCCGGGCGTCGTGTCGCTGGACCGTGGAGCAGGTGAGTGTCTGTTTATTGCCACTTTTTTGTAGCTGCTGACTTTTAATAAACATAAAAATAGTCTGGAACTCCGCTTTAGGATATGTAATACAAGCCATCACTGGATTCAGCCCTTCACCAACCACAGTTGTGTTTTGCTTGAGTGGAAAGGCCTTGGTGTTCTGTGGATGAAGGTTGGAGAGCTGATGCTCAAGATCGGTGATAGCGAACCTCGGCACCCCAGATGTTTTGGAACTACATTTCCCATGATGCTCACCTACACTGCAGAGTGCATGAGCATCATGGGAAATGTAGTTATAAAAACATCCGAGGTGCCAAGGTTTGCCATCACTGGCCTAGATGATCATTCTTTCCTTTGTGCCGATTTGTATAATATTTCGTCACCTTATTTTATTTTCATTTTTTTTTATAGGGAAAAGCCCCAACACAAACCCACACTAAGGGATCTGCAGAGTAAAACGGGCACCACTCCTCTGCAGCAGCCCGCTGTCCTGGTAAACGTCCCTTTTGTCGGAGTAGAGCAGCAAGTCCCGTCCCCTGTGAAGAGCGACATCTCCCTCACCAACGTCACTGTGCCTCTGGAATCCATCAAACCCAGTACGGAATATTCCTCTTATTTATCCTACCTGTGCATAAATACGATTTTTAGATCTGATGCTGTGAGCCTCCTCTAGCCAAGAATGAAGTATCTGACTGTAGATCATGGGTGCTCAACCTGTGGGCCCGCCAGCTGTTGCAGAACAAGTCCCATCATGCCTCTGCCTTTGGAAGTCATGCTTGTAACGGTCAGGGGCTTGCAATGCATCATGGGACTTGTAGTTCCACAACAGCTGGAGGGCCACAGGTTGAGCACCAATGCTGTAGATCAGGGATGTGCAATTAGCGGACCTCCAGCTGTTACAAAACTACGATGCCCATCATGCCTTTGCCTCTGGGTGTCATGCTTGTGGCCAAGCAGGAACAAACATTGTTCCTGGAAAGCCGCACTCTGAACAAGTTGTAGCCTTTATTAAAAAAAGGACAGCACTACAAGTCACAGCAACATAAAATAAAACCAGACGGCTGACGCGTTTCGCACTGAAACTAGTGCTTTGTCATGCTTGTGGCTGTCAGCCTGGCTATGCCTCATGGGACTTGTAGTTTTGCAACAGCTGGAGGTCCGCTAATTGCATATCCCCGCTGTAGATGATTCCTTCTGAATGGCCCACCCAGTAGACTCTTTTTCAGTCCGAAGCTTCACCCACGGGGATGGTTTGTCTCCTACTTTGTAGACCTCTATACTGTGACTGCATTGTTTTGTGTCTTTTTTAGGTAGCATCCTCCCAGTCACTGTGTATGACCAGCGCAGCTTTCGGGTCCTTTTCCATTTTGCTCAGGATAGCCCTCCAGGCAGGCCTGACGTCCTGGTGGTTGTGATCTCCATGCTGAGTACGGCCACTCTGCCCTTCACTGGAATTAGTTTTCAGGCTGCTGTGCCCAAGGTTGGTCCCGTCCCATCCCAACATCCTGCCACCCTTCATCTCTTTGTGGTCTCGTCATTTTTTTTTTTTTTCTGTTTTTAAAGGCAATGAAGATAAAGTTGCAAACGGCAACTGGCAGTGAACTTCCCGCATTCAATCCCATTCTGCCCCCGACTGCTATTACTCAGGTGCTGCTGCTGGCCAACCCCACACAGGTAAGTTACTAGGCTTTTCCTCCTCATTTGTAGGACATATGCACTTTATACTGCCTGCAGCATCCTAATGCATTATCACCAATAAGAAATACTCAATCAATACCCAATGACTGCCTGGATGAGATGAGATGCAGCACCACCTTGCAGATACAGTGGGGTTTATTTCCTAGAACTGGAGAGTACAAAGTCTGCTGCAGCTGTGCATGGTAGCCAATCGGCTTCTAACTTTATCTTGTTCAATCTCCCCCATGGTCACCACTTTACTACATCCTGCCATCAACATGAGCATCACCGTCGGTACTTCCTGACTCATTGTTGGCATTATAAGATACACCATCACTGCGTCTCCGCTCTGGGGAGCACCTGGTTATTGTCACTAGTATGGTGGCCGTCATCACCACTGCCCTGAACATTGTGCCCAGTACCAGGAACAATCTCACTGCCACCTTCCACATTATTACCAGTACAAGCTACATGGTCATCACTGACCGCCACATTATCACCAGTACAAGCTACATGGCAATTTACAGCGTGATGAATGTGCTTACTCCATTATGAATGGTAGTTTTACCTGAACGAGTGCTCCCGTCTCATTACTCGCTTCTGGGTATGCGCGGGTTTAAAACGTAGTTTTAGCCCACACACGATGATTTTTTACAACCCGAAAAACGACATTTTCAGAAGCCGAAAAACGATGTGAAGCCCACAAATGATCATTTTTAAATGACGTTTTTAAAAAGTCGTTTTTTTTTTTCATGCCGAAAAACGACCGTGTGTATGCGGCATGACGCCTAACAATGGGGAACAACCCCTTTCAATTTCTCCCAACGACATAAAGGATGAGGCATTTTTCTACTCCAGATGGCCACAGTCTAGCCACCTAGAGTCTGAAGGACAGTAAACTGGCCCTTTGTTTAGAAAGTTTGGACACCCCTGATCTAGACTAAAGATCCTCAAAGCGGACGTGCCAGTATAAAAAAATATTAAAAGCCAGCAGCTACAAATACTGCAGCTGCTGACTTTTAATATTAGGACACTTACCTGTCCTGGAGTCCAGCGCCGACCGCAGCAGAGGACGAGCGATCGCTCGTCTCTCTGCTGCTCCCCCCTCCATCCACGCTGAGGGAACCAGGAAGTCAAGCGCTCCGGCTTCACTGCCCGGTTCCCTACGGCGCATACGCGAGACGCGCTGCGCCCGCCGATTGGCTCACACGCTGTGTGCTGGGAGCTGAGTGTTCCCAGCACAGAACGGGCGACAGACGGGAAGTCAGAAAAATCCGTCTTTTGCCCGTAGCGTGTGGCCGGAAGTGGGTGCAAATACCTGTCTTTAGACAGGTATCTGCACCCCCCTCCCCCCTGAAAGGTGTTAAATGTGACACCGGAGGGGGGGAGGGTGCCGATCAGCGTGAGTTCCACTTTAGGGTGGAGCTCCGCTTCAACTACCTTACTGGTAAATCCTATTTTATTTTTATTTATTTTTACTCCTCAACAAATACATTTACCATTTAAAGCGCTATCTTTTTCTCCATTTCCTACTTTTTCCCTCTGTTTCTAATTCTTCAATAAAAAAAATATTGTACCAGAAATGTACCATTCAATCTCTTTCTGTCTCGTAGGAAAAGGTGCGCTTACGATACAAGCTCACCTACACACAAGGAGATCAAAGCTTCGATGAAATGGGGGACGTGGAGGATTTCCCCCCGGTGGAGAAGTGGGGACATCTCTAGGTGGAAGTAGAACATTGGTGTATTGAAGACTACAAGCCGCCTCCTCTTCTTACGAGAACAGGCGAACCTTCAGAGAAGAATCCGGCTACAACTGCACTATCTTACCAATCATTCTGGACGTTTTTACCCAAAGCTCTTCTCTTTTCTGTTCAGGGCGCTCTGTGTTTTAGGAAGTCCCCTTTCATCCTACGTGTGACATTCTGCTCATCCTGCTGCTATGGACGCCTCCTATTAAATTATCTTCATTTCTCTATCTCTATACTCTGTTTTTTTTTTTGTCTCACTCACTTGCTCCAAGTAAGTGCAGGAGTGTGTCGTTGTAGCCTAGAAAAAAACCCGCCTCTCCTGGCCATGTAATACCCAGGAAGAAAAGCCAGAGGGCGCTCACCCCCCATTCTTGCAGCAGCAGAGGTCAGTGCTTTCCAGTCTCTTTAAATCTGTGCGCCTCCGGTGCGTGCAAAACCACTGCCTGACATTTCTCTTTTTTTCTTTTTTTTTTTCGGTATGTGCTGCATAAGGTGGCCTCAGAGTCGGGTACACACGGTGTTGTCAGAGATTGTTCATTTATTTATAAGTGGAGTTGTCCTTTATATTCGGTTCCTGTTTGATATTTCATGTCGGGTCCAACTGCTCTAGCATCCTGTATGCGCCGCTCACCACTTCCTGATGTGCTGGGCCTGCATTTCACTACACGCTGCTGCTATACGCAGACCACATCCCCTTTTGTAATGAGTCACAAGCTGGCTACAGTGAAACTGCTCCCAGTGCTGGGGGTGGGGAGGGGGGGTCCTCTCCATCCTTCTAATGTCAGCTGTCCTACAGGTATGGTGTGCCTCAGGCCTCTCCAGTAATGTCTATGGTCCTGGAGATATAATGTGTCTGAGGCCTCTCCACCTTTATAATGTCTATGTCATAGAGGTATAATGTGACTCGGGCCTATCCAGTAATGTCTATGGTCCTGGAGGTATAATGTGCCTCAGGCCTATCCAGTAATGTCTATGGTCCTGGAGGTATAATGTGACTCAGGCCTATCCAGTAATGTCTATGGTCCTGGAGGTATAATGTGACTCGGGCCTATCCAGTAATGTCTATGGTCCTGGAGGTATAATGTGACTCGGGCCTATCCAGTAATGTCTATGGTCCTGGAGGTATAATGTGTCTCGGGTCTATCCACCTTTTGTAATGTCTATGGTCATGGAGGTTGAATGTGTCTTGGGCCCATCTACCCTTGTAATATATATGGTCCCTGGAGGTTTAATGTGACTCGGGTCTTCCACCCTTGTAATATCTATGGTCCTGGAGGTATAATGTGTCTCGGGCCTCTCTACCCTTGTAATATCTATGGTCCTGGAGGTATAATGTGTCTCGGGTCTATCCACCTTTTGTAATGTCTATGGTCATGGAGGTTGAATGTGTCTTGGGCCCATCTACCCTTGTAATATATATGGTCCCTGGAGGTTTAATGTGACTCGGGTCTTCCACCCTTGTAATATCTATGGTCCTGGAGGTATAATGTGTCTCGGGCCTCTCTACCCTTGTAATATCTATGGTCCTGGAGGTATAATGTGTCTCGGGTCTATCCACCTTTTGTAATGTCTATGGTCATGGAGGTTGAATGTGTCTTGGGCCCATCTACCCTTGTAATATATATGGTCCCTGGAGGTTTAATGTGACTCGGGTCTTCCACCCTTGTAATATCTATGGTCCTGGAGGTATAATGTGTCTCGGGCCTCTCTACCCTTGTAATATCTATGGTCCTGGAGGTATAATGTGTCTCGGGTCTATCCACCTTTTGTAATGTCTATGGTCATGGAGGTTGAATATGTCTTGGGCCCATCTACCCTTGTAATATATATGGTCCCTGGAGGTTTAATGTGACTCGGGTCTATCCACCCTTGTAATATCTATGGTCATGGAGGTATATAATGTCTCAGGCCTATCCACCCTTTTAATGTCTATGGTCATGGAGGTTTAAAGGGCCTCAGGCTTATCCACCCTTGTTAACCTCTATGGTTTATGGGGTATAATGTGTCTCAGGCCTCTCCGCCTTTATAACGTTATTTTGTTTCCAATGTTTTTATTAAATTTCCAAGTAGAAATACAATAATAGGACAGGTATAGTCTGTCCAAGCAGTATAATTCAAGTTACAGGTACGAGTCAATGAGAATACAACAGTATAACCAGCGCATGAGAGTTACCCAAATTTTTATACCACAAAACTGTCAACGGATATATAGGAAAAAAAAATAAATAATAAAAAAAAAATGGGGGGATTAACCAGAACTACTACCGGGCCTCCCGGCGGGGAGCCCAACTGATCTCAAAGACCCGTTACTCAGTAAAACAAGAGTCTCTCCGCCTTTATAATGTTTATGGTCATGGAGGTTTAATGTGCCTCTGGCCCATCCACCCTTCTAATGTCATTGGTCCTAGAGGTATGTTGTATATCATGCCTCCCCACCCTTCTCATGTCAGCTGTCCTTGGAGGTATCATATGCTTCAGGCTTCTCTACCCTTCTAATGTCATCTGTCCTGGAGGTACATTGTGTCTCGGGCCTCTCCACCCTAAGCTCAGGCTTAGAGAAGGGTGCTAGTCCTGGTTCACTGCTATGAGTACTGACTAGGAAGGGAGGCTGTGCTGGTTCTAGATTTCAGTGTGTGTGTGTGTGTGTGTGTGTGTGTAAGTATGAATATCTCTTAAGCAGCACATGGATGCAAGCCCACTCATGATGGAACGTGGCAACCTCAGCCTTGGCTCCAGACAGACCATGCCCCCCAATGGGGTTTTTACACCAGGGGCGGAGCGAAATGTGTTAGAGGCGTGGCCTGGCTGGAGCCCAGGCTATGGTTGCCACTTTCCATCACAAGTGGGCTTGCTTCCATGTGTGATATTCATACTTCCACACGCCAAGAGTCCTGGAGGTATATTGCATCTCGGCCTCTCCACCCTTCTAATGTCAGCTGTCCTGGAGGTATAGGGCCAGATTCACAAAAGAGATACGACGGTGTATCTCAGATACACCATCGTATCTCGGATTTTTTCTAGTCCTATCTATGCACCTGATTCATAGAATCAGATACGCATAGATAGGGCTGAGATCCGACAGTGTCACACTGTGTTACACTGTCGGATCTTTTTTTGGATTTAAAAATGGCGCCGCTGATTTACACTGAATAATATGTAAATCAGCGAGATACGCGAAATTCACGACCGTACGCGGACCCGACGCGGTGTTCTTACGTCGTTTCCGTAGCGCGGTACCCGTCGTATACTTACCCATGCTAAAAGCAGGGGTAAGTATTGTTAAGTATGGCCGTCGTTCCCGCGTCGATTTTGAAATTCCCTACGTCGTTTGCGTACGCCGATTCACGAACACGCGCGTCGCAAGTCCCGCTCACGTCGCAACCACTGACGTCCTATTGACGTCAGTGGGAGCAATGCACGCCGGGAAATTCCCCGGACGACGCATGCGTATTTAAATCGCCGCGGGAGCGCGCCTGATTTAAATATGACACTCCCCTAGCCGCGGAATTTGAATTCCGCTGGGGGAGTTAGGATCCGCCGTCGCAAGTTTGGAGGTAAGTGTTTTGTGAATTTGACACTTTCCTCACAAACTTGCGAGGGCGGATCTTAATTCACATAGGTTAAACGGATCTAAAGATCCGCTAACCTTTGTGAATCTGGCCCATAATGTGCTTCAGGCCTCTCCACCCTTGTGATGTCAATGGTCCTGGAGGTCTATTATATCTCAGGCCTATCTACCATTCTAATGTTTGCTGTCCTGGAAGTATAATGTACCTCAGGCCTCTCCACCCTTCTAACGTCCTCTGGCCTCTCCACCCTTCTAACGTCCTCTGGCCTCTCCACCCTTCTCACGTCCTCTGGCCTCTCCACCCTTCTCACGTCCTCTGGCCTCTCCACCCTTCTCACGTCCTCTGGCCTCTCCACCCTTCTCACGTCCTCTGGCCTCTCCACCCTTCTCACGTCCTCTGGCCTCTCCACCCTTCTCACGTCCTCTGGCCTCTCCACCCTTCTCACGTCCTCTGGCCTCTCCACCCTTCTCACGTCCTCTGGCCTCTCCACCCTTCTCACGTCCTCTGGCCTCTCCACCCTTCTCACGTCCTCTGGCCTCTCCACCCTTCTCACGTCCTCTGGCCTCTCCACCCTTCTCACGTCCTCTGGCCTCTCCACCCTTCTAACGTCCTCTGGCCTCTCCACCCTTCTAACGTCCTCTGGCCTCTCCACCCTTCTAACGTCCTCTGGCCTCTCCACCCTTCTAACGTCCTCTGGCCTCTCCACCCTTCTAACGTCCTCTTGCCTCTCCACCCTTCTAACGTCCTCTTGCCTCTCCACCCTTCTTACGTCCTCTTGCCTCTCCACCCTTCTTACGTCCTCTGGCCTCTCCACCCTTCTTACGTCCTCTGGCCTCTCCACCCTTCTTACGTCCTCTTGCCTCTCCACCCTTCTAACGTCCTCTTGCCTCTCCACCCTTCTAACGTCCTCTTGCCTCTCCACCCTTCTAACGTCCTCTTGCCTCTCCACCCTTCTAACGTCCTCTTGCCTCTCCACCCTTCTAACGTCCTCTGGCCTCTCCACCCTTCTAACGTCCTCTGGCCTCTCCACCCTTCTAACGTCCTCTGGCCTCTCCACCCTTCTAACGTCCTCTGGCCTCTCCACCCTTCTAACGTCTGCCGCCATGGAGGTAAAGTTGCATCAGTTTTGTATGCTTCAAGCCTTTCCCTTTTGTCATCTGTCCTGCAGGTAACCTAAACCTCTCGGGCCTCTCCATCTCCAATGTTCGTCTGTCCTGCAGGTGTTATGAGCCTCTCGGGCCTCTCCACTCTTCTAATGTCAGCCACAATGGAGGTTTAGTTACATAGTCAGTTTTGTGTGTCTCAGGCCTCTCTTCTTTTGTCATCTGTCCTGTATTATGTTCCTCAGGGGTCCCTGTTCTTCTAATGTCAGTTGCCCTGGAGGTAATATGAGCCTCTCAGGCCTTGCCACTCTTCTAATGTCAGTTGCCCTGGAGGTCTCATGCCTCCCTATCTTCTATTGTTGTCTGTCCTGCAGGTATAATGCGCCTCAGGCCTTCCAGTGTCCTGCAGGTATAATATGCCTCGCCGCTCTTCTAATGTCAGTTGCTCTGGGGCAGGGGGTCTCAAACTGGTGGCCCTCGAGCTGTTGCGAAACTACAAGTCCCATGAGGCATTGCAAGGCTGACAGTTACAAGCATGACGGGACTTGTAGTTTCGCAACACCTGAAGGGCCACCAGTTTGAGATCCATGCTCTGGGGTGTACATTGTGCCTCAGGCCTCTCTCATGTCCTCCTGTCCTGCAGATATAATGTATTGCTATAGCTGGAGTCGGGAATTATTGGAACCCGTGAAGAGGAAGCTGTGTTGAGCTCTCACTTCTCCTCCTCTACATGAGACTCTGTCTAGAAAGAAGGAAGTGTCCATGCTTCTGCTAAACCCTCAAGCTGAATGTTGTGATCTGTCATCAGTCCTCTTCTTTTACAAAACCCACTATTGGGTCACGTTGGAAATCTCGCACTCTCCTCCTTGCGGGTAATGCCGGGTCGGTCAGCTGGTTGCACTCGCAGCAGTGATTTCCAGCCGGTTGTCACATCCCGGACTTGCCGCCAGGTCTCTGCCGCATTTCTTTTTATTCTCCTTCAGGTCTCTTCCTGATCAGCTGCGTCTGAAAGGCGTTTTTCCCCGCGTTGAATGCACGCTCGCGCTTTCTCAGAAATAACATTTTCGGGGTGTGAACGGTGAAGGGGAACGGCACACTGAACTGTGTAATTTAAGATGAAAAAAAATAAATAAAAGCTTTATTTCAAAAGTCCTGAAAGTGGTGGTGATGATTTGGTGAGGGGTTAGTGATCGAAAGTCCTTTTTAGGCATGTGGCACCTCATCCCAGGTAGGTTAAGTAGAGGGTTTGGGGAGGATGGAGGATTATTGCGGTGCCAATTATAAAAACCAGACGTATTGTTATATCAAAAATGGAAAATATTTTATTCAATTCATACAAAGATTAAAATCAGCTTAACAACATTCAATGGTGGGAGCTATATGTAGAGACAATTTTTCTTGAACAAGTCTACCCTACTAGTTTCGCCCTTAGGCTTCCTCAGGGGTTTTAGGACTTGATCGTCTCAAAGAAAGGCTCTAGAATGAAACGGAACAGTTTTAACAATTCATCAAATAAACAGGTTTATAATTAACAATCAACATTAGATAATAACGAGTTTGGCTGGGATAAGTGGTCGGGCATCAGGAACCATGGTCCCAAAAAGGGACGCCAAAACATGACCCAAAATCCCCCCACCAACCCAACCCTGAGGGGCCACCTCACTAGGCTGAATGCAGTAATTTGGGTAGGTGTCTTCTACCCCTGTGGATGTCTGTATCCCCCCCCCCCCCTTCTCTCTTTAGGGTGGTCCAGTATTTAGGTTGGTGGGGGGATTTTGGGTCATGTTTTGGCGTCCCTTTTTGGGACCATGGTTCCTGATGCCCCGACCACTTATCCCAGCCAAACTCGTTATTATCTAATGTTGATTGTTAACAATTCATCAAATAAACAGATTTATAATTAAAACTGTTCTGTTTCATTCTAGAGCCTTTCTTTGAGACGATCAAGTCCTAAAACCCCTGAGGAAGCCTAAGGGCGAAACTAGTAGGGTAGACTTGTTCAAGAAAAATTGTCTCTGCATATAGCTCCCACCATTGAATGTTTTTAAGCTGATTTTAATCTTTGTATGAATTGAATAAAATATTTTCTATTTTTGATATAACAATACGTCTGGTTTTTATAATTGGCACCGCAATAATCCTCCCCAAACCTGGTGGTGATGATGTTTCTGCTTTTGTGCTCAGCAGTGAATGTCACAAAGGAGGCGCATGACTGTCTCAGACTCATTGGTACTCAGGATGAAGCACTAAAACCTCTTCAGAGTTGTGGTTCTGCTGCATTGTGAAAGCGGAACTTAAAGTGGGTGCAAACTCTTCCATATATACCTATTGAAGTGACTGGCCTCAGGTGATGCATAGAGATTAAATAAATCCCACTGTGCAAGTTGTACCTGTTCATCTGCAGCCCCCTCTCCTATACAGCCTTCTATAACGCACAGGTCAAAGGCTTTTCCTCAGCTCTAGAAGGCAGGGATCTGATGTCACACACTGTTACAGCAGGGAGCTGAGTGTACATTGAGACCTGAGTGGAGGAAATGGACAATACCCCCCTCTATACAATCTCATAGGGAAACATTTGCTGTCAACATGGGCGTCCGCTCCATAGGGCAAGGGAGGGCGCTTGCCCCCCCCCCCCTAGAAATCAGTGCCATGATCCTCGGTGAGAAAAACAGCGGGCAGGAAGCAAGGCAGCGACACAGCAAATCCAATTAGAGCCGCTCTCTCTCTCTCTTCTAGCTCCAGCTGACAGGGGGGGGGTGCTCCATTTTTTATGATATTGTTATTCAAAGTTGCTAGTTGCATCAGGTTTCTCAAACCTTTGCATGCCTGCGCTTTATGTGATAATGACTAAGCCCCTCCCCTTTGTGACAGTGTCAAAAAGGGACCGAGCATGGATGACCTTAAAATGATGCCCCCCCCTGAAAAAAGTTCAGCGGACGCCCATGGCTGTCAATCTGTGTGTTGGAGGGGGCGGGCCATCTTCTGAGATTCTATGGCGTCTGCTTAATGTGTAAGAAGTAGAGTTGTCCCGATACTAGTATCGGGACCGATACCAAGCATTTGCCCGAGTACTTGTACTCGGGCAAATGCTCCCGATGCTTCACCCGATACTTGTACTGTCGGCGGTGATCAGTGCGTGGGGAAGTTACAAGCACCGATCACCGCTGTATAGATTTAAAATTCATTTCTCCGCTTCTCTCTACACCCCTCCCTCCGCGCGGCTTTCAGCTGCTTTAAAATCAGCGGTGATCGGTGCTTGTAACCCTCCCCACGCACGATCACCGCTGACTGTCCCGTGTCCTCCTCCAGCCCCCCTCCGTTTTGCTGCAGTCTGTCTCCCTCCCTCCATGTATTCCGCCGTGTATCCTGCCGTGTTTCTCTCCCCTTCCGTGCTCCTCCTCCACCCCCTGGAAATGTCAGGATGGAGAGCGGAGGTAGGAGCCGGTAAATCCGGCTCCTTACTGCTCCGAATGGACAGAGTCAGTGATCACGGACATTCACATAACTGAAACATTGTAACCTGTGTTTACAAATGTTTCAGTTTATGAATGAAGAGAAGCGGCTGTCTTCTCTCCTTTTCATTTTCAGCGCAGCTGATGCTGCTGAGAAAGGGACAGGGGAACATGTGTCCCTAGTCCATTTCTCTGTCTCAGAGGGGAGATGTCAGAGGTCTGTTAAGACCCCTGATATCTCACCAAAGCCCCCCCAACAGGGCTGAAAAAATAAAGAATAATAAAAATTATTGTAGAAAATAAAGAAAAAACACACTTACAGCCCCCTTAAAAAAAAAAAGAAAGCATTATAAATAAAAAAAATGTAAAAAAAAAGGTAAATTAAAAACATTGTTAAAGATAAAAACAAAAAAAAAAATACTGACACATGTGCCACTGTCACATGAGATAAAAAAAAAAAAAATATCGGTATTTGGTATCGGCGAGTACTTGGAAAAAAAGTATCGGTACTTGTACTCGGTCTTAAAAAAGTGGTATCGGGACAACCCTAGTAAGAAGTGATTCGGGCAGATACCAAAAGAAATCAGGAAATGCACAAGGGCAGTAAACTTTAAAATGTGGCATTGGACACTCTGAATGCCAATCAAAGCACCTGTCCCCAAATAAAGATACCCCATGTCACGTTCTTGGTGCTTCAAAGCATCTCAAAAAGCCTCCATAGAAGTCTGGCAACACTCTCTTGCAGCACCGGAAGCTTTTGTTGGGGCTTTTATTCATTTTTAGCTTCACTTTGTTTTGGAGGTATGAGATATCCCAGGATGCACTGGGAAACCAACAAGCACACTCAAGATGTCATCAGCAGTCACTTCCAGCTCATGTGTCTATATTTTGGGAGTGTCTGATGCAAACATCACATCTGGTGTGCAGAGTGGAGCTGAGCAGCTAGCAGAGACGGCACATGTGGTGTGCAACATGGGAACGCTATAGCGGAAGGTAAATGAGACTGTAGAGAGAGGACTGAGCAGCAAAGGAGATTCTGGGAGGACCCCAGCAGGAGAAACTAGCAGATGTCACGCAGCATGGGAGCAATACAGTGGGAGGTGGGTACTGGAGAGAGTCGGCTCAGTAGAGCAGGGGGATCAGCAGAGCTGGGGGGGTTACTACTGAGCAGGGGGATCAGCAGTGCTGGGGATTACTCATGAGCAGGGGATCAGCAGAGCTGGGGGCTACTACTGGGCAGGGGAATCAGCAGAGCTGGGGGCTACTACTGGGCAGGGGAATCGGCAGAGCTGGGGGCTACTATTGGGCAGGGGATCAGCAGAGCTGTTGGGTTAATACTACTACTTGCGGCAGGCGTGCGCTGCCGAGCCATTCTGCTGCCATATATTGTCATTAGGTGGTTAAAGTTTCGCCTCTAAAAAAAATAAAAAAATTATATATATATATATAAAATATAGGGTTCTAAAGTTTGTCCCCATTTAACGGGTGCAGGCAAATTTAAGGTTTGACATGTTGGGTATCTATTTACTCGGTGTAACCTTGTGTGTTTTTTTTTATTTTATTATTATATAATATATATAGATATATATATATATATATATATATATATATATATATATATATATATATATATATATATATAATTTGACCAAAAACAAAAAATCGGGGAAATACATTAATACCTTCCCATCCAGCGGTGGTTTAGTAATCCTGACTGGGCTTCATATGACATCCTGTCAGGTTGTCGCCGATCGCAGGGCAGCAATCTGTTACAATGATCGATCCGAGTGCTGGCACCATGTGACTGCTGTGACCAATCACAGCAGATCACATGACTGTTGCAAACAACAGATGATTTCCTTTAGGCTGTGTTCACACAGATAGTAGATGATAGATGTAATCTTCAGGCCTAAAATAGTTTTTTTTTTTTTGTTTGTTTTATTCCATGTGTGTAAAACCAGCTCTGGCAGCAAAATCGTTAATAAAATTCCTTCTCTGCCTTCAACTTCTCCAAACGTCAGGCATGTTCCACCGTCAGGAAACTCGCTGTGAGACGAGACGCGCTGCCGTCACCGCACTTCATATATGGACAGGAAGTGGCTTCTTCAGGTTATCGGCACTCTGATGAAACAAACAATGCAACAAAAGGTAAAAATAAATCTATAAAAAAAACAAAAAAAAAACACGTCTGTCATTTACTGCTTTTCTATTGCTTCAGCACATTACACGTCATTAAGTTCTGGTTTTATATCCACCTTCTGGGGAGATCGATTTCCCGCTGGAGAAAGATTGATATATACTGGACAATATATCTAGATCTGCCTTTCCCAGCCACGGTTCCTCCAGGGATCTCTGCCTCTCAGATAAGTTCCTACTGACACCAATGTAAGGGACATTCTTCCCACTGATCACCAATGTAAGGGACATTCTTCCCACTGATCACCAATGTAAGGGACATTCTTCCCACTGATCACCAATGTAAGGGACATTCTTCTCACTGATCACCAATGTAAGGAACATTCTTCTCACTGATCACCAATGTAAGGGACATTCTTCCC
Source organism: Rana temporaria (assembly GCF_905171775.1). Taxonomy (NCBI): domain Eukaryota; kingdom Metazoa; phylum Chordata; class Amphibia; order Anura; family Ranidae; genus Rana; species Rana temporaria. The sequence goes on along the minus strand of NC_053495.1, from coordinate 8,437,029 downwards.
ACTGATCACCAATGTAAGGAACATTCTTCCCACTGATCACCAATGTAAGGAACATTCTTCCCACTGATCACCAATGTAAGGGACATTCTTCTCACTGATCACCAATGTAAGGAACATTCTTCTCACTGATCACCAATGTAAGGAACATTCTTCTCACTGATCACCAATGTAAGGAACATTCTTCCCACTGATCACCAATGTAAGGGACATTCTTCTCACTGATCACCAATGTAAGGGACATTCTTCTCACTGATCACCAATGTAAGGAACATTCTTCTCACTGATCACCAATGTAAGGGACATTCTTCTCACTGATCACCAATGTAAGGATCATTCTTCTCACTGATCACCAATGTAAGGAACATTCTTCTCACTGATCACCAATGTAAGGAGCATTCTTCCCACTGATCACCAATGTAAGGAACATTCTTCCCACTGATCACCAATGTAAGGGACATTCTTCCCACTGATCACCAATGTAAGGGACATTCTTCCCACTGATCACCAATGTAAGGAGCATTCTTCCCACTGCTCACCAATGTAAGAGACATTCTTCCCACTGATCACCAATGTAAGGGACATTCTTCCCACTGATCACCAATGTAAGGGACATTCTTCTCACTGATCACCAATGTAAGGGACATTCTTCCCACTGATCACCAATGTAAGGGACATTCTTCCCACTGATCACCAATGTAAGGAACATTCTTCTCACTGATCACCAATGTAAGGGACATTCTTCCCACTGATCACCAATGTAAGGGACATTCTTCTCACTGATCACCAATGTAAGGGACATTCTTCTCACTGATCACCAATGTAAGGGACATTCTTCTCACTGATCACCAATGTAAGGGACATTCTTCCCACTGATCACCAATGTAAGGGACATTCTTCTCACTGATCACCAATGTAAGGGACATTCTTCCCACTGATCACCAATGTAAGGAACATTCTTCCCACTGATCACCAATGTAAGGAACATTCTTCTCACTGATCACCAATGTAAGGGACATTCTTCTCACTGATCACCAATGTAAGGAACATTCTTCCCACTGATCACCAATGTAAGGAACATTCTTCCCACTGATCACCAATGTAAGGAACATTCTTCTCACTGATCACCAATGTAAGGGACATTCTTCCCACTGATCACCAATGTAAGGAACATTCTTCCCACTGATCACCAATGTAAGGAACATTCTTCTCACTGATCACCAATGTAAGGGACATTCTTCCCACTGATCACCAATGTAAGGGACATTCTTCCCACTGATCACCAATGTAAAGAACATTCTTCCCACTGATCACCAATGTAAGGGACATTCTTCTCACTGATCACCAATGTAAGGAACATTCTTCCCACTGATCACCAATGTAAGGGACATTCTTCTCACTGATCACCAATGTAAGGGACATTCTTCTCACTGATCACCAATGTAAGGGACATTCTTCTCACTGATCACCAATGTAAGGAACATTCTTCTCACTGATCACCAATGTAAGGAGCATTCTTCTCACTGATCACCAATGTAAGGAACATTCTTCTCACTGATCACCAATGTAAGGAACATTCTACTCACTGATCACCAATGTAAGGAACATTCTTCTCACTGATCACCAATGTAAGGAACATTCTTCTCACTCACTGAATATGTCCTACTCGCAGGTGGCAATTGGTTCCACTAGATTTTAGTTGGGGGTTTCAGAGTAAAGGGGGCTGAATACAAATGTACCCCCCACACTTTACACATATTTATTTGTAAAAAACATTAAAAAACTATTTATCGTTTTCCTTCCACTTCACAATTATGTGCCACTTTGTGTTGGTCTATCACATAAAATCCCAATGAAATATATATATTTTTTGGTTGTAACATGACAAAATGTGGAAAATTTCAAGGGGTATGAATACTTTTTCAAGGCGCTGTATTTAGTATGGTACTGGGTCCAGGGGGCGGAGCAGGAAGGTACACACTGGAGTTCCATTACACCTGTCTTACATACAGCAGTGTGGTTCAGATAGTACAGGACAGAGTCCTCTATGACTCGTTGTGTCCTGTACTGGTGTATATAGATCTGTATTTCCAATAAGCCCCGATCCCGCTCTGATTAGGTTTTCCTCCTCACCACTTCCTTGTTTTGTTTTTTTGTTCTGTAACTTTCCTTCCTCTTTTCTTGCTTTAGATTCCTATTTGCACATTTCCACCTTCTTACCATTGGTTACTCTTTACTGACTTACCACAAAGTGTTTCGCCTATCTTCCCGGAGGTCATATCTCGGCTTTCTTCCCCCCTGAGATGTCCACCTTCACAAACGTTCTGCAGTCCATCAGAGACACGTCCTGTACGGCTCCGCAGGCTGCTCAGTTCATTTATTTACATTTCTTTATATACATCCTTTTCAATGACTCTTCAAGTTTTCCTTTTACTCTTGACGAGTTATTCTCCAGATAAAATAAAGTGTCACTAAAGCCAAGCAGGTGGGTCCCTGAAGTATTTCTCTCTTTTTCGGAGCAGCACCTAAGCCGAAGGCCTTAGAGTTAGGGTTACGAGTGGCTGCCTAGATTTTCTGCCGGTGCCAGCCTTTAATATCGACTATCTCTCTCCAGCGTCAGACATCTACCACCAATATCGGCCATCGCCTTCCAGCGTTGGCCATCTTCCAACAATACCAGACATCCCCCTCCAGCGTTGGCCATCTTCCACCAATATCAGCCATCCCCTTCCAGCGTTGGCCATCTTCCAACAATACCAGACATCCCCCTCCAGTGTCGGACATCTTCCACCAATATCAGCCATTCCCATCCAGCGTCGGACTTCTCCCACCAATATCGGCCATTCCCTTACCAGTGTCGGTCATCTCCCTTCAATATCAGCCATCCCCTCCCAGCTTCGGACATCTCCCACCGATATTGTCCATCCCCTTCCAGAGCCATTCAACTACCACCAATATCGGCTATCCCCATCCAGCGTTGGCCATCTTCCACCAATATCGGCTATCCCCATCCAGCGTTGGCCATCTTCCACCAATATCAGACATCCCCCTCCAGCGTCGGACTTCTCCCACCAATATCGGCCATTCCCTTCCAGTGTCGGACGTCTCCCACCAATATCAGCCATCCCCTCTAGCATCGGACATCTCCCACCAATATCGGCCATCCCCATCCATCCAGTGTCGGTCATCTCCCATCAATATCGGCCATCCCCATCCAGCATTGGCCATCTTCCACCAATATCAGCCATCCCCCTTCAGCGTTGGACATCTCCCATCAATATCAGCCATCCCCATCGAGTGTCGGTCATCTCCCATCAACATCGGCCATCTCCCTCCAGTTCCGGTCATCTCCCATCAATATCAGCCCTCCCCCTCCAGCGTCGGACATCTCCCACCAATATCGGCCTTCCTTGCCAGCGTTGGTCATCTCCCATCAATATCGGCCCTACCCCTCCAGCGTCAGATATCTCCCATCAATATCGGCCCTACCCCTCCAGCATCGGATATCTCCAACCAATATCGGCCTTCCTTGACAGCGTCGGTCATCTCCCATCAATATCAGCCCTCCCCCTCCAGCGTCGGAAATCTCCCACCAATATCGGCCTTCCTTGACAGCGTCGGTCATCTCCCATCAATATCAGCCCTCCCCCTCCAGCGTCGGAAATCTCCCACCAATATCGGCCTTCCTTGCCAGCGTTGGACATCTCCCATCAATATCGGCCTTCCTTGCCAGCGTCGGTCATCTCCCATCAATATCAGCCCTCCCCCCTCCAGCGTTGGGTATCTCCCACCAATATTGGCCATCGCCTTCCTGCATCAGCATTGCTCATCTCCCACCAATATCAGCTATCCCCCCCCTCCAGTTTTTCTTTGGCCCATTTTCTGTTAGTCTCTTTAGTCTCAATTCTGTATTTTATTGTTTCTTTTCTCCTCTGCACAATCAGCACTGCTGATCTTTGCACAGTAAATGAAATCTGATGTCATGTATATAGAGAGCTTTCGCTGCCTCTTGCTAGGGTGTGACCTTATCATTCTGCAGCCTATTTGGACATGCCTAGGCGAGAGCGAAACACGAAGACACAGCACAATGCAGAACGAGTCTGACGATCCGCCCAGATGTTTCGTCCTTGTTTATCATTCAGAACATCGTAATCCTCGTTCGCAGCTTCCACATTTATCTGAAGGGCCTGAAAAGTCTCATTTATATTAACAGAGTAACAAGCCACCGACTGTGCATGGTGTGCCGATCAGTCAGGCAGTACAGACAATCCCAAGTATATGCCAAATACATCCGTGTACCTTCTTTGTGCACTCATGACTTAGAGCGGTGATCTCCAAACTGCGCTCCACGGGCCAAATACAGCCTAGTCTTTACACCGTACACTAGTCCTCTCACCGATACCAACAATGGGGCACTGTTTCTCCCAGCTACTGATGCCATTGATGAGACACTATTCCTCCTTCTGACCCCAATGATGGGGCATTATTCCTCCCGCTGATATCAACAATGGGGAACTATTCCCACTGACACCAATGATGGGGAACTGTAACTCCCACTGATATCAACAATGGGGAACTATTCCCACTGGCACCACTGATACGGCACGATTCCTCCCACTGATGCCAACAATGGGTCATTATTCCTCCCACTGACACCAACGATGGTTCATTATTCCTCCCACTGACACCAACGATGGGTCATTTTTTCTCCCACTGACACACGATTGGTCATTATTCCTCCCACTGATGCCAATGATGGGGCACAATTCCTTCCACTGATACCAATGATGGGGCACAATTCCCTCCCACCTGCCTTAACAGAGGAGCATAATCCTCCTACTGATGCTAGTGTTGGGGCGCCTCTATACCCCTCACTGACACCAATTATGGGGCACTATTCCTCCCACTGATATGGCACTATTTCTCCCACTGATGCCAACAATTGGTCATTATTCCTCCCACTGATGCCAATGATGGGGCACTGTTCCTCCTACTGATGCCAACGATGGGGAACAATTCCTCCCACTGACACCAATGATGGGGCACCATTCCCTCCCACATGCCTTAACAGAGGAGCATAATCCTCCTACTGATGCTAGTGTTGGGGCGCCTCTATACCCCTCACTGACACCAATTATGGGGCACTATTCCTCCCACTGATACGGCACTATTTCTACCACTGATGCCAACAATAGGTCATTATACCTCTCACTGACACCAATGATTGGCCATTATTCCTCCCACTGATGCCAATGATGGGGCACTGTTCCTCCCACTGATGCCAACGATGGTGCACAATTCCTCCCACTGACGCCAATGATGGGGCACCATTCCCTCCCACCTTCCCTAACAGAGGAGCATAATCCTCCTACTGATGCTAGTTATGGGGGCTCTATTCCCCTCATTGACACCAATGATGGGGCACTATTCCTCTCGCTGATACCAATGATGGGCCACTATTCCTCCCACTGATACCAACGATGGGGCACAATTGCTCCCACTGACATCGAAGATGGGGCACTATTCCTCCCACTGACACCAATGATGGACCACTATTGCTTCCACTGATACCAATGATAGGGCACTATTCCTTCTGCTGACACCAATGATGGGACACTATTCCTTCTGCTGACACCAATGATGGGGCACTATTCCTCCCACCGATGCCAATGATGGGGCATAATTCCTCCCACTGACACCAATAAACGGGCACTATTCCTCCCACTGACGCTAACAATAGGGTACTATTCCTCCCACTGAGACCAACAATGGGGCACTATTGCTCCTCTAATCAATCATAGGAGTTATGTTTTTTTTTTTTTTTTACTCCCACTAACTACTAAACCTGAGAACATTTTCTACTCTCACTGACCACAGTCTGGTCCCCAGTGCCGACCCTGACCCTCCCTGGGGCCCTAAAAAATGACATGTCACATAAATTTGAGAAGGGGGGGGGGGGGGGCGCTGCCGACAGTGACATGTCATATTAAAGTTGGGAAATGACATCTTACGTTAAAGCGAGAAGCGGGGGTTGCCGACTTCTTACCTCTTCTCCCATGCAGCCAGCGAGGTTGAGAAGCGGGGTTAGGGGCCCGAAAATGACTTCTCACCAGGCGAGGCCTCTAGTAATTTGGGGGGCCCTCCGCAGCTTTGCGGGGCCCTAAGCGGCTTACATAGTGAGCCTATAGGGCGGATCGACCCTGCTGGTCCCTCTAAAGTCTGAAGGACAGTGCGTTGGCCCTTTTGTTTTAGAAAGTTTTGAGACCCCCTGACCCAGGAAGTGGCTCCTGCTTTCCAAAAACAAGTCGGGTTTCATTCCTCGCAATGTTTTTGTCGCTGAAGTTCGCAGGAATGAAGAGGCTCGGAGGAAGGTGGCCCCTCGTCTCGAGGGCGTGTGTCCCCTTAGACCGCGATGAGGCCAATGATTGTTTTCTACGAAGTGATTAGATCTTCTATCTCAGATAATATAAAGCCGTTGTTTGTCCACTTCTCTGTTTTTTCACCTTATTTCCTCATTTGTGAAACTAGGAATTAAAAATGTACAATAAAGCGGATGTTCCGCCGGAAAAAAAAAAAAAAATCATTAAAAGTCAGCAGCTTCAAATACGGCAGCTGCTGACTTTTAATATAAGGACACTTACCTGTCCAGGGCGCCCGCTGTGTCGGCAGCCGAAGCCGATCCCTCCCTCGTCTCTCGGGTGCCGCCGCCATCTTCGGTAAGGGAATCAGGAAGTGAAGCCTTTCATTTAATGCATTTTAATGCACAAAAAAGCACAATGTATAACCCAATTTTTTTGTAAAATCTAAAAGATGGCATTACGCCGAGTAACTAGATAACTAACATGCCACGCCTTAAAATTGCACATTCTTGTGGAATGGCGCCAAACTGTCCATGCCTCACTGTGCCCATGCCTCGATGTGCCCATGCCTCACTGTGCCCATGCCTCGATGTGCCCATGCCTCGATGTGCCCATGCCTCACTGTGTCTATGCCTCACTGTGCCCATGCCTCACTGTGCCCATGCCTCACTGTGCCCATGCCTCACTGTGTTCATGCCTCACTGTGCCCATGCCTCACTGTGTCCATGCCTAGACTGACGTTTAACATGGGAGTCTATGGAAGGGGTACCCGGCTTTGAAAAATCGGTGCTCCCCAGCCGTAGGTCCCCCAGACAACAAACTTCGCACACTTGTAGAGGAGAAATGGGGCTACATGTGTGTCGAGGTTCTGGTCCAGGAGACCTACGACCGGTTCCCCAAAGTCACCGGAGAAATTACCGTTTAACATAGGAGTCTATGGAAGGGGTGCCCGGCTTTGAAAAATCGGTGCTCCCCGGCCGTAGGTCCCCCAGACAACAAACTTCGCACACGTGTAGAGGAGAAATGGAGCTTAATGTGTGCCAAGTTCCTGGTCCAGGGGACCTATGACCGGCCGGTACCGGGTCCCCAAAGTCACCGGAGAAATGACCGTTTAACATGGGAGTCTATGGAAGGGATGCCCGGCTTTGAAAAATCGGTGCTCCCCAGCCGTAGGTCCCCCGGACAACAAACTTTGCACACTTGTAGAGGAAGAGTCGGGTCCAGGAGACCTACGGCCGGCCGGTACCGGGTCCCCAAAGTCCGGGAGATCGGGCACAAAAAGGTGACTCGAGTATAAGCCGAGGGGGGCATTTTCAGCACAAAAAAGATGTGCTGAGAAACTCGGCTTATACTCGAGGATATACGGTAAGTAAGGTACGGCGGTGAATTGGGCTAAAAAATAAATCATGTGAGATAGTTGACGTCGCCAGTACCCAGTACCGGGTCTGCCTTCCCTATTCCACGAATTTCAAGTTATTTTTGCAGTTTCCATTGCATGACGTTCGTGTCGTGTTGCGGAGATTTCACTTCAGTTCCTTCCCCCCCACCCATGGCAATTTGTATCCACAAAACAAAGATACGACTGAATGTGGGCTCGATCCGACTGACATACGTCTTAGTACACTGTCGGATCTTAGGTGCATATTTACGCTGGCCGCTAGGTGGCGCTTCCATTGATTTCCGCGTAGAATATGCAAATTAGCTGGATACGCCGATTCTCAAACCTACGTCCGCCCGGCGCATTTTTTTACGTCGTTTACCTAAGGCTTTTTTTGGCGTAACGTTACCCCTGCCTCTATGAGGCGTAGCCAACGTTAAGTATGGACGTCGGGACAGCGTCAAATTTTCCGTCGTTTGCGTAAATCGTTCGCGAATAGGGCTTTGCGTAAGTTACGTTCACGTCGAAAGCATTGACTATTTGCGACGTGATTTCGCGCATTGCGCACTGGGATACGTCCAAAAAGCGTCAATTACGTGGGGTCATACCAGATTGCCAACGCGCCCACTCCAAGCCTGCTTTGAATTACGCGGGCTTACGCCGGCAGATTTAGCAATTTGGTACAATTGCTAGGATAGCCCTGACTACACAGATGAGCTCCGTTTCTGTATTATGTAACTTTGGAAAGTATTGGGTGTCAGTGATGATGAATGTCTGTCCTATGAGGGTGTGTCCTATTAATGAGGGTGTGTCCTATTAATGAGGGTGTGTCCCGACACACGCGGTTATTTTCTGTACGTTTATTGTAATCAGTTTAAATCAATTTGCAGCCACTGTGCCATCAATTGTCACCACTGTGCCATGCCATCAAATGCAGTCACTATTCCATCAATTCGCACCACTGTGCCATGCCATCAAACGCAGCCACTGTGCCATCAATTGTCACCACTGTGCCATGCCATCAAATGCAGTCACTGTGCCATCAATTGTCACCACTGTGCCATGCCATCAAACGCAGTCACTGTGCCATCAAACGCAGTCACTGTGCCAATTGTCACCACTGTGCCCTTTAATTGTCGCCACTGTGCCCTTTAATTGATGCCACTGTGCCCTTTGTCACCACTGTACCCATTGATGCCCTGCCACTGTGCTCTTTGTCGCCTCTGTGCCCTGTAAAATGCACTTGCCTTTCTGCTTCCACTTCCCTCAATGTCTTCTCCCGCCCTCAATGACGCTTCAGCCAATCAGGTTACCGATAACCAGAATCGGTGAACCTGATTGGCTGAGACGGCCGTCAGTCTTATCCAAGGAACGCACCCCCCGTACGTCCTGAGGATAAGACATCTGGGAGACGAGGGCTGTACTCGGAAAGCCTATCAGAGCTTATTGATACGCCGCGTAATTTCAAAGTTCCCGCGTCGTGTCTTTGTTTTGTATCTACAAAACAAGATACGACGGAATGAGGGATCCATCCGACAGGCGTACGTCTTAGTACGCCGTTGGATCTTAGGTGCATTTTTCCGCCGGCCGCTAGGTGGCGCTTCTGTCGAATTCCGCGTCGAGTATGCAAATTAGCTTGATACGGCGATCCACAAACATACGTCCGGCTGGCGCATTTTTTTCTCCGATTCAATCGGTTTGATTAAATTATACATCGATCACATGTATTTTATCCCATGGACATGATATATTGATCCTCGGACTGTATGGACTCGGGACATAGAAAACCGAAGCTCAGTCTCTCCAATCGGCTTCTGTCTTTCAGTTCTGCCTACAGAGCTTAGAAAATGAGAAATGAAAGCTGATTGGCTGCACTGCGGTTGGATCAAAGTTTGTCTGAGACACTTTTTATTGTCCCCTCCCCCCCCCTTCATGTTTAGATCTCTCACCCTGATAACCATTTTCTTATGCTTCATTATATTATATGTTATAACTTTTTCCTGGGGCAGTTTATATGATTCTGGGGACTGTATATAATGTTGTAGGACATAATATAATAATCCGGGGACATTATATATTAATTCAGGGACTGTAAATATTGATTTGGGGGACATTATATATTGCAGTAGGACATAATATAATAATGCCGGACATTATATATTGATTCGGGGACTGTATATAATGCTGTAGGACACAATATAATAATCCAGGGACTGTATATATTGATTTAGGGACTGTATATAATGCTGCAGGACATAATATAATAATGCAGGGACATTATATATTGATTTGGGGACTGTGTATAATGTTATAGGACATAATATAATAATCCGGGGACTGTATATATTGATTCAGGGACTGTATATATTGTTGTAGGACATAATATAATAATTCTGGGACATTATATATTGATTCAGGGACTGTATATAATGCTGTAGGACATAATATAATAATCCAGGGACATAATATATTGATTTGGGGACTGTATATAATGTTGTAGGACATAATATAATAATCTGGGGACTGTATATAATGTTGTAGGACATAATATAATAATTCGGGGACTGTATATATTGATTCGGGGACTGTATATAATGCTGTAGGACATAATATAATAATGTGGGGACTGTATATAATGTTGTAGGACATAATAATCCGGGGACTGTATATAATGCTGTAGGACATCATATAATAATCCAGGGACTGTATATAATGTTGTAGGACATAATATAATAACCCGGGGACTGTATATAATGTTGTAGGACATAATATAATAATGCGGGGACTGTAAATATTGATTTGGGGACTGTATATAATGCTGTAGGACATGATATAATAACCCGGGGACTGTATATATTGATCCAGGGACATTATATAATGCTGTTGGACATAATATAATAACCCGGGGACGTGATATATGGAATCAGGGACTGTATATAATGCTGTAGGACATAATATAATAATCCGGGGACTGTATATATTGATCTAGGGACTGTATATAATGCTGTAGGACATGATATAATAATCCGGGGACTGTATATAATGATTCAGGGACTGTATATAATGTTATAGGACATAATATAATAATGCGGGACATTATATATTGATTTAGGGACTGTATATAATGTTATAGGACATAATATAATAATGCGGGGACATTATATATTGATCCAGGGACTGTATATAATGCTGTAGGACATGATATAATAACCCGGGGACTGTATATATTGATCTAGGGACTGTATATAATGCTGTAGGACATGATATAATAACCCGGGGACTGTATATATTGTTCCAGGGACTGTATATAATGCTGTAGGACATAATATAATAATCCGGGGACTGTATATATGGAATCAGGGACTGTATATAATGCTGTAGGACATGATATAATAACCCGGGACGTGATATAATGCTGTAGGACATGATATAATAATTCAGGGACTGTATATAATGCTGTAGGACATGATATAATAACCCGGGGACTGTATATATTGATCCAGGGACATTATATAATGCTGTAGGACATAATATAATAATCCGGGGACTGTATATATTGATCTAGGGACTGTATATAATGCTGTAGGACATGATATAATCACCCGGGGACTGTATATAATGCTGTAGGACATGATATAATAACCCGGGACGTGATATAACGTTGCAGGTCCCGTATAAGGACTGGGAAGGTATGAAGCTCGGCGTTGGTGTCGGAGGAGGAAGAAGAGCCTGATATATACTGTATATAATAGAAGGAGGAGGAGGAGGGGACGGCCTCACCCAGAAGCACACAGAGAGAGAGAGCGCAGAGGAAATCAGACGGCAAGGTCAGAGACACCTGCACCATGTTACAGAGACAGATCAACAGAATGAGACAGCTGGCCAATCACGGGCCTGGCCCTGGCAGGTGGGTACCGGAGCCGTTCCGCACAGAACTTTTCTCTGTGTTTGCCAAGTGCTGCACAATGGCAGTTATCAGGACTGTTCTGTCCCCGGGACGCCCCTGTGACTGTCCTGTGTATAGGATATTCTGGTCACTCTGTGTGGGGGGAGGGGCACCCAATCTCTCCGTATAACTGTCACTTCTCTGTATACAGTGACCCCATTACAGGGCGCCCCCCCCCCCCTCTCACCCGTCTGATCAGAACTACGCGGGGCAAAGTACAAACTTCTACTTCCTTCTCTGTCCACATCTGCAAACCCTGAGATGTGTGTCTGTGATATGTGTATACTGTGCTGGGTATGATGTGTGCTGTGTACACTGTGCTGGGTATGGTATGTGCTGTGTACACTGTGCTGGGTATGGTATGTGCTGTACACTGTGCTGGGTATGGTATGTGCTGTACACTGTGCTGGGTATGGTATGTGCTGTACACTGTGCTGGGTATGGTATGTGCTGTACACTGTGCTGGGTATGGTATGTGCTGTACACTGTGCTGGGTATGATATGTGTTGTGTACACTGTGCTGGGTATGGTTTATTCTGTGTACACTGTGCTGGGTATGGTATGTGCTGTGTACACTGTGCCGGGTATGGTATGTGTTGTGTACACTGTGCTGGGTATGGTGTATACACTGTGCTGGGTGTGATATGTGGTGTGTACACTGTGCTGGGTATAGTATGTGCTGTGTACACTGTGCTGGGTAATATATGTGCTGTGTACACTGTGCTGGGTATGGTATGTGCTGTGTACACTGTGCTGGGTATGGTATGTGCTGTGTACACTGTGCTGGGTATGGTATGTGCTGTGTACACTGTGCTGGGTATGGTATGTGCTGTACACTGTGCTGGGTATGATATGTGCTGTACACTGTGCTGGGTATGATATGTGTTGTGTACACTGTGCTGGGTATGGTATGTGCTGTACACTGTGCTGGGTATGGTATGTGCTGTGTACACTGTGCTGGGTATGATATGTGCTGTACACTGTGCTGGGTATGGTATGTGCTGTGTACACTGTGCTGGGTATGATGTGTGCTGTGTACACTGTGCTGGGTATGGTATGTGCTGTGTACACTGTGCTGGGTATGGTATGTGCTGTGTACACTGTGCTGGGTATGGTATGTGCTGTACACTGTGCTGGGTATGATATGTGCTGTACACTGTGCTGGGTATGATATGTGTTGTGTACAGTGTGCTGGGTATGGTATGTGCTGTACACTGTGCTGGGTATGATATGTGCTGTACACTGTGCTGGATATGGTATGTGCTGTGTACACTGTGCTGGGTATGGTATGTGCTGTACACTGTGCTGGGTATAGTATGTGCTGTGTACACTGTGCTGGGTATGATATGTGCTGTACACTGTGCTGGGTATGGTATGTGCTGTGTACACTGTGCTGGGTATGATGTGTGCTGTGTACACTGTGCTGGGTATGGTATGTGCTGTACACTGTGCTGGGTATGGTATGTGCTGTACACTGTGCTGGGTATGGTATGTGCTGTAAACTGTGCTGGGGGTTATGTGCTGTGTACACTGTGCTGGGTATGGTATGTGCTGTACACTGTGCTGGGTATGATATGTGCTGTACACTGTGCTGGGTATGGTATGTGCTGTACACTGTGCTGGGTATAGTATGTGCTGTACACTGTGCTGTGTATGGTATGTGCTGTGTACACTGTGCTGTGTATGGTATGTGCTGTACACTGTGCTGGGTATGGTATGTGCTGTACACTGTGCTGGGTATAGTATGTGCTGTACACTGTGCTGTGTATGGTATGTGCTGTGTACACTGTGCTGGGTATGGTATGTGCTGTACACTGTGCTGGGGGTTATGTGCTGTACACTGTGCTGGGTATAGTATGTGCTGTACACTGTGCTGTGTATGGTATGTGCTGTACACTGTGCTGTGTATGGTATGTGCTGTACACTGTGCTGGGTGTTATGTGCTGTACACTGTTCTGGGTATAGTGTGTGCTGTACACTGTGCTGGGTATGGTATGTGCTGTACACTGTGCTGGGTATGATATGTTCTGTGTACACTGTGCTGGGTGTTATGTGCTGTACACTGTGCTGAGTATGGTATGTGCTGTACACTGTGCTGGGGGTTATGTGCTGTGTACACTGTGCTGGGTATAGTGTGTGCTGTACACTGTGCTGGGTATAGTATGTGCTGTACACTGTGCTGGGTATGGTATGTGTGCTGTACACTGTGCTGGGTATGGTATGTGCTGTACACTGTGCTGGGTATGGTATGTGCTGTACACTGTGCTGGGTATGATATGTGCTGTACACTGTGCTGGGTATGGTATGTGCTGTACACTGTACTGGGTATGGTATGTGCTGTACACTGTGCTGGGTATAGTATGTGCTGTACACTGTGCTGGGTATGGTATGTGCTGTACACTGTGCTGGGTATGGTATGTGCTGTACACTGTGCTGGGTATGGTATGTGCTGTACACTGTGCTGGGTATGATATGTGCTGTACACTGTGCTGGGTATAGTATGTGCTGTACACTGTGCTGGGTATGGTATGTGCTGTACACTGTGCTGGGTATGGTATGTGCTGTGTACACTGTGCTGGGTGTGGTATGTGCTGTACACTGTGCTGGGTATGATATGTGCTGTACACTGTGCTGGGTATAGTATGTGCTGTACACTGTGCTGGGTGTTATGTGCTGTACACTGTGCTGGGTATGGTATGTGTTGTGTACACTGTGCTGGGTATGGTATGTGCTGTACACTGTGCTGGGTATGGTATGTGTTGTGTACACTGTGCTGGGTATGGTATGTGCTGTACACTGTGCTGGGTGTTATGTGCTGTACACTGTGCTGAGTATGGTATGTGCTGTACACTGTGCTGGGTACGGTATGTACTCTCCCTCACTCTATCACACGTGTACCTTGACCAGCCGGCTTCCTTCCTTTCTGACGTCGGCGGCAGAAATCGGATCCACACCCCGAGGAACTTTTATTGCGCTTCTGTATCCCATTAATGTGTAATGAGCGAGGGGGGCGGAGCCTGATCCCGGGAACACGCCCTTCTCTCCCTCTTATCTGATACAATTTATCAGTAACTTGTCACTTCCAGAGACATTATATCAGTATTAGGAAAAGTGGGGGTGATTAGGGTGTGGGGTTGGCCCCCTAGTTCCTGGGAAGGGAACTCTTATATTGGTAGAACATCCTGTATAACAATGTTGTGTAGTGAGTGTACAGCTTGTAAATCTGCCGTCCCCTCAAAACAACTCAACACACAGCCATTGATGTCTGAACCGCTGCCAACAAAAGTGAGGACACCCCTAAGGGAAAATGTCCAACTTGGGCCCAAAGTGTCAATATTTTGTGTGGCCGCCATTATTTTCTTGCACTGCCTTCACCCTCCTGGGCATGGAGGTCACCAGAGCTTCACAGGTAACCACTGGAGTCCTCTTCCCCTCCCCCATGATGACATCACGGATCTGGTGGATGTTAGAGACCTTGCGCTCCTCCACCTTCCGTTTGAGCAAGCTGCCCATTCCATACACACTAATGCCCCCCCCCTCTCCATAGCATCAGAGATGGAGGCTTTTGAACTGAGTGCTGATAATATACCGGCCCCTCTCCTCTTTAGTCTGGCGACAGAACAGTTTTCCACTTTGCAACAGACCATTTTAAGTGAGCTTTTGCCCAGGGAACAGTGTTCCACTTTGCAACAGACCATTTTAAGTGAGCTTTTTGCCCAGGGAACAGTTTTCCACTTTGCAACAGATCATTTTAAAGCGGGAGTTCACCCAATTCGTTTTTTTTTCTATTTTCCCCCTAGCTTCCTGCTCGTTGTGTCTAGGGGAATCGGCTATTTGTTTTAAAATATGATCCGTACTTACCCGTTTTCGAGAGCGATCTTCTCCGTCGCTTCCGGGTATGGGTCTTCGGGAGCGGGCGTTCCTTATTGATTGACAGTCTTCCGAGAGGCTTCCGACGGTCGCATCCATCGCGTCACTCGTAGCCGAAAGAAGCCGAACGTCGGTGCGGCTCTATACTGCGCCTGCGCACCGACGTTCGGCTTCTTTCGGAAAATCGTGACGCGATGGATGCAACCGTCGGAAGTCTGTCGGAAGACTGTCAATCAAGAAGGAACGCCCATTCCCGCAGCCCATACCCGGAAGCGACGGAGAGGATGCATCTCGTAAACGGGTAAGTACTGCACATATTTTAAAATAAATAGCCGATTCCCCTAGAGAAAACGAGCAGGAATCTAAGGGGAAAAAGTGTTCGCTATGGGTGAACCCCCGCTTTAAGTGAGCTTTTGCTCAGGGAACAGTTTTCCACTTTGCAACAGACTATTTTAAGTGAGCTTTTGCCCAGGGAACAGTTTTCCACTTTGCAACAGATAATTTTAATTGAGCTTTTGCCCAGGGAACAGTTTTCAACTTTGCAACAGACCATTTTAAGTGAGCTTTTTCCCAGGGAACAGTTTTCCACTTTGCAACAGATCATTTTAAGGGCTCTTTCACACTAGCGGACCGTTCGTCCGCTCATTACAAGTCCGTTAACGGACTTGTAATGAATCCCTATGGGATTGCATCCGTTAGCGGATGGAGCATCCGCTAGCGTCCGCCGGGATCCGCTTTTCCGAACGGAAGAAACCCTATTTTTCTTCCGTTCGGCGGAACGGATCGGATGCAGACGGACAGACGGTCCGTCTGCACCCGATCCCCCATAGGGGAGAGCGGAGCAGAGACAGGGCGGTCCCTGCACTGTGTGCGGGGATCACCCTATCCGCCGACAGCTCAGCGGGGATGCCCGCTGAGCTTCGGCGGACACACGGAGCGGACCCAGAAACGGTCCGCTCCGTGTGAAAGAGCCCTAAGTGAGATTTTGCCCTGGGAACAGTTTTCCACTTTGCAACAGACCATTTTAAGTGAGCTTTTTGTCCAGGGAACAGTTTTCCACTTTGCAACAGACCATTTTAAGTGAGCTTTTTGCCCAGGGAACAGTGTTCCACTTTTCAACAGACCGTTTTAAGTGAGCTTTTTGCCCAGGGAACAGTGTTCCACTTTTCAACAGACCATTTTAAGTGAGCTTTTTGCCCAGGGAACAGTTTTCAACTTTGCAACACACCATTTTAAGTGAGCTTTTTCCCAGGGAACAGTTTTCCACTTTGCAACAGATCATTTTAAGTGAGATTTTGCCCTGGGAACAGTTTTCCACTTTGCAACAGACCATTTTAAGTGAGCTTTTTGCCCAGGGAACAGTTTTCCACTTTGCAACAGACCATTTTAATTGAGCTTTTTGTCCAGGGAACAGTTTTCCACTTTGCAACAGACCATTTTAAGTGAGCTTTTTGCCCAGGGAACAGTGTTCCACTTTTCAACAGACCATTTTAAGTGAGCTTTTTGCCCAGGGAACAGTTTTCCACTTTGCAACAGACCATTTTAATTGAGCTTTTGCCCAGGGAACAGTTTCCACTTTGCAACAGACCATTTTAAGTGAGTTTTTTTGCCCAGGGAACAGTTTTCCACTTTGCAACAGATCATTTTAAATGAGCATTGGCCCAGAGAAGGCGGTGGCGTTTCTGGATCATGTTCAGATATGGCTTCTTCTTTCCATGATGGGGCTTTATCTTGTATTGTTGGATGGCGCAGCTAGCTGTGTTCACAGGCAGGGGTTTTGGAAGTATTCCTGAGCCCATGCGGTGATGCCCATCCGACAATCATGCCTGGTTATAATGCAGAGCCGTTTGAGGACCCCGAAGATCATCGCCATCCAATATCGGGTTTTGGCCTTGCCCCCCTCACACTCAAATTTCTCCAGATTCTCTGAATCTTTTGAATCATATTATGTACTGTAGATAGATGATGATGCATTCAAAGTCTTTTTAATTTTTTCGTTGAGGAACATTCCTGTGGAGCCTCGGATTACGGGAATAATCCGTTCCAGGAGAACGCTCGTAATCCAAAGCACTCGCATATCAAAGCGAGTTTCCCCATAGGAGTCAATGGAAACCAAAATTATTTGCTCTGCATTGGCTTCTATGGTATGCAATACCGCATGTGGCCAGAGGTGGGGGGGGGGCACCAGAGAGCCTTTGGAAATGCTCTGGACAGCTCGGCTGAACTCAGAAACCCTCATTAAGGCTCGGGAACGGAGTATTTTCATTTTTTTTATTATCTCCGAACAGCTCGGCTCGGCTACGGCGCCCCCGCACTTCTGGCCAAATGCGGTACTGCACACCGCTGTGGCTTGAATCTTGCTGCTGTTGCGAGACAAACACTCGCAAACTCAGTCGACCATTAACCGCGTTGCTCTTCGTTCTGCTATCTGTAGATTGTCTCATATATCTGTAGATTGTCTCATATATCTGTAGATTGTCTCCACTCCTAGCCATTAGGAGACGTTGTGTCGGCTCATCGGTTTATTACAGATAAAGAAGTGCGTGGCCAGTGAGTGCCGCACCCTGATAATTGTCCTTCTCCTTCCAGGTCCAATGACGTCACCGACCTTCTCCCCGAAGAGCTACTTCTGGTAAGAGATCATTGGACATGTAAATGATGATTGTCTTATAATTAACCTGGAGCTGAGGGTGGGAGCTCCTCCTGCTGTACCTGCCCATCTCTGAGCACCACAATAGGGGGGTAATATGGCAGGAAGGCCGTGTTCCAGGGGCGTTGCCAGGTGGCAAAAAGACCAGGGGCTTCAGACCGAAGTCCAAGGCTGGCGGGGGGGAGGGGGTGGCTTACCAGTGCCCATCAATGCTGACCAGTAAACTTACCTGCCTGACACACTGACCATTACACTGACCTACCTGACCTACATACACTGACCTACCTACCTGACCCTACCTGACATACATACACTGACCTACCTACCTGACCCTACCAGATATACATACACTGACCTACCTACCTGACATACATACACTGACCTACCTACCTGACATACATACACTGACCTACCTACCTGATGTACATACACTGACCTACCTACCTGACATACATACACTAACCTACCTACCTGACCCTACCTGACATACATACACTGACCTACCTACCTGATGTACATACAGTGACCTACCTACCTGATGTACATACACTGACCTACCTACCTGACCCTACCTGACATACATACAGTAACCTACCTACCTGACCCTACCTGACATACATACACTGACCTACCTACCTGACATACATACACTGACCTACCTACCTGACATACATACACTGACCTACCTACCTGATGTACATACACTGACCTACCTACCTGACCCTACCTGACATACATACACTGACCTACCTACCTGACATACACACACTGACCTACCTACCTGACATACATACACTAACTTACCTACCTGACATACATACACTGAACTACCTACCTGACATACATACACTGACCTACCTACCTGACCCTACCTGACATACATATACTGAACTACCTACCTGACATACATACACTGACCTACCTGACATACATGCACTAACCTACCTACCTGACATACATACACTGACCTACCTGACATACATGCACTAACCTACCTGACATACATATACTGAACTATCTACCTGACATACATACACTGACCTACCTACCTGACATACATACACTGACCTACCTGACATACATACATACATACCTGAACTACCTACCTGACCCTACCTAATATACACACACTGAACTACCTACCTGACATACATACACTGACCTACCTGACATACATACACTGACCTACCTACCTGACCCTACCTGCAAGCGCCACCTAGCGGCCAGCGTAAATATGCAGCCTAAGATACGACGGCGTAAAACACTTACGCCGGTCGTATCTTGGGGATATCTATGCGTAACTGATTCTATGAATCAGGCGCAATGACACGACCGGCCGGACTCAGAGATACGACGGCGTATCTCCTCTCTTAATCTAGCCCATGGTCAGTACAGCTATTTGAGCATAGCGGCGGGATTTGCGCTGGACTGAATGCCGGTTTCGGGTGAAGTTGATCCTTTGTATTTCTCTTCTTCCTCTCAGGCAGACCAGCAGGTGGAGGTGGTGAAGAGAGCGGCTCATCTTGTAGGGAAGCGACTGGCGAGCTGCATGCAGGGTCCACTCAGCTCCGACATGGAGAAGAGACTGGTGAGTTTTGGTGACAACGTCGTTCTTTTTTGAACAGATGAAGGGAACACAAGGATGATGATGATGATGATGATGATGATGATTTATCTTTACAGAGGAAACTTGCCTTGATGTCGCTCTCTATGGCCATGGCAGATTGTTTGAAGGATATGGAGAGCGAGTCCAGTCTCCGGTGAGTTGGGTCAGGGTTGGGTGATTGTAATGACTATCTATATGCCATAGGGTTCTTTAAAGTGAAACTTTAATGTGGTTAGACTCATCGATTGGTGCCGTCATGCAGACATTAAGCTTTCGCCCCAACGAGAACAGGGCCAAAGCTCGGTACCACTACGCAGAGTGCCGTGGTGTTACGGCGACTTGCCCCCTTCTCTCAAAATGCACCCTTTAATGCTCCTCACTCTTAGCGACAACCACATTATTTGCCACTGCTTCTCCGCTTTCACCCGTTTTGGGCAACCCAGGTTTTTTCCCAGGTCTTCGGGATGGGGCGTTTCGCACTCTATGTCAACGCTGGACGTTATCAGGCCTCTTATTCTTGGGTGGTTGGCTCCTGGCCTACTCTGCAGGACCTGACAAACTCTGAAGGTCTTTTCCATTTGGACTTTTGGAGGGCCTTGCTCTTCCTCACAACCACATTATTTGCCACTGCTTCTCCGTTTTTACCCACTTGGGCAATCCAAGTTTTTCCCCAGGTCTTCGGGATCGGGCGTTTTGCACTCTAGTCAACTCTGGATGTTATCAGGCCTCTTATTTTCTGGCGGCGGGCTCCTGTCCTACTCTGTGGGACCCGACAAACTCTGAAGGCCCTTTCCATTTGGACTTTTGGAGGGCCTTGCTCTTAGTAACAACCACATTATCAACAAATGCTTCTCTGCTTTTACCCATTTTGAGCAACCCAGGTTTTTCCCCCCAGGTCTTCGGGATGGGGCGTTTCGCACTCTAATCAACTCTGGACGTTATCAGGCCTCTTACTTTCTGGTGGCGGGCTCCTGGCCTACTTTGCGGGACCTGACAAACTCTGAAGGCCTTTTCCATTTGGACTTTTGGAGGGCCTTGCTCTTCATTACAACCTCTCCCACTGCTTCCCCGCTTTTAGGCATTTTCAGCAACCCAAGTTTTTCCCCAGGTCTTCGGGATGGGGCGTTTGGCACTCTAATCAACTCTGGACGTTATCAGGCCTCTTACTTTCTGGTGGCGGGCTCCTGGCCTACTTTGCGGGACCCGACAAACTCTAAAGGCCTTTTCCATTTGGACTTTTCAAGGGCCTTGCTCTTCATCACAACCTCTCCCACTGCTTCCCCGCTTTTAGGCATTTTCAGCAATCCACGTTTTTCCCCAGGTCTTCGGGATGGGGCGTTTTGCACTCTAGTCAACTCTGGACGTTATCAGGCCTCTTATTCTTGGGTGGTTGGCTCCTAGCCTACTCTGCAGGACCTGACAAACTCTGAAGGCCTTTTCCATTTGGACTTTTGGAGGGCCTTGCTCTTCGTCACAGCCTCATAATCTCCCACTGCTTCTCTGCTTTTACCCGTTTTTGGGCAATCCACCTTTTCCCCAGGTCTTCGGGATGGGGCGTTTCGCACTCTGATCAACTCCAGAGGTTATCAGGTCTCTTATTTTATGGCGGTGGGCTACTGGCCTACTCTGCAGGACCTGACAAACTCTGAAGGCCTTTTCCATTTGGACTTTTGGAGGGCCTTGCTCTTCTACACAACCACATTATCTCCCACTGCTTCTCCGCTTTCATCCGTTTTGGGCAACCTACGTTTTACCCCAGGTCTTCGGGATGGGGCGTTTCGCACTCTAGTCAACTCTGGACGTTATCAGGCCTCTTATTCTTGGGTGGTTGGCTCCTAGCCTACTCTGCAGGACCTGACAAACTCTGAAGGCCTTTTCCATTTGGACTTTTGGAGGGCCTTGCTCTTCATCACAACCACATTATTTGCCACTGCCTCTCCGCTTTTACCCATTTGGGCAACCTACGTTTTTCCCCAGGTCTTCGGGATGGGGCATTTTGCACTCTAGTCAACTCTGGATGTTTTTAGGCCTCTTATTTTCTGGCGGCTGGCTCCTGGCCTACTCTGCAGGACCTGACAAACTCTGAAGGTCTTTTCCAATTGTACTTTTGGAGGGCCTTGCTCTTCATCACAACCACATTATCTCCAACTGCTTCTCTGCTTTTACCCAATTTGAGCTACCCAGGTTTTTCCCCCCAGGTCTTCGGGATGGGGCGTTTCGCACTCTAATCAACTCTGGACGTTATCAGGCCTCTTACTTTCTGGATGCGGGCTCCTGGCCTACTTTGCGGGACCCGACAAACTCTGATGACTTTTCCATTTGGACTTTTGGAGGGCCTTGCTCTTCATCACAACCTCTCCCACTGCTTCCCCGCTTTTAGGCATTTTGAGCAACCCACGTTTTTCCCCAGGTCTTCGGGATGGGGCGTTTCGCACTCTAATCAACTCTGGATGTTATCAGGCCTCTTATTTTCTGGCGGCTGGCTCCTGGCCTACTCTGCGGGACCTGACAAACTCTAAAGGCCTTTTCCATTTGGACTTTTGGAGGGCCTTGCTCTTCCTCACAACCACATTATTTGCCACTGCTTCTCCGCTTTTACCCATTTGGGCAATCCACGTTTTTCCCCAGGTCTTCGGGATGGGGCGTTTGGCACTCTAATCAACTCTGGATGTTATCAGGCCTCTTATTTTCTGGTGGTGGGCTCCTGGCCTACTCTGTGGGACCTGACAAACTCTGAAGGTCTTTTCCATTTGTACTTTTGGAGGGCCTTGCTCTTAGTAACAACCACATTATCTCCCACTGCTTCTCTGCTTTTCCCCATTTTGGGCAACCTACGTTTTTCCCCAGGTCTTCGGGATGGGGCGTTTCGTACTCGTAATCAACTCTGGACGTTATCAGGCCTCTTATTTTCTGGCGGTTGGCTCCTGGCCTACTCTGCAGGACCTGAAAAAATCTGAAAAGGCCCTTTCCATTGGACTTTTAGAGGGCCTTACAGTTACATCATTTTTTGGACTCTCTCCCACCTTTACATGACTTTCGCCGCTGACTATATTGCACTGATGCAGGAGTGTTACCTCATGCACTCTCGACAATGTATTCCCTGTTGGTAACATCCACGACAACTATCAATTGACCTTCCTCGAAAAATGGGAACTAGACATTGAGAGGACACTTACAGCGGACCAACGGAGTAACATCATTGGGTTTGCTTTGAAGTCCTCGATCTGTACGAGAGTCCAGGAAACGACAGTCATTTCAGAATTTTGACTCTGAGGTATCATACCTCCTTCTCGCCTTCATAAATTTTTCCTGAATGTTACGGATTGCTGCTAGAGGTGCCGAGGACGCTGCTACAGATCTTTTGGTCCTGCCTCAAGCTTGGCCATTGCTGGAAAGGTCTGGAGGATTTCCCAAAAATTTACTGACTACATTATACTGGATGCAGGGCCGCCATCAGGGGGGTACAGGCAGTACACCTGTAAGGGGCCCGGATGGCAACTCCCCTTTTTTTTTTTTTTTTTTTTATTAAAAAAAAAAATATATATTTTCTTTAATATATTTTATTTTTATTATTTATTAAAGGGACATTTTTTTTTTTTTAGAGGTCCGGAGGTCCCCAGGGCCACGATGGAAACCCCCCCTTTTTTTTATTTATTTTTTATTAAAAAAAATATATTTTTTCTAATATATTTTTATTTTATTTTTTATTAAAGGGCCAGTTTTTCTTTTTAGGGGTACGGGGCCCCGGAGATCCCCAGGACCCCAGATGACAACCCCCCTTTTTTTTTATAAAAAAATATATTTTTTTATATATTTTTTTATTTATTTTTTATATATATATATATATATATATATATATATATATATATATATATATATATATATATATATATATATACATATATATGTATATATATTTATTATTATTATTATTATTATTAAAGGGCTCAGAGGTCCCCAGGGCCCCATGTGGCAAACCCCCTTTTTTTTATTTGTTATAAATGTTTGTTTTTTTTTGTTTATATATATATATATATATATATATATTTTTTATGTTTTTATTAAAGGGCCCAGAGGTCCCCAGGGCCCTGGGTGGCAACCCCCATCTTTTTTTAATTTTTTATAAATGTTTATTTTTTTTATATATATATATATTTTTTATTAAAGGGCCCAGAGGTTTCTTTTTTTATTATTATTATTATTAAAGGGCCCAGAGGTCCCTGGTGGAAACCCCCCTTTTTTGTAATTTTTTTTTAATTATGTTAATAATTAGTGTATACATATATATATACCCCCCCCCCCCCCGGTTCTCTGCTCCAGGGGGCCCATGCCTGAAGCTGTGTAAGGGGCACCATAATTACTGATGGCTGCCCTGACTGGATGATCCGGCATTGTTTTCTCCTTCACGTTTCCGCTATACCAGTCAAAGCACACAAAAATTTGATATTGTACGATCTGAACCCTGTCCAATCATACTTGGAGAAAACTTGGAAAAAAACTCTCAGGCCTCGTACACACGACAGAGTTTCTCGGGAGAATTCGGCGAGAAACTCGGTCAGAGCCGGATTCTGCCGAGAAACTCTGTCGTCTGTACACTTTCGGCCCGATGGAGCCGCCGAGGAACTCGTCGAGAAAATAGAGAACATGTTCTCTATTTTCTCGTTGTTCTATGGGAGCTCTCGGCCCGCCGAGCTCCTCGGCGGCTTCAGGGCTGAACTCGTCGAGTTCCTCGGCCGTGTGTACGAGGCCTCAGCCACTGTCCATTGGGCTCTGGCTTAATAAAATTGAAGAGCTGAATCAGATGGAAGATCTGGTGCTTCCTGCACAACATTGAACAGAAGCATACTCTAAAATATGGACTTTGTGGAACATGTTTGTCTACTCGTGTCAGCGAGGTAAAGCCCTCTTTGACATGAGTTCCGCAGGCAGATAGGCGCGGCCGGTCCCTCCCCCTCCTGTCAGGTCAACTTTCTCCCCCCACCAATTTTTTTTTCTTCTTCTTCCCTTTTTTTTGTACACACTATGGCCCGGATTCACAGAGAGCGGGCGCACATTACGCCGCCGTAGCGCAAATAAAATACGCTATGCCGACGCAGCGCAGAGAGGCAAGCATGGAATTCACAAAGCCACTGCTCCCAAAACTGCGCTGGGTTTCGAAGGCGTAAGTCGGCGTAGGTGGAAGTGGGCGTGAGCCATGCAAATGAGGCGTGACCCCATGCAAATGATGGTCCGAGCCCCAGACAGATACGCATCACGAATTGCGCATGCGCCGGGACGTGGGCACATCCCTCTGCGCATGCTCAAAACCACGTCGGAACAACTGCCTAAGATACGCCAGATCACTGCGTAAGACATGAACGTAACCTACGCCCAGCCAGACACACGTCCAACGTAAACAATGTAAAATACGCCGGCTTGAGTTCCCTGGTGCAGACCTTTGCATGTCTGCTGCTGAGTTACACCTGCTTTTTGGGGCATAACTTTATGCCGGACGTACAACTTACGCGCACATCGCGTTGCCTGCGTCGGGCGCACTTAGGCTTGTGAATCGCCTAATTTCCCTCATTTGCATATTTGAATGGCTAAACAATGGGAGCGTCCAGCCTAAATGTACGCCTACGCTACGCCGGCAAGTTACGTCGGCGGGTTAAAGCCTGTTTTTAGGCGTATCTTAGTTTGTGGGTCCGGCGCACAGATACGACGGCGCATATTTGCACTTACGCGGCGTATCTGGAGATACGTCGGCGCAAGTGCTTTGTGAATCCGGGCCTATATTGCCAAAAGTATTGGGACGGCTACCTTTACACACACACAAGGGGCCATATTCTGAGAGAAGTTACGATGGAGTATCTCAGGATACTCCATCGTATCTCTCTTTTTTGGCCCGCGTATCTATGCGACTGAGGCCTTGTACACACGGCCGAGGAACTCGACGTGCCAAACACGTCGAGTTCCTCGGCGAGTTCAGCCCTGAAGCCGCCGAGGAGCTTGGCGGGCCGAGTTCTCCCATAGAACAACGAGAAAATAGAGAACATGTTCTCTATTTTCTCGACGAGTTCCTCGGCGGCTCCATCGGGCCGAAAGTGTACACACGACAGAGTTTCTCGGCAGAATCCGGCTCTGACCGAGTTTCTCGCTGAATTCTGCCGAGAAACTCTGTCGTGTGTACGAGGCCTGATTCTTAGAATCATTTTCGCATAGATACACTTAAGATCCGCCATGTGTAAGTCGCTAGATGGCATTTACGTGAAGGTCTCATTTGTTTATGCAAATGAGCCTGCTACGCCGATTCCCGAACGATTTCGCGTCGCGTACCCGTCGCTAACGTCGTTTGCGTAAGCGGAAACTTACTCCTGCTATATGAGGAGTAAGTTTCCGCATGTCCCACGTATGCCATGTTTTTCCGTCGGCTACGTAGTTTCCCTAAGTCGTTCTTGAATACGACTTTACGTCAATGACGCACACGTCTGCGTCATTGACGTTTTCCGGCGAGAACTGGAGCATGCGCACTGGGCATTTTTAAGCCCGGCGCATGCGCAGTTAGAATCGGGGGCGCGCTTAATTTGAATACAAGCCGCCCCCTTGAAGATACGCGTGGCTATGCCGGGCCATTTACACTCCGCCGCCCCAAACTACGGAGCAAGTGTTTGGGGAATACAGCACTTGCTCCTGTAGTTTGGGAGTAGTTTTGCTGTTAGAGCAAAAAAAACACCCCGTTGCATTGAAATCTATGTTTCGGCGCCACTGATTTGTAGATCAGTGAGACGGACGCATGGATAGGGGAGGTGGCGCCCGTGTGCCCTCTATGGACGGGCCTTCACTGCCCCATAGCATCCTTGATGAAGCTTTTAAACATACATAAAGCAACATAAGAGTAGGTTCGCATCTATGCGGGGAGTGTGCCTGCATTGCAGGTACAGCACCCTATTCATTGGAATGGGCTGCTGTACCTGCAAGGAATGCAAGGAAAGAAGTATCTGAACCCGGAAGAAGCATCTGAACCTGGAAGAAGTATCTGAACCCGGAAGAAGTATCTGAACCCGGAAGAAGTATCTGAACCCGGAAGAAGTATCTGAACCCGGAAATAGTATCTGAACCCGGAAGAAGTATCTGAACCCGGAAATAGTATCTGAACCCGGAAGAAGTATCTGAACCCGGAAGAAGTATCTGAACCCGGAAGAAGTATCTGAACCCGGAAGAAGTATCTGAACCCGGAAGAAGTATCTGAACCCGGAAATAGTATCTGAACCCGGAAGAAATATCTGAACCCGGAAATTCATGCAGTAGTACTGCGGCACCATGCAGTTTTGTGCAAGAAAAAACAATGCATGGGGGCGCCGCTAAGAATTAATGGCACCTCTGCATGCGCATCTGCAAAAGAGCAGCGTGTTTTGCTGGTGGGTCGGGAACACACGTGATTATGCGCACGTTTCTGGCTTGAACAGATGTGAACAAGGGTGGAGCTGCTGTACAGTGACCTGTGATCCCGTCTAGTGCCTTGCAATAAAATGCGGTATGTCTGCATTTTATTGCAGATCACTGCTGTGTAGCTCCGGGCTGTGCTTCAATGTACGTAGAACAATGTAGCGAATAATAAAACATTGCGAATTGTAGAGATGTGCAAGATGGAAAATTTGTTTCGTTTTGGATTTATTCATTAACCACTTCAATACCGGGCACTTCCACCCCCTTCCTGCCCAGGCCAATTTTCAGCTTTCAGCGCTGTGAATGACAATTGCGCGGTCATGCAACACTGTACCCAAACAATTTTTTTTTTTTTTATCAATTTGTTCCCACAAATGTAGCTTTCTTTTGGGGGTATTTGATCACTGTTGGGTTCTTTGGGCCAGATTCAGGTACAAATACGTTACGCTGCGGCAGCGTAACGTATCCCATTTACGTTACACCGCCGCAGGTTTACAGCGTAAGTGCCTGATTCACAAAGCTCTTACCTGTAAACTTGCGGCGGTGTAACGTAAATCCGCTCGGCGCAAGCGCGCCTAATTCAAATGGGGCGGGCACCTTTTAAATTAGGAGCGTTCCCGCGCCGAACGTACTGCGCATGCTCCGTCCGTCAAATTACCCGACGTGCATTGCGCTAAATGACGTCGCAAGGACGTCATTGGTTTCGACGTTAACGTAAATGACGTCCAGCGCCATTCACGGACGACTTACGCAAACGACGTGAATTTTAAAATTTCGACGCGGGAACGACGGCCATACTTAACATTGGCTAGGCCACCTAGAGGGCAGCCTTAGTTTTACGCGGCGTATCTCAACAGAAAATACGTAAATTTAGAGCGACGGGTAACGCGGACGTTCGTGAATCGCTGTAACTAGTCATTTGCATATTCTACACCAACCGCAATGGAATCGCCACCTAGCGGCCGGCCTAGAATTGCATCCTAAGATCTGACGGTGTAAGTCAATTACACCTGTCGGATCTTAGGGCTATCTCTGCGTAACTTATTCTATGAATCAGCCGCATTGTTACGACGGGCGGATCACAGAGATACGACGGCGTATCAGGAGATACGCCGTCGTATCTCTTTTGTGAATCTAGGCCTTTGTTTCTGTTATAAAGTTTTGAAAATAAGTACGTTTTCTCCTTCACTGATGGGCACTGATAAGGCGGGAAAAACATGAGGTGGCACTGATGATGGGCACGGATAGGCGGCACTGATAGGTCGCACTGGTATGCAGTATTGATAGGCGGCACTGATGGATGGCACTGATAGGTGGCATGGATGGGCACTGATGGGCATCACTGATAGGGTGACATCTGAAAGTCATTGGTAATGGGCACTGATTGGCAAATTTTGGGCACTGGACTGTCATCCCTGGTGGCCATGGGCAGCACAGTGGTGTAGTGAGTAGCACTCTTGCCTAGCAGTAAAAAGGGTTGCTGGTTCGAATCCTGACCACGACACCTGCCTGGAGTTTGCATGTTCTCCCTGTGCCCCTGCGTGGGTTTTCTCCGGGTACTCCGGTTTCCTCCCACACTCCAAAGACATGCTAGTAGGTTAATTGGCTTCTGTCTAAAATTGGCCCTAGTATATGAATGTGAGACAGGGACCTTAGATTGTAAGCTCCTTGAGGGTAGGGACTGATGTGAATGTACATTGTATATGTAAAGCTCTGCGTAAATTGACGGCGCTATATAAGTACCTAAATAATAATAATAATAATCCATCCGTTGTGTGCCATCCCTGGTGGTCCATTGTGGGCATCCGTGGGGGGGCTGCGCTGATAATCAATCAGCGCAGTCCCCCCCCGTCATGAGAGCCGCTGATGGGCTCTCCCCTACTTGCGTCTGTGAGTGAGGAAAAGCCGATACACTGCTTTTCCTGTTTACACTGTGATCAGCCGTGATTGAACACGGCTGATCACGTGGTAAAGAGCCTCCGTCAAAGGCTCTTTGCCAAGATCGGTGTAGCGGTGTGTCAGACGAACACACTGCTCCACCGATCGCCACGCTGCGCGCTCCCACGGGCGCGCGCCGACAGTTATCCTGAAAGACGTCATATGACGCCCAGTCAGGATAACTGAACCACCGCCCGGCTGGCCGGCATTCTGCTATAGGCCGAGTGGGAAGTGGTTAAGTAAATCGTTTTGTTTTATCATATTTGTTATGTTCGAGGGATTTGTGTTCAGAATTCGTGATTCGTTGTCCTGAATCAATTTTGTATTTTCGGACGTTAATTTCGGAAGATTAGCTACATTCATTTTAACGCGTTAATTTGTGATTTCGCTATGATTAGCTATGTGGTCTGAGTCACCCCTGCTAGTCCAACCCACAAAGAGAAATGGAATGATCTGATTGGACGACATTGACTGGAACAGATGCCTGTCCTGTCATTGCTGTGTGGCCGGCAAGTGTCACTGTACCACGTGCGTCAGTATGAGGCCGGGGGTGGGGAGGGGCGGCGCTGTAAGGGCAGGTTAAAGGAAGAGAGGGGCAGGTTAGGGGAAATGGGGGGGCGGTAGAGAAGTAGGAGGGGCAGGGCAGGGGAGGAGCAGAGCTGACAGGGGAGGAGCGGAGCTGCTGGGAGGAAGTGTCCTCTGTGTGGGTTTCAGTGACAACATGGCGGTGTAGACTCGAGGCGGAGCTCCTCCTGCAGCAGGGCTCGACAAATCCCAGGCGCCAGGTCGCCATGGCGACTAGAAATAGGGTCCTGGCGACTTGGCTTGGAAGGGGGGCAAAAAAAAAAAGCTGGTGCCATCTGGTGGTGAGCCGTTGGTATTACAAGTTATTACCACCAGATGTGTAAGCTGGTTGCCATCTGGTGGTGGCCGTTGGTATTACAAGTTAAGCATTACAAGTTAAACAGCAATTCTAATGTAATTTTTCACTATTTTTCACTGCCATCTTCTTCCCTCTAATTAGAACCCCCAAACATTATATATATTTTTTATCCTAACACCCTAGAGAATAAAATGGCGATCGTTGCAATACTTTCTGTCATGCCGTATTTGCGCAGCGGTCTTACAAGCGCACTTTTTTGGGGAAAAAATTACACTTTTTTTAAATTAAAAAATAAGACAACAGTAAAGTTATCCCCATTTTTTTTTATATTATGAAAGCTAATGTTACGCCGAGTAAATTGATACCCAACATGTCACGCTTCAAAATTGCGTCCGCTCGTGGAATGGCGACAAACTTTTACCCTTTAAAATCTTCATAGGCGACGTTTAAAAAAATCTACAGGTTGCATGTTTTGAGTTACAGAGGAGGTCTAGGGCTAGAATTATTGCTCTCGCTCTACCAATCGCGGCGATACCTCACATGTGTGGTTTGAACACCGTTTACATATGCGCCGGGCACTGCTCACGTATGTGTTCGCTTCTGCGCGCAAGCTCGTCGGGACGGGGCGCGTTTTCTGGCTCCTAACTTTTTTAGCTGGCTCCTAGATTCCAAGCAAATTTGTCAAACCCTGTCCTACAGGATCACTGGGTGTAGGTCCAGCCCAAGCTGTCCGGGGAGACTCTCAGCCTCACCTCGGAGCAGGAATCGGCGGCGCTGAAGGAGCCCCGACACCCCCTCATGGGGGAGCCCCCAGGCTCTCTGGTCACAGGGAGCAGTTGATCACTGTCCTGTCACAAGGCAGAACAGGGAAATGGCTTGCATCTCCCTGTTCTGCCTCTCCGTGACATGATCGCGGGACACCGGCGGACATTTGAGTCCATGGGTCCCCCTTGCACGGCGGCAAATTCAAAGCAACGTACAGGTACGTTGCTTTGCGCAGCCATGCCATTCTGCTGTCGTATATCGGGGTTAGCCGGTCGGCAAGTGGTTAATGAGACATCAGGAATCTTTTCAACCCCTGATGCCTCACCTGCCCTCCATTAAAGGTAATGCATAGGTGATATAAGGAAGCTGTTGGGACGAAGAAACAAAGTTTGGGTTAGAAGACTCGGCTCAGATGGGAGGATTTCCAGCAGAGGCCTCTCCTCCTGCCTTCCCAATCCTCTCTGAACACAAGAATGGTGGATCCATCACCCAATCCATCAGACAAATCATCAACGTATTCCTGTCAGCCATTCAGTTCCTGGACTCGGATACCTTCTGCCAATCCTGACTCTAAATTTGGGTTGCTGCCACCATCCTTGTCTTCTGTGTACCATTCTGGGAATAGTGCCAGTATCGGGGAGTTGGCAGAGGAACCCAACCTCATAAACACTAATAATAAGAGAGATGCCCGAAATATTTTCAGTGGAATCTCCCTTCACAAAACATCCGAGGCGGAATCCGGAGGACATTTCATATTGTGACCCCATAATGGTGACCCTTCCAAACTCTTCTCTTGTGGTTCCCAAGATCCAAACCAGCAGAACATCTAAAGAATCCCAGCACTGTGACACCTCCACCTTCTCTTCACTCAACTGGATGGAGGACTCTGCTCCTTCCTCCAGAACTCTCCTCTCCTGATATACTCTGCACTGCTGGAGGACTCTGCTCCTTCCTCTATAACTCTCCTCTCCTGAAATACTCTGCTGGAGGACTCTGCTCCTTCCTCTATAACTCTCCTCTCCTGATATACTCTGCACTGCTGGAGGACTCTGCTCCTTCCTCTATAACTCTCCTCTCCTGAAATACTCTGCTGGAGGACTCCGCTCCTCCCTCTATAACTCTCCTCTGCTGAAATACTCTGCTGGAGGACTCCGCTCCTTCCTCTATAACTCTCCTCTGCTGAAATACTCTGCTGGAGGACTCTGCTCCTTCCTCCAGAACTCTCCTCTCCTGAAATACTCTGCTGGAGGACTCTGCTCCTTCCTCTATAACTCTCCTCTCCTGATATACTCTGCTCTGCTGGAGGACTCCGCTCCTTCCTCTATAACTCTCCTCTCCTGAAATACTCTGCTCTGCTGGAGGACTCTGCTCCTTCCTCTATAACTCTCCTCTCCTGAAATACTCTGCACTGCTGGAGGACTCCGCTCCTTCCTCTATAACTCTCCTCTCCTGAAATACTCTGCTCTGCTGGAGGACTCTGCTCCTTCCTCTATAACTCTCCTCTCCTGAAATACTCTGCACTGATGGAGGTCTCTGCTCCTTCCTCTATAACTCTCCTCTCCTGATATACTCTGCACTGCTGGAGGACTCTGCTCCTTCCTCTATAACTCTCCTCTGCTGAAATACTCTGCTGGAGGACTCTGCTCCTTCCTCTATAACTCTCCTCTCCTGAAATACTCTCCTCTGCTGAAATACTCTGCTGGAGGACTCCGCTCCTTCCTCTATAACTCTCCTCTCCTGAAATACTCTGCTCTGCTGGAGGACTCTGCTCCTTCCTCTATAACTCTCCTCTCCTGAAATACTCTGCACTGATGGAGGTCTCTGCTCCTTCCTCTATAACTCTCCTCTCCTGATATACTCTGCACTGCTGGAGGACTCTGCTCCTTCCTCTATAACTCTCCTCTGCTGAAATACTCTGCTGGAGGACTCTGCTCCTTCCTCTATAACTCTCCTCTCCTGAAATACTCTCCTCTGCTGAAATACTCTGCTGGAGGACTCTGCTCCTTCCTCCAGAACTCTCCTCTCGTGAAATACTCTGCTCTGCTGGAGGACTCTGCTCCTTCCTCGATATAACCTTCAGAGCATACCAGAGAGGATCCTTAGATGCACAGGAGTATATAAAGGGGGGGTTTCTTATACCATTTCTTATTGCCATCATGCTCACAGTGTTGTCTGTCCCTGTTAGGAGGACCCTGGAGATGGGGTGTTGTGCGGAAGGATCGCTGGCTCAGTCTCTGGCAGAATTCGAAATAAACATGGAAAGAGACGTCCTACTGCCTCTGAACAAGCTAAGTGAGGTAATCTGACTGTCCTTGTGTCTATGTCCAGCTTTTCATCATGTCATATGACTGTTCTGAATCCCCGTCACCAATCACAGTCCTATACCCCCGTCACCAATCACAGTCCTATACCCTCCTCACCAATCACAGTCCAATACCCCGTCACCAATCACAGTCCTATACCCCTCTCACCAACCACAGTCCTATACCCCCCTCACCAATCACAGTCCTATACCCCGTCACCAATCACAGTCCTATACCCCGTCACCAATCACAGTCCTATACCCCGTCACCAATCACAGTCCTAAACTACCATCACCAATCACAGCCCTATACCCCCTCACCAACCACAGTCCTATACCCCCCTCACCAACCACAGCCCTTTACCCCCCTCACCAACCACAGCCCTTTACCCCCCTCACCAACCACAGTCCTATACCCCCCTCACCAATCACAGTCCTATACCCCGTCACCAATCACAGCCCTATACCCCCCTCACCAATCACAGTCCTATACCCCCCGTCACCAATCACAGTCCTATACCCCCATCACCAATCACAGTCCTAAACTACCATCACCAATCACAGCCCTATACCCCCCTCACCAACCACAGTCCTATACCCCCCTCACCAACCACAGTCCTATACCCCCCTCACCAATCACAGTCCTATACCCCCGTCACCAATCACAGTCCTATACCCCCGTCACCAATCACAGTCCTATACCCCCGTCACCAATCACAGTCCTAAACCCCCGTCACCAATCACAGTCCTATTCCCCCGTCACCAATCACAGTCCTATACCCCGTCACCAATCACAGTCCTATACCCCCGTCACCAATCACAGTCCTATACCCCGTCACCAATCACAGTCCTATACCCCCGTTACCAATCACAGTCCTATACCCACATCACCAACCACAGTCCTATACCCCCTCACCAACCACAGTCCTATACCCCCATCACCAATCACAGTCCTATACCCCCATCACCAATCACAGTCCTAAACTACCATCACCAATCACAGCCCTATACCCACCTCACCAACCACAGTCCTATACCCCCCTCACCAACCACAGTCCTATACCCCCCTCACCAACCACAGTCCTATACCCCCGTCACCAATCACAGTCCTATACCCCCCTCACCTACCACAGTTCTATACCCCCGTCACCAATCACAGTCCTATACCCCCGTCACCAATCACAGTCCTATACCCCCGTCACCAATCACAGCCCTATACCCCCCTCACCAACCACAGTCCTATACCCCC
This sequence comes from Rana temporaria, assembly GCF_905171775.1. Taxonomy (NCBI): domain Eukaryota; kingdom Metazoa; phylum Chordata; class Amphibia; order Anura; family Ranidae; genus Rana; species Rana temporaria. The sequence continues at coordinate 8,402,661 of NC_053495.1, read as the reverse complement.
CTCACCAACCACAGTCCTATACCCCCGTCACCAATCACAGTCCACTTTTTTCCCCTCGAAATTCCAGCTCCCCAATGTACCAATATAGCTGTAATATACTTATTTTTCAAAAATAAAACAGCTTTCCATTCATTCTACCCAGGCTTACCTCACTCTCTTCATGGATATTTAAAAACCCTGCTCCATTACTTCTGCCTTACTTCCTGAACAGACTTTAGGTCATGACCCAGGAAGGAGTTGACCAGCTGATCTCATTAGCTTGACCTGTCTTAAAGTATGTTCAGGAAGTAAGGCAGAAGTAATGGAACAGGGTTTTTAAACATCCATGAATGGAATATAATATATCTCTTCATGTTCTCTCCATGTACTTGGTTCTTCATGTTCTCTCCATGTACTGGGCCCTTCGTGTTCTCTCCATGTACTTGGCTCTTCATGTTCTCTTCATGTACTTGGCTCTTCATGTTCTCTCCATGTACTGGGCTCTTCATGTTCTCTCAATGTACTGGGTTCTTCATATTCTCTCCATGTTCTGGGCTCTTCATGTTCTCTCTGTGTACTGGGCTCTTCATGTTCTCTCCATGTAATGGGCTCTTCATGTTCTCTCCATGTAATGGGCTCTTCATGTTCTCTTCATGTACTGGGCTCTTCATGTTCTCTTCATGTACTGGGCTCTTCATGTTCTCTCCATGTACTGGGCTCTTCATGTTCTCTCCATGTACTGGGCTCTTCATGTTCTCTCCATGTACTGGGCTCTTCGTGTTCTCTCCATGTACTGGGCTCTTCATGTTCTCTCCATGTACTGGGCTCTTCATGTTCTTTCCATGTACTAGGCTCTTCTTGTCCTCTCTATGTACTGGGCTCTTCATGTTCTCTCCATGTACTGGGCTCTTCATGTTCTCTCCATGTACTGGGCTCTTCATGTTCTCTCCATGTACTGGGCTCTTCATGTTCTCTTCATGTACTTTAGACTTCATGTTCTCTTCATGTACCGGGCTCTTCATGTTCTCTCCATGTACTTGGCTCTTCATGTTCTCTCCGTGTACTGGGCTCTTCATGTTCTCTCCATGTACTTTGCTCTTCATGTTCTCTCCATGTACTTGGCTCTTCATGTTCTCTCCGTGTACTGGGTTCTTCATGTTCTCTCCATTGTACTGGGCTCTTCATGTTCTCTCCATGTAATGGGCTCTTCATGTTCTCTTCATGTACTGGGCTCTTCATGTTCTCTTCATGTACTTGGCTCTTCATGTTCTCTTCATGTACTGGGCTCTTCATGTTCTCTCCATGTACTGGGCTCTTCATGTTCTCTCCATGTACTGGGCTCTTCATGTTCTCTCCATGTACTGGGCTCTTCATGTTCTCTTCATGTACTTGGCACTTCATGTTCTCTTCATGTATCGGGCTCTTCACGTTCTCTCCATGTACTTGGCTCTTCATGTTCTCTCCATGTACTTGGCTCTTCATGTTCTCTCCATGTACTTGGTTCTTCATGTTCTCTCCATTGTACTGGGCTCTTCATGTTCTCTCCATGTAATGGGCTCTTCGTGTTCTCTTCATGTACTGGGCTCTTCCTGTTCTCTCCATGTACTGGGCTCTTCATGTTCTCTCCATGTACTGGGCTCTTCATGTTCTCTCCATGTACTGGGCTCTTCCCGTTCTCTCCATGTACTGGGCTCTTCCTGTTCTCTCCATGTACTGGGCTCTTCCTGTTCTCTCCATGTACTGGGCTCTTCGTGTTCTCTCCATGTACTGGGCTCTTCCTGTTCTCTCCATGTACTGGGCTCTTCATGTTCTCTCCATGTACTGGGCTCTTCGTGTTCTCTCCATGTACTGGGCTCTTCATGTCCTCTCCATGTACTGGGCTCTTCATGTTCTCTCCATGTACTCGGCTCTTCGTGTTCTCTCCATGTACTGGGCTCTTCATGTCCTCTCCATGTACTGGGCTCTTCATGTTCTCTCCATGTACTGGGCTCTTCATGTCCTCTCCATGTACTGGGCTCTTCGTGTCCTCTCCATGTACTGGGCTCTTCGTGTTCTCTCCATGTACTGGGCTCTTCATGTTCTCTCCATGTACTGGGCTCTTCATGTTCTCTCCATGTACTGGGCTCTTCATGTTCTCTCCATGTACTGGGCTCTTCCTGTTCTCTCCATGTACTGGGCTCTTCCTGTTCTCTCCATGTACTGGGCTCTTCGTGTTCTCTCCATGTACTGGGCTCTTCCTGTTCTCTCCATGTACTGGGCTCTTCATGTTCTCTCCATGTACTGGGCTCTTCATGTTCTCTCCATGTACTGGGCTCTTTATGTTCTCTCCATGTACTGGGTTCTTCATGTTCTCTTCATGTACTGGGCTCTTCCTGTTCTCTCCATGTACTGGGCTCTTCATGTTCTCTCCATGTACTGGGCTCTTCATGTTCTCTCCATGTACTGGGCTCTTCCCGTTCTCTCCATGTACTGGGCTCTTCCTGTTCTCTCCATGTACTGGGCTCTTCCTGTTCTCTCCATGTACTGGGCTCTTCGTGTTCTCTCCATGTACTGGGCTCTTCCTGTTCTCTCCATGTACTGGGCTCTTCGTGTTCTCTCCATGTACTGGGCTCTTCATGTCCTCTCCATGTACTGGGCTCTTCCTGTTCTCTCCATGTACTGGGCTCTTCCTGTTTTCTCCATGTACTGGGCTCTTCCTGTTCTCTCCATGTAATGGGCTCTTCATGTTCTCTTCATGTACTGGGCTCTTCATGTTCTCTCCATGTACTGGGCTCTTCATGTTCTCTTCATGTACTGGGCTCTTCCTGTTCTCTCCATGTACTGGGCTCTTCATGTTCTCTTCATGTACTGGGCTCTTCCTGTTCTCTCCATGTACTGGGCTCTTCGTGTTCTCTCCATGTACTGGGCTCTTCATGTTCTCTCTATGTACTGGGCTCTTCATGTTCTCTCCATGTACTGGGTTCTTCGTGTTCTCTCCATGTAATGGGCTCTTCATGTTCTCTTCATGTACTGGGCTCTTCATGTTCTCTCCATGTACTGGGTTCTTCGTGTTCTCTCCATGTAATGGGCTCTTCATGTTCTCTTCATGTACTGGGCTCTTCATGTTCTCTCCATGTAATGGGCTCTTCGTGTTCTCTCCATGTTCTGGGCTCTTCATGTTCTCTCCATGTACTGGGCTCTTCGTGTTCTCTCCATGTACTGGGCTCTTCATGTTCTCTCCATGTACTGGGCTCTTCATGTTCTCTCCATGTACTGGGCTCTTCATGTTCTCTCTATGTACTGGGCTCTTCCCGTTCTCTCCATGTACTGGGCTCTTCATGTCCTCTCCATGTTCTGGGCTCTTCATGTTCTCTCCATGTACTGGGCTCTTCGTGTTCTCTCCATGTACTGGGCTCTTCATGTTCTCTCCATGTACTGGGCTCTTCATGTTCTCTCCATGTACTGGGCTTTTCATATTCTCTTTATGTACTGGGCTCTTCATGTTCTCTCTATGTACTGGGCTCTTCATGTTCTCTCCATGTACAGGGCTCTTCATGTTCTCTCCATGTACTGGGTTCTTCATGTCCTGCCCCAGGCACTTGTCTTCTGTAATTGACCTATGACCTTTTTATCACTGACTTCCTTATATACACCTACATTTCTATGCTAAGCTTCTTTAATCCTTCTTTGTCCTCCATTACTGCCACCTACAGCTGCATCTCTCCCTCCTCAGGAAGAACTACCTGCAATTCTAAAGCACCGGAAACAGCTACAGAAACTGCTGACGGACCTGAACAATGTAAAGACTCGGTGAGTATAGACAACCCATGTGTGTACACAGGAGGGACTGCTGCCCTACCTTCCAACTGTCCCTCAATTGGAACCAAATCCCTCTTTCCCTCTTCCCTCCTCAGTTGTCCCTCTTTTTGGTCTGCTATCCAAATATCTATAAAAATGTCCCATTTAACTACCAGAAGAGTTATTCTTCACGGAAACCTTCATCGACGCTTAATGATCTAGTTTGCTATTTAAGAAGGTGGTCAATCTTTGGAATTCTTATTGGTTAGCCACCCTGCCAGTGGCGGTGTGTCCACAGTGGGCGCAGGAGCGCCGCCCCTTCTCTCCTGCACCCGTCAATCAACAATAGATAAATTCATGTATTGCATGAATCTATCTATTGTGGCCACTGCCGCCCCCTATTCCGGTGTCTGGCCCCTTATCGGGCGCCGGGCATCTGAATTACAGCAGCGGGGGTGTTTTTAGAAGTGCCTGATTAGAGCCGGGCGCAATGCTGTGTGTTTGCTGTTTACACAGTGCTGTGTTAGGGAATCTAATAAATCGTTTCCCTAACACTGACCCGCCTCTCAGCCAATCAGGAGCACCGGGTCTGGTTACCTGTCACCTGATTGGCTGAAGCGACAGGCGCTGTGATTGGATGCTTATCAGGCGTCCAATCATAGCAGAAGAGGATGGGAGAAGACATCGAGGACTCGGAGGGAGCATGGAGGTCCCAAAACAGGTAAGTGCCGGACAGGGGGGGCACCACTGGCAGCATTTGGGGGCACACTGGTGGCAATTGATGGGGAAAACTGGTGGCAATGGATGGGGCAAACTGGTGGCAATTGATGGGACAAACTGGCAGCAATTGATGGGTACAGTGGCTGAGTTTGGCAAAGTGGCAGCAATTTATGGGTACAGTGGCAGCGTTTGATGGCACAGTGGCTGCATTTAATGGGCACAGTGGTGGCAATCGATGGCCACAGTGGCTGCTTTTGATGGGCACAGTGGCTGCATTTGATGGGCACAGTGGCTGCTTTTGTTGGGCACAATGGCTGCTTTTGATGGGCACAGTGGCTGCATTTGATGGGCACAGTGGCTGCGTTTGATGGGCACAGTGGCTGCGTTTGATGGGCACAGTGGCTACAATTGATGGGCACAGTGGCTGCGTTTGATGGGAACAGTGGCTACAATTGATGGGCACAGTGGCTGCGTTTGATGGGAACAGTGGCTACAATTGATGGGCACAGTGGCTACAATTGATGGGCACAGTGGCTGTGTTTGATGGGCACAGTGGCTGCAATTGAAAATTGAAAAAAAAAGAGTACCAGCCAACACTGCACCCTGCAAACTGAATGTTAAAATGTTACAAACACTTTGTCCTTCCATTCTGCCTGGCAGGTTATCTCAGGCCCAGAAGAACACGTCAGGGGCCCCAGGGGGAGGCATTATCGGAGCCCCGGCTAAACTGGAGAGCCTGAAGGAGGAAGAAGAGGAGCTGCGCAGAAGGGTGGAGCAGAGCAAGGTGCGCTATTATGAAAGAATCTGGAAAATAGTTTGGATCAGGCTAACAAGGAATCCTCTCAGAATCCGGGATCAGGCGACCTCCAGATTGCGCCCCGGTCCACTTTTTGCTGTTCAGTGGATTTGGTGTAGATCAGTGGTCTCCGAAGTGCGGCCCGGGGGCCAGACGCGGCCCTTTGCTTGCCTATATCTAGCCCTTGGGGCTTTAATCCCAGTGACATCAAGAAGGGGAGGAACAATTCCCTCCCACTGACACCAATGATGGGAAAGATAAATTAAACATTTAAAACTTTTCAAAGCAATCTGACAACATTGTTTGATTGATGTAGTTTATCTTTTGATACTTTTTTGATACTTTTTATATTTCTTTGCATCGGAAGTGTTTGGTAAACCTTTTGTTTATATTTTATTATAATAATGAAGATGATTATTATTATTAATAATAATAATAATATTTTTAATAGATTTATTATCATTATCATCCACTTCCGGACCGCCCAGTGTATATATACATCGGCACTTTGAAGATGGATATCTCTGTTATAGTAGCAGCTGCTGCCATATTTCCGGTATCCATCTCTTCAGTGGGCGGTGCGGTTTACGATAATGGTGGTCTCTGCAGCGGATTCGCCACAAGATCATCGGCTGCGGGAGAGGGCCCCCCTCCCGCCGCTTACTGGAGCCGTTTGGAAGTGGCGGAGGCGATGGGGTCTTTGCTGTGGCTGGGTATAGAGACGAGGGGAAGATGGCCCCCACCCGTCTCCATACCATAGCAGGGCGGAAGCAACGTCAAAACGTCCCTTCCGCCCATAACTCTTAGAGCCCTTTCACACTGGTGTGTTTTTGCAGCGTTTTTGCCGCGTTTTTGCGGTAAAAAAAAGCGCTATTAAAACGCTCATAAAACGCTCCAAAACCCCCCCTCCATTGAAATGAATTGAAAATGCTGTAAAAACGCGGTAACATCGCGGTAAAATCGTGGTAAAATAGCGATGTTTTACCACTATTTTAACGCTCCGCGATAGGCGTTTTCAGTGAGAAAGGGCTCTTAAAGGGAATTTTTTTTTTTTTTTTTTTCAAATGACAATTTTTTTTTTTTGCATTCTAGTCTAAATATAAGATGTGAAGTCTTTTTGACTCCCAGATCTCATATTTAAGAGGACCTGTCATGTTTTTTTCTATTACAAGGGATGTTTACATTCCTTGTAATAGGAATAAAAGTGACCCAAATAAAATAAAAAAACAGTGTCAAAATAAATAAAATAATGTAAAAAAATAATATATTTTTTTTAAAGCATCCCATCCCGATGAGCTCACGCACAGAAGCGAACGCATAAGTGAGTAGCGCCCGCATATGAAAATGGTGTTCAAACCACATGTGTGAGGTATCGCTGCGATCGTTAGAGCGAGAGCAATAATTCTAGCCCTAGACCTCCTCTGTTACACAAAACCTGCAACCTGTAGAATTTTTTAAACGTCGCCTATGGAGATTTTTAAGGGTAAAAGTTTGTCGCCATTCCACGAGCGGACGCAATTTTGAAGCGTGACATGTTGGTTCAGCGTAACATTTATCTTTCAAAATATAAAAAAAAAAATTGGGCTAACTTTACTGTTGTCTTGTTTTTTTAATTCAAAAAGGTGTATTTTTTCCCCAAAAAGTGCGCTTGTAAGACCGCTGCGCAAATACGGTGTCACAAAAAGTATTGCAATGACCGCCATTTTATTCTCTAGGGTGTTAGAAAAAAAATGTATAATGTTTGGGAGTTCTAAGTGGTTTTCTAGCAAAAAAAATTTGTTTTTAATTTGTAAACAACATACCTGAAAAGAGGCTCGGTCCTTAAAGCGGGGGTTCCAACACAATTAGCATTTTTTTAAATGTATGTCCTTTCATCCTGCGTTTTTATCATATAAATCCGGTCACTTACTATTTTACAATCCGCCGCCGCTCCGTATAGATATTCAAAAAAGATAGTTTATAAAACTATGTCCACACTGTTGTCATTTTGCTTGTGGGCATTGTGAAGCCCACAAGCACTTAGGGGGTTATCCACAAAAGGGATACGCCGTCGTATCCCTGGTCCTAACTATGGAACTGATCCACAGAATCAGTTTACCATAGATAGGCAGAAGATCCGACATGTGTAATTGAATTACACTGTCGGATCTTAAGGATGCAATTCTAGGCCGGCCGCTAGGTGGCGAGGCCATTGCGGCCGGCCTAGAATATGCAAATGAACACTTACGGCGATCCACGAACGTTCCGACGGGCCCGTCGCGCTAAATCTACGTAGTTTACGTCGAGTTACGCCGTGTAAAAATAGGGCTAAGTCCTATTTGACTAAGCCATATTAAGTATGGCCGTCGTTCCCGCGTCGAAATTTTAAACTCTACATCGTTTGCGTAAGATGTCCGTGAATGGCGCTGGACGCCATTTACGTTAACGTCTAAGCAAATGACGTTGGATCGACGTCTGTTAGCGCAATGCACGTCGGGTAAGTTACCCGACGGAGCATGCGCAGTACGTCCGGCGCGGGAGTGCGCCTAATTTAAATGGGACTCACCCCATTAGATTCGGCACGCCTTGCGCCGGACACATTTAAGTTACACCGCCGCAAATTTCAAGGTAAGTGCTTTGTGGATCGGGCACTTAGGTAGAAATTTTGCGGCGGTGTAACTTAAATCGGAAGATTTAAGTTACGCAGGATATTTGTGGATCTGGCCCTAATGCCGCGTACACACCATCACTTTATGTGATGAAAAAAAATGACGTTTTTAAAAACGTCACTTTAATTGACTGTGTGTGGGGGAAAACGTCGTTTTATGTCTTGTAAAAAACGACCAAAAAAAATTTAAGCATGCTTCAATTTTATGTGTCGTTTTTCAAAAGTGCACTTTTTACTTCACAGAAATTGACCGTGTGTAGCAAAAAACGTTGTTTTCTAAGACGTTTTTTCATCCACGCATGCCCAGAAGCTACTTATGAAGCAAGCTTCAATGGTAAAACGTGGTGGAACGTAACCTCACTTTGCAAGATCATTGTGAAAAAACGATGGTGTGTAGGCAACTTCGTCTTTGAAAATTGAAGTTTCAAAAACGTCATTTTTTACTTCACAGAAAGTGTCGTTTTTTTTCATCACATAAATTGATGGTGTGTACGCGGCATTACTTCCTGGAAGTCTTGGGTGGGGAGTGATAATTGGACAGCGCACTGCATCCTTGGAAATGATGACACACATTTCCCAGGAGCATTAGGGGGAGATGTCGGGATCCTAGGTGATTCCAAAGGCAGATTTCGTGGGACTGCATAGCAACAGGCATTTCCAGATGAGTAAAACATTTTTTATTTTTTTTTTATCTAATGAGCACAATAATGAAGAAAACATTTTGGGATGGAAACTCCACTTTTAGTGGTCATTTTGATGATTGTTATATTTGTATCTTTATTATTATTATCTGTATATGTATCATTATTATAATTATTATCATCATCGTGACCATTATTTTATTTTACTATATTTAATTATATTGATTATTTTTATGATGATGATGATGATAATTATGATGATGATTATTATTATATTTATCATCATCATTAGGTTGCCATTTATGAGCGGTTTGCTCTCACATTAAAAATAACAAGTTCCGTTTCTTATGCAGGATGACTATTTATGTGACCTGTATCACTTTGGGACAAAAGAAAATGAATACAAGAACTATTTCATACGGGTGAGTAGTAAAATATATTATGACTATTGCTGTAATGTAGGTGACTAGATGGGTCCATCCATCCATGTTTCCATGCTTTATTTTGTTGAGAAATCACTTTGAAAAACGCCCCCCCCCCCCCTAGTATTTCTAGCTGCTGTCATCTTGAGTAAGGACCAGGGCCTTGAAGGAAAAGCAAAATGGGGGCCCCCAAGCACCCCCCCCGCATGCAAAACCTACGTTAGCGCTACACTAAAAAAAAAATCCATTCTTACCTCCCCTTCTTCCCTGAAGGCTGCCGCTGTAGCGTGACCAAGCTCCTCTTCCCCCTGCCTCTTCTCCAGTCCCCTATCAAGTGCACTTCCCGTCAGTCCGGCCAGGAACAGGAAACTGAATCTCCTGTACCACAAGCGGTACCCCGCCGGACTGACAGGACTCCAGGTGGAATGAAGAGGAGCTTGGCTACATCCTGGGAAGGGGAAGGTGGGGGCCCCAGGCCAGCTAGGGGCCCCAAGCAATTGTTTGTTTTGCCTGTCCTGTAGCGACGGGCCTGGTAAGGACATATGATTTATGTAGCATTTACTTCCTGAAATCCTTCTGCCCTTAGCTCAGGCATGCAGGCAGGAGGGTGTGCCTAGTGGAGAAAGCCCCTCCACCCTTCCTCCAGATCAGGGGTCTCGAAACATTCTAAACAAAGGGCCGGTTTATTGTCCCTCAGACACTTGGAGGGCCGGACTTTCGCCAGCGGGAGTGGAAGTTTTCTTGGCAACGGTGGGAGTAAACATTTGGTATTAGGGGAGGAATAGTGCCCCATTGCTAGTATCATAGGGAGGAATAGTGCCCCATTGCTAGTATCATAGGGAGGAATAGTGCCCCATTAGTGGTGTCAGTGGTGTCCAAGGACCACGGCTCTGGAATGCTCTACCCACGACTATCCGCTTGTAAGAAAACCATCGGGTTTTTAGGAAAAAACTGAAGACCCACCTCTTCTGAAAGACCTGTACAACTCTGGAAGCCAGCGCCTTGAGGCGATTAAGTTCGCATTTGTTTGCGCTATATAAGTTTCTCACTCACTCACTCACTCAGTGGGAGAAATGGTGCTCTATTGTCGGTATAGGGTACTTGGGTCTAAGGTCCCCGAATCAAAGAGCCAAGAAGGGGAAAAGGGCCAGTTAGGACTATTGCGGTACCGATACAGAGTTACAAAATAGGATGAGAATATAAAAAATGTATACATTTTTATTCAAAGCACAAACAAGACAGTTACAGAATTAAAATTGTGACAACCATCCAACGGCACCAAAACAGAGGTCCCCAAAAGGGGAAGACATTGCGATGAGTTGAGGGTTGTAACAGTATCTCGACTAGTTTCGCAGGTTATACCGCTTCATCAGGAGAAGATCTAAAAAGGTCCGCCAAAGGGGTACAGCGGGCGGGACCAGACAAGGAACCCCCGCGGTGGCCAAAAGGGACACATGGGTGGAGGGTCCTGCTTGTCTTGGTGACAAGGGAGATAACAGTGAATAGGGGGGTCCCGGGAGCAGGAACCCAGTAGTGGCACATATTGGGGTACAACTGTGCCAAATTGGTGGGTGCGAATGTTGTTAAGAGGGACCAAACCTGGTCCCGGCGAAGCATCAGGATAGTAATGCCAACCTGCAGTGCACTGGGCTGGGTAGAGCCACAGCAGTCCCGGGGTCCGGCGATCGCTCTATTGTCGGTGTCAGATGGCAGAATAGTGTGTTGTATCAGTGGGAGGGATAGTGCCCCAATGGCCAGATAAAGGCAAGCAAAGGGCCGCATCCGGCCCTCGGGCCACAGTTTGGAGACCACTGCTCCAGATGATAGAAAAACAATTCCCATGAAGACTCCTGGCATGCACTGTATGACATCATTTTGTCCTAGGCCAGAGACCAGAAAGTAACTGAAGAAATGTAAAAAAGTTTAAAACAAGTAAATATACAGTGGAACCTCAGTTTACGAGTAACACGGTTAACAAGCATTTTGAAAAACAAGCAACTTTTTTGGTTTGCGAGCAGAACTCAAGCCAATGGGGCCTGCAGTACCCCATTTGCCCTGAGGTGGGGGGGGGGCGCAGAGCCGAGTGGAGCCGTTCGGAAATACTGCCTTTCCGAGGGTTTCCTAGCTGTCCTCGGGCCATTACCGACCATTTCCGAGGCTCTCCGGTGCCCCCCCCCCCCACCTCTGGCCACATGCAGTATTGCACGCTATTGAAGTCAATGCGGAACAAATTATTTTCGTTTCCATTGACTTCTATGGGGAAACTCGCTTTGATATGAGAGTGCTTTGGATTATTAGAATTCTCCTGGAACGGATTATGCTCGTAATCCGAGGTTCCACTGTAATATACTTTCCTATCTATTTACTAATGCTAGCAGCATAAGGATTACAAATAGTCCATGTTGAGAGAGCGAAGTTCCACTTTAACTGCTCCCCCCTCACATTGAGGGCTCGGAATGTCGAGAAGGAAAATTCCAAAACTTTCTTTAAATAAACCGATATAAAAATAACGTTCTGCAGACGCGGGAACGCTCGCGGCCTGGGAGCTCTGTTATTTAAAATTTATAATTTTAGAGACTTCTGAAAGGATAACTTCACTTTCAGGCTCAGTTCACATCGCAAATTACATCAGTTTTTGAGTGCGATTGAGGGTACGAATTTACAGTGCGACTTATGTGCGTCAAGTGCGATTCTAATGCAAATTTGATGCAAATTTATGAGGGAGGTTGGCAGGGCCGCCATCAGGGCGGTACAGGCATTACACCTGTAAGGGGCCCGATGGCCCCCCTCCAGTTTTTTTTATTTTTTATTTAAATAATAAAAAAAAAAATTTGCATTACACCTGTAAGGGGCCCAATGGTCCACATAACACCTTGCCGGCCTGGCTGGCCCCCCTCCCGTTTTGAATTAAAAAAAAAAAAAAATTTGCATTACACCTGTAAGGGGCCCGATGGTCCCCCAAACCCCTTACAGGCCCGGCTGGACCCCCTCCTGTTAAATAAATAAAAACATTTATTTTATTTTTTTTAAACGGGAGGGGGCCATTTTTTTTGCATTACACCTGTAAGGGGCCCAATGGTCCCCAGGGCCCCTTATAAGCCCGGCTGCCCCCCCTCCTGTTTTTTATTTTATTACTACAGGCCCGGCCAGCCCCCCTCCCATGTTTTTTTTGCCCCAGGGCCCCTTACAGGCCCGGCCGGCCCCCCCTGTTTTTTTTCGTCAGCAAATCCCCCCCCTCTGCTCCATGGGGGCCCTGCCTAAAGCTGTGTAAGGGACCCCAAAATTTGTGATGCCTGCCCAATCTATGGAGCTGAATTCGCACCGCACCGGATCAAACTCGCATATGACCCTTTTATTTTAGCCGCATCAGAATCGCACCACATTGAGGTGAATTTAAATCCTTTATTAAACCCATATAACTTAATGTTTCCTCACAGCTTCTGGAGCTTCAGGCAGAGTATCATCGGAAATCATTGGCGCAGTTGACAGATGCGTTGGGGGAGCTGAGAGACACCATGAAGGAGAGCGGTCAGTATTCATCTCCCATCCTGTCTGTATTTTGGTAAACCATCATGGGAGAGCGTCCACCAATAGAGTCAACCACACAGGTCCCTCACCCCTTACATATATCAGACTCGCTACTAGTTGATGTCTATGATGTAGAATGGACTGGAAATTGTTAAAGATCTAAAAACTGTTTCTAGTTATTATGCAGAAGTCCTGAGCCACACCGGATTTTTCACTCCATCACTCATCACCCCCCCCCCCCCATCAGAGGGTCCCGTGTAAAGTTTTTCTATTGGGCCATTGTACCACTGAACCTTCTGGGAACCTACTCAGAATTCCTCACCAGTTTAACTACTTGGCCTTCTTGGTACATCTCCACATCATTGCTCTCTTTCTTGTTTTCTTCACCAGCTCCAGTATATCAGTCTCCTGCCGAGGTATACGGAGTACCGCTGGCGACACACCTAGACAGATTTGGTTGTGAGATTGCTGCGCCCATATCGGCCTGTGTGCGAATGCTGCTGATCCACGGGATGCAAGAAGAGGTAGGTGCCATGGTCTCTGATGGCCACCTCTGATTATACTTTGCTGGATGAGACAATTATATATTTCATCTTTCCGGTAGAAATACGATAAATCCCAGAATTTCAATTTATAAGAAATGTTTTCAGGTTTTTTTTCGTGTCTATTTTTTCAATATTCGCATTTGTGATCATTCCCCCTCCTGTAAACCGCCATTAGTGGACCTGGTCAAAACATGCCCTGAGTCTGGTTTACACCTTGGAAAGAGGACATCACTGAGGATCCCTGGTGGTAATAATAAGGTCTAATGTTTGCACCTGGAACCATAACTACCCCGGACTTCACTATGAGAGGCCTCTGGACCTAGTGCTAGATTGCAATCATGGTCCCAACCACGTCTCTGCTACCTATCCTGCTACCGTCAGAATACATTGAATAGCACCGCCGGCTATAGCCAGCAGCGCTGATCATGCAGAAATTCTCCAAAAGGCTGGTTGTACAGAAGCTGATCGGTAGATCAGATCGTGAACAAAGCGAGGTCCATAAAGACAGAACACCTTTAGGATGAATTCGAGCGGAGACTGCAAGCCAGGCCCTCTTGTCCAACATCAGTGCCTGACCTCACAAATGCGCTTCTGGAAGAATGGTGAAACATTCCCATAGACACACTCCTAAACCTTGTGGACGACCTTCCCAGAAGAGTTGAAGCTGTTATAGCTGTAAAGGGCGGGGCCAACTCAATATTGAACCCTACGGACTAAGACTGGGATGCCGTTAAAGTTAGATTCACGTAGCTCAGCGTATTGTTCTGCCGGCGTAGCGCATCTCATATGCGCTACGGCGACGTAAAATAAGGCGCCCAGACCTTTATTCACAAAGATCTGGCGCTGTACGTTGCGCCGGCGTAGTGTAACTAGGCAGGCGTAAGCCCGCCTAATTCAAATGTGGAAGGTAGTGGGCGTGTTTTATTCAAAGTAGCCGTGACCCCATGTAAATTTTTTCACTAACGATCGGCGCATGCTCAGAGTCAAGTCGCATATACTCCCTAAGATACGTCGGCTCAATGCTTTCGACGTGAACGTAACCTACGCATAGCCCCATTCACGTACCACTTACGTAAACGACGTAAAATTCGACGGCTGTTCCGACGTCCATACTTTAACATTGGCTGCGCCTCATATAGCACGTAAGCCTTACGTAAACGGCGTAGTGGGCGCAAGTACGTTTGTGAATCGGCGTATCTAGGTCATTAACATATTCTACGAGTAAATCTACGGAAGCACCCCTAGCAGCCAGCGTAAATATGCACCCAAGACACGACGGCGTACTAACACTTACGTCGGTCGGAGGAAGCTGAAATTCAGGCGTATCTAGCTCCGTGAATAGCACGCATAGATACGACGGTGCATCTACTGACTTACGCGGCATATCAATAGATACGCCGACGTAAGAGCTACCTGAATCTAGCTCCATGTGCGTGTAATGGCAGGCGTCCCAATACTTATGACAATATAGTGTATATTGCACCATCACATCAGTCCCTGCCCTCAAAGAGCTTATAATCTAAGGTTTTACTGAGAGTTTAGAAAATAACATCATCTGCAGATTGAAATGGAAAGGTTGATTGCATATTGGATTGTATAGCAGTTATTTATGCTATATAATTTTTAGTGAAAGTGTATCTTTTTCATTCATGTAAGGCATAACTGGAAGGGTATCCAATACCTGAAAGTCAGCCGCCTTACGCTGGGGCCTATGTAGCCTTTCAAGAAATCCAGAAATAATTGTTCAAACTGAAAGACATATCCTTATGTTACTTACTAGGTGTAAACAAGCCCCACCCACCTCCCGCCCCACATATTTTCTGGTACAGAAATCAATGCTAGTGATTGGTATTGGCGATGTAGTATTTTTTTGTGGTCAGGTCGGTAATTGGTAATTCTATTTCAGGGTCTGTTCCGGTTGGCTGCCGGTGCATCAATTCTGAAAAAGCTGAAGGCCAGTCTGGGTGCCGGTGCCAGGGACCTGGCGGAGTTTATTAACGAGCCGCATGCTGTGGCCGGTACGTGACTTTTTCTGCTCCCCCACCTCTATCTTGATATTCTTCATATATGGGACCTTAGCTTATTACTGCCCCCTCCATACTCCATGCAGGATTACCATATTAAGTATCTTCTAGGTGCCCTCAAGTCCTATCTCCGGGAACTTCCGGAACCGCTCATGACCTCTGAACTCTTTGATGACTGGATGAGAGCTGCCAGGTAAAAGTCACCGCAGTGCTTGGTTGGGACACGTTTCTGCCAAGTTCACCGTGTCATGCCATTTCTGTTTTTTTATTTTTCAGCATTAAAGAGCCAGAAAAACGGCAGGAGAGTTTTAGAGAGGTGTGTGCCAGGCTGCCACCTGAGAACTACAACAACCTCAGGTATACATTGCCCACCATGACCAAATCTGTTCAACATTGAGATGAGGTTTGCAGAGGGGATTATGGGAAACAAATGGACATTTCTTTGTCATATAACTCCAGAATTGCATACAAAGCTGAGTTTTGCCACCAATGGGCCGGATTCAAGAAGCAAATTGCGCCTGTGTAACCATAGTTACACAGCGCAATTGCTTACTTGCCCCGGCGTAACAAATGCTCCTGATTCAGGAACCTCGTTACGCCGACTGCAGCCTAAGATATGCGCGGCATAAGGCTCTTATGCCCGCATATCTTAGGCTGCATTCTTGCGATGGCCGCTAGGTGGCGTTCCCGTTGTGCTCAGCGTATAGTATGCAAATTGCATACTAACGCCGATTCACAACGTTACGCGAGCCCTGCGTACGCAGTTTACGTCGTTTCCGTACGGCGGTTTTCGCGTAAGGCTGCCCCTGCTAAAGCAGGGGCAGCCAATGTTACGTATACCCGTCATTCCCGCGTCGCGAAATTTCAAATTTACGTAGTTTGCGTAAGGGATTCGTGAATGGCGCTGGACGCCATTCACGTTCACTTTGAAGCAAATGACGTCCTTGCGACGTCATTTGCCGCAATGCACGTCGGGAACGTTTCCCGACGGAGCATGCGCTCTACGATCGGCGCGGGAACCCGCCTAATTTAAATGATTCCCGCCCCCTACGGGATCATTTAAATTGCGCGCGCTTACGCCGGGCATTTTGCCGGCGCGCCCACGCAATTTACGGAGCTACTGCTCCGTGAATCAAGGGCAGCGCAGTAAATTTGCGGGGGCGCAGGGCAAAAACGTTGCCCTGCGCCTCCGTAAAAAAAGCGCAAATCTAGCTGAATCCGGGCCAATGTAAGGAAACGTCCCACACTCCGCTTGAGTGCTTTCGTCATATACCACTTCCTCCCAGTCTGAATATAGATATCAGACATTCCAACCGCTGACAAGCACAAAACAAGACGATACTCGTTTGATTGCTGCACATGGACTGTTTATTAGAACCAAAATACAAGTCTTATATACAATAGAAGAGGAGGTTCCCCCCTCCTGCTCATATTAATGTTACCTGTATGTGTTACATACACCTGTCCACTGTACTTATTTTTGCTTGCCGTCTAAGTTACTCTATTTGCCACACACCAATCTATGTTATCTGTATGTGTTGTAGACCTTTCTATGTTACTCCTTGTGTCTCACACCTTTCCACATTGCCAATATCTGTCGCACACACCTGTCCACATGACCTGTATGTGTACCACACCTGTTTACCTTACCCATATGTGTCACACGCCTGTCTGTTACTTCATGGGTCACACCACCTGTCCACGTTTACCAATATGTGCCACACACCTGTTCACATTACCCGTATATGTCACACACCTGTCTGTTACCCATATGTGTCAAAAACCCATCTGTGTTACCCATATGTGTCACAAACCTATCTGTGTTACCCATATGTGTCACACATCTGTCTGTGTTTTGTGTGTCACACACCTGTCCACATTACCTGGATGTGTCACACACCTGTCTATGTTACCCATATGTTTTACAAACCTGTCTATCTTACCCATATGTTTTACAAACCTGTCTGTGTTACCCATATGTGTCACACATCTGTCCACATTACCTGGATGCGTCACACACCTGTCTACCCATATGTTTTACAAACCTGTCTATCTTACCTATATGTGTCACACACCTGTCTTATGTTTCACGTGTCACACACCTGTTTTATGTTTTGTGTGTCACACACCTGTCTATGTTTTGTGTGTCACACACCTGTCTATGTTTTGTGTGTCACACACCTGTCTATGTTTTGTGTGTCACACACCTGTCTACATTACCTGGATGTGTCACACACCTGTCTATGTTACCCATATGTGTCACACACCTGTCCACATTACCTAGATGTGTCACACACATGTCTATTTTTCCCTATATTTGTCACACACCTCTTATGTTTTGTGTGTCACACACCTGTCGTATGTTTTGTGTGTCACACACCTGTCTATGTTTTGTGTGTCACACACCTGTCTATGTTTTGTGTGTCACACACCTGTTTTATGTTTTGTGTGTCACACATCTGTCTACATTACCTGGATGTGTCACACACCTGTCTATATTACACATATGTGTCACACATCTGTCTATGTTTTGTGTGTCACACACCTGTCTATGTTTTGTGTGTCACACACCTGTCTATGTTGTGTGTGTCACACACCTGTCTATGTTTTGTGTGTCACACATCTGTCTATGTTTTGTGTGTCATACACCTGTCTATGTTTTGTGTGTCACACACCTGTCTATGTTTTGTGTGTCACACACCTGTCTATGTTGTGTGTGTCACACACCTGTCTATGTTACCCATATGTGCCACACACCTGTCTATGTTTTGTGTGTCACACACCTGTCTATGTTACACATATGTGTTGCCCACCTGTCTGTTACCAATATGTGTTTCTCACCCGTATACTTTACCCCTTTGTGTTTTACACCAGTATGCATTATGACATCATCTGTCCAGATTACATATGGATGTCACAGATCTATCTTCTGCTACCTTTGCATGTCACACATCTGATGGTCACACCTGTATAGGTTACATGGCTGTGACTATCCCTGATTGGACATTATTGGTGTTTTCCAGAGGAGAACGCTGAGTTCAGTTCCAGCAATAAATCACAGTTGTGCTCACAATTCTGTCTCCATTGCAGATTCCTAATCAAGTTTTTGGCAAAGTTAGGAGAACACCAAGAAGTAAACAAAATGACACCCAGCAATATCGCGATCGTCCTCGGTCCCAACCTCCTGTGGGCCAAATCTGACGGGTGAGTAGAGTCATCATCCATTATTTCACATATATGAAGTCAGCAGATTGTGAATGTCCATCTTCTGGCGTCCTATTCAGCGCAGTCCGGTGGCCGGTCAGGATGGTTTGGTTGGCATTGTATAAAGAAGTCCAAAAATATAAAGAATATGAGATTACTGAGCTTGCCTACGTTGTGGATAAAGGAGACAATGTAGCATCAAAAAGGAATACTAGAATAGCTGAGCTGCACACTAACTATGCTCTTTCAAAACAGGCTGTAACACTTACAGCGTGCTGAAAAACGATCCACAGTGAATCACTTTTCAGAGGGCAGTATAGCATGCAGCTGGCAGGCATTCAGGAGACGCTACTGCCACCTCCTAACAAAAAGGGCAGGAATGAGACCTCATGTTGATTGTTTTGATCAAACAAAAAAAGAATCTAAGGAAGGGGTGCACGGCTTTGAAAAATCGCTGCTCCCCGACCGTAGGTTCCCCGGCCCAAAAACTTTGCACACTTGCAGAGGAAGAGTGGTGCTACATGTGTGCCAAGTTTGGGGTCCAGAGAACCTGCAGCCGGCCGGTACCGGGTCCCCAAATTCCAGGAGATCAGGCTTAAAAAGGTGACTCAAGTATAAGCCAAAAAATGCGGCTTATACTCGAGTATATACGGTATATCTTTCAAAGATATATTATGTGTTATATAAGTGATAATTCCGCATCAAATTGTATTGGAAATTACTCAGGCCAGGCATACCATGCCCATATAAATATAGCCTAGAGAATGTACATCTTTTTATATTGCATGAGTGACCTTAACCACTTCCCGACCGCCGCATGTAGATATACGTCGGCAGAATGGCACGTACAGGCACATGGGCGTACCTGTACGTCCCTGCCTAGACGCGGGTGGGGGGTCCGATCGGGATACCCCCCCCCCCCCCGCTACATGCGGCGGTCGGATTCCCGCAGGGAGCGATCCAGGACGACGGCGCGGCTATTCGTTTCTAGCCGCTCCTCTTGCGATCGCTCCCCGGAGCTGAAGAACGGGGAGAGCCGTATGTAAACACGGCTTCCCCGTGCTTCACTGTGGCGGCTGCATCGATCGAGTGATCCCTTTTATAGGGAGACTCGATCGATGACGTCAGTCCTACAGCCACACCCCCCTACAGTTGTAAACACACACTAGGTGAACCCTAACTCCTACAGCGCCCCCTGTGGTTAACTCCCAAACTGCAACTGTCATTTTCACAATAAACAATGCAATGTAAATGCATTTTTTGCTGTGAAAATGACAATGGTGCCAAAAATGTGTCAAAATTGTCCGAAGTGTCCGCCATAATGTCGCAGTCACGAAAAAAAAACGCTGATCGCCGCCATTAGTAGTAAAAAAAAAAAAAATAATAAAACTATCCCCTATTTTGTAAACGCTATAAATTTTGCGCAAACCAATCGATAAACGCTTATTGCAATTTTTTTTACCAAAAATAGGTAGAAGAATACGTATCGGCCTAAACTGAGGACATTTTTTTTTTTATATATATGTTTTTGGGGGATATTTATTATAGCAAAAAGTAAAAAATATTGCATTTTTTTTCAAAATTGTCGCTCTATTTTTGTTTATAGCGCAAAAAATAAAAACCACAGAGGTGATCAAATACCACCAAAAGAAAGCTCTATTTATGGGGAAAAAAGGACGCCAATTTTGTTTGGGAGCCACGTCGCACGACCGCGCAATTGTCTGTTAAAGCGACGCAGTGCCGAACTGTAAAAACCCCTTGGGTCATTTAGCAGCATATTGGTCCGGTCCTTAAGTGGTTAAAATGATGCCCCCCCCCGAAAAAAGTTCTGCGGACGCCCATGTACCCGTCGGCTGCCTGAGGTCGATGGGTAAATCACGATCGACAGTTTGCCAACCCTGCCTGGTCTAAAGAATGAAGTGGGTGTCAGGGATGTGAAGTCATTTTGTGGGGGACGTAGTTGACATTCTGACTCTTTAACACAATAACACGGTCCTTCTCCATCCTTGCCTTTTTCTAGAGACCCGTCTATGCTGGACATGGCTTCCGCCTCTCCCATCTTGGTGGTGTCAGTAGTTGAAGGTTTGATAAGCTGCTCTGCAGAAGTCTTCCCAGGAGGTAATGTGGACGGGTTCCTTCCTTGTCTTGTGTCATTATGGTGCCATTTCAGTTGACAAACCGACTTGGCTTGTGATAGAACGGGTCAAGCAGGCCACACGTCTAGGCAGGCCACACGTCTAGGCCACACGTCTAGGCCACACGTCTAGTCAGGACACACGTCTAGGCAGGCCACACGTCTAGGCCACACGTCTAGGCAGGCCACACGTCTAGGCAGGCCACACGTCTAGGCAGGACACACGTCTAGGCAGGACACACGTCTAGGCAGGCCACACGTCTAGGCAGGCCACACGTCTAGGCAGGCCACACGTCTAGGCAGGCCACACGTCTAGGGAGGCCACACGTCTAGGGAGGCCACACGTCTAGGCAGGCCACACGTCTAGGCAAGCCACACGTCTAGGCAAGCCACACGTCTAGGCAGGCCCCACGTCTAGCTCTGGTATCTCTTCTACTCGGGGAGGTTCCTTCTAAACATCTGCAAGCACATTGGGCCAGATTCACAGTGGAGATACAACTGCGTTTCTCCTGATACGCCGTCGTATCTCTGTTTCTATCTATGCGATTGATTCATAGAATCAGTTACGCATAGATATCCATAAGATCCGACAGGTGTAATTGTTTTACACTGTCGGATCTTAGGATGCAGTACCGCGGCCGCCGCTGGGGGGAGTTTGCGTCGTAAACCAGCGTCGGGTATGCAAATTGGGAGTTACGGCGATTCCCGAAGGTTTTTCGCGTTCGCTACGTCGCAGCTAGTCTAGTTTCCCGTCGCAAAGTTAGTCGTTTTTTTTGGTGCCCTAACTTTAGTCAGCAAGCGTATTGCTGTCTAAAGTATGGCCGTCGTTCCCGCGTCTAAAGTATGGCCGTCGTAAGCCGTCCGGGAATACGGAAGTACGCTACGCGCGTCGCCGTTCAAAAAAATGACGTCACGGCACGCAAAGCACGGCGGGAGTTAAGAAACGGAGCATGCGCAGTAGGTCCGGCGCGGAAGCGCGCCTAATTTAAATGGCACACACCCATTTGAATTGGCCCGCCTTCCGCCGGAGGCCGCCGGCGTAGTTTTCATCGCAAGTGCTTGGTGAATCAGGCACTTGCGATGAAAAATTGCGGCGGTGTAACGTATCTAGGATACGTTACGCCGCTGGAAAATGTCCTGGCTTTAGTGGGAGGAATAGTGCCCCATCATTGGTGTCATTGGGAGGAATAGTGCCTCATTGTTGGTTTCAGTGGGAGGAATAGTACCCCATGATTGGTGTTGGTGAGAGAAATAGTGCCCCATTGTTGGTGTCAGTGAAGGGGATTATTTCCCCATCATTGGTGTCAGTGGGGAGAATATTTCCCCATCGTTGGTGTCAGTGGGGAGAATATTTCCCCATCATTGGTGTCAGTGGGAGGAATAGTATCTCATATCATTAGAAGGAAGAGTGACCCAAGGGCTGGATAAAGGCACACAAGGGGCCGCATCTGCCCCCCCCCTCGGTAACAGTTTGAAGACCACTGTGTTAGAGGGTGCAGGATCAGATAGTGCCAGTAGGAGGAATAGTGCCCCATCATTGGGGTCAGTGGAAGAAATAGTACCCCATGGTTGGTATCAGTGGAAGGAATAGTGCCCCTATAATGGTGTTGGTGGGAGAAATAGTGCCACATCATTGGTGTCAATGGGAGGGATAGTGCCCCATCATTGGTGTCAATGGGAGGGATGGTGCCCCATCATTGGTGTCATTGGAAGAAATAGTGCCCCATGGTTGGTGTCAGTGGAGGAATTATTTGCCCGATGTTGGTGTCAGTGTGAGGAATAGTATCTCATATCTGTAGAAGGAATAGAGACCCAAGACCTGGATAAAGGCACACAAAGGGCCCCCCGGGTAACAGTTTGAAAACCACTGATTTAGAGGGTGCAGGATCAGATCTTCCAATGTATATGGCCAATTTTTGTGCTCGAATTGGTTGCATTTCCATCACATTTTGGCCAGACAATGCCCACACTGCCTGCCTCCCTAATGCCCTTCACTGATTGGAAGGTAGATGGGATATAGAAAAGAATTGCTCTGCTGCCCAAACTGTGTGATGCGTCTATTTCTGCAGTGCATTGTGCGCACAATAATGATTGACTCTTCTCTCTCTCTCTATCGAAGATGTCGATTTTGGGGTTACAGAAGAAAGTCCCGCCTCCCCACCAGAAGCATCCACACCACAAATCTCAAGTACTCTACCGAAAATGGACAGCGCTAATCTCCCCACTTCTCCAACATCGCTGTCATCGCCCATCAATACAGAAATGTGAGTGATAGAACACTACGAGACTCCTCCCACCAACCTCCAAATCATGCGCATGTGTATTTCTCTGGCTTCACCTTCCTATACCCCAAATCCTATGTATTACTCTCCTTTTCCATCCCTTATATCACTCTTCCCCTACCTCTCCCCCTGTATTTTAGCCTTAAAACTCCCATCTTCTTTCTATAAGCCCCGGGACTTTTAAGGTGTTCAAAAAATTAAGGTGAAACAACACAATTAGGAAAAATATGCAACGTTTAATAATTCAATACAGGATTAAAAACCATGAGAAAATATATATGTTATATGTTCCATTAGAGGGCATATGTAACGATACCACCGCTCAACGTGTTTCGCTCTTTTGAGCTTCTTCAGGAGAATCTGATCACACGTATACTATGCTAAAGGTAATAAAAGGGGCAGGAATGAGACCTCATGTTGATTGTTTTGATCAAACAAAAAAACAAACAAGCAAATCAATGCTATAGTATTGGCATAAAGCAGGCATGCAAATAGTTAATAAATACAGAGATGATCAAATGAACAAATATCAAAAATATATAGTTGTGTATCATCTTACCCAGGCTGCTTGAAACCTATATAAAAAAAACTTGATCTAGGATGAAGAATTTATGCGTCCCATGCATATTCACAGCGCCCCATCTAATGCCGCATACACACGGCTCCATCGGACATTTGCTGTCGGAAATTTCCAACAACAAATGTTTGAGAGCTGGTTCTCAATTTTTCCGACAACAAAAGTTCTTGTCGGAAATTCCCATCGTCTGTAGCCAATTCCGAAGCAACAGAAATCCTATGCATGCTCGGAATCATTGAACTTCATTTTTCTTGTCTCGTGTTGTACGTCACCGCGTTCTTGATGTTCAGAATTTCCGACAACATTTTTGTGACCGCGTGTACGCAAGACAAGTTTGAGCCAACAATCCGTTGAAAAAAAATCCACGGTTTTGTTGTCGGAATGTGTGATCGTCTGTACGCGGCATTAGGGTTCACAATACAAAGGTGATGCCTGGTTGGAGGGAAGCAAGTTCAATGCACAAGGAAAGGTTCCATACCTTTTACGTTTACAGTCCATTTTCAACTTCCTGTCTGATATTCATGGTTAGCAGTGTTCATAGACTGAGGAATTGGGTAGACATGAATTGGAGGAATGTATACCACCGTTTTGGAAACTCCATCATGTAGCTGCTGTATATTGTGAGTCTGGGCAGCGTATACGTTTTCCTAAAAGTGTTGACCACACGCTGGTACCCAACACCAACAAGTTTTGAGGATAAATTCGGATACACTTGAGGCCAATGGGTATAAAGACGAAGTGCAGCACTTAAGCTGGCTCTCTCTCGAAGAAGAAGTAAAGTGTCTTGTAGCTCAAAAATTTGACAGTAAAGGTTCTAAGAAGTTCTTGGATAGAGAAGAGCAAGTTTAAAGTATCGAGAAAAGTTCCACCACTTTGAGTTCGCTTAAAAATACAGTCCGTATTCCACAACTTTTGAATATCCACAGCTAGCAGAGTTTAGATTGTGGAATCGGGGGACGTGAATCTGAGAAATGTATACCTCAGTTTTCAACTTTGCAGCTTCTAAATGTTGTTCTATATCAGTGAAATGTCGATTTGGACCTCTTCAACAAGGGTGATTAATATGGATTGGCTATAGTATCTAAAACCTTAGGGGTTTGCGGCAATGCACCAAATGCCCAGGGTCGGGACAAGGGCGGGGCAGGAGAGACAGCTGCCCTGGATGCGGACAAGCAAGGGGACAAAGAACAGACATGGGTTGTGTAACGGTCACCACCATTTACGATATTCCATTCCATCGCCCCACGACAGCTTATCCAACACTCCAACCATGCAACAGACACGATCCATTCCCCCAGAATTAAGACGAGAAACAAGCTCTGTTGTTTCTGGTTTCAAACGAATGAACAAATGCTTTAATGGTTAGCTCTCTTATATACAGTACAGACATGTTACAGTTAATCACAGGAACAAAGAAACTCTCCACCCACACATCACACAATGGGGCTTTAATAAACCTTCTTTTAGATAATGACATTCAGTTGAGTTAATTATTAGTCATCCCCCAGACGTCCCGTCTCCGCAATTAGAGGGGTTAATTACTACAGCTTGACAAGTCACATTCCACATCTTAACATTGTCATTAGCAAACACAATGAACAGGTCTTAGGAGCAGACCTAATTAACACAATGGACACAAAACAGTATTAGCATCACACAATGGAATGTCTTTCAGGAGCCAGCCTCAATCAACACCTCAAAGCTAGACAATGGACAATGGAATATCTTAGGAGTCTATTGACCTGGTGTGGGTCAGCATGAAATCACCTGTAATATGTCCAGATCTCCTGCAATACATGAATTATCATTTCTCAGCCATCCTATGCCCAAAAGGGGCATAGGATGACCCTAGACCCAAGATCCATTAGTGACGCTGGCACGGGATTACCCCACATCCTTCAAAGGTCTCTGGGTGTCACGGGCCATTCCGTTACAGGTTGTTGCGCCCATTTTATGGCATGTATTAACAGTGAAGGAGGGGGGTGCAATTCTGGATGCTTGCCCTGGGCGTGGGATAACCCTGTCCCAGTACTGCTTACACTACACCCCATATATTACCCCTTATACTGTCCTCCTTTATCATCCTCCTATACCCCACCTACGCTCTATTCCATCACCTTTGTACCTTATATTGAACTCCTACACTGCACTTCTATGACTCTAAACCCCATATTCGTGCCTCTATTTCATTTCTACCTATCATCCTACTATTAACCCCCCCACCACCACCACACAGAATGTTTTTTATTTGGAGCAACAGACAGCATCAGTGTGCCCTGTTAATCACTGTATAGATATAACTACATTCTCCTTGGTTTTCTCTGTAGAGATGATGAAGCCACCAATGATACCCAAGAACCACTTGCCAGCAAGGCAGCTCCTGTGAAGATGCTGCCACCCAGTGATGAGAGCACACAGGGGGAGGCCAGCCCCAGTATGGCCAGGAAAGGTGAGAAGATGATTGGCTGGAATTTTTCATTGCTTCCTAGAGATTGGCCCATTGATCCATAGAAAAGTCTGAAAACCACAAAACCTGAAGCACCGCCACCCTAGCAATTAATCCAAAACAAGGGATGACTTCAATATGACTTCAATGTGACAATTATACTCTCAGCTCCCACAACGTACAATTTCTAGTAAAACGCTTTGGGCCAGATTCTCAGAAACTTACGTCGGCGTATCAGTAGATACGCCGTCGTAAGTCCGAATCTGCGCCGTCGTAAATTTAAGCGTATTCTGGAAACCAGATACGCTTAAATTAGGCTAAGATATGAGCGGCGTAAGTCTCCTACGCCGTCGTATCTTAGGGTGCATATTTACGCTGGCCACTAGGTGGCGCTTCCGTTGAGTTTGGCGTAGAATATGCAAATGACTAGATATGCCGATTCACGAACGTACGTGCGCCCGTCGCAATTAGTTACGCCGTTTACATTAGAGATACGCTGGCGTAAAGATAAAGCTGGTCTCTAGGTGGCGCATCCCAGGCAAAGTATGGACGTCGGAACAAGCGTATCTTTTTACGTTGTTTGCGTAAGTCGTACGCGAATAGGTCTGTGCGTAAATTACGTTCACGTCACAGGCATTGAGCCGACGTATGTTTGGGCGTAAATACGACGTGATACTGAGCATGCGCGCACATGCGCCGTTCGTTCGACCATGCATCTACATGGGGTCAAGCCTCATTTAAATACAACACGCCCCCTACAGCCTACTTTGAATTACGCGCGCTTACGCCGGCCCATTTACGCTACGCCGACGTAACTTAGGAGGCAAGTGCTTTGTTTACCAAAAGTATTGGGACACCTGCCTTTACACGCACATGGGGCCAGATTCTCAAAGAGATACGACGGTGTATCTCCTGATATGCCGTCGCATCTCTGAGTTAGGCCGGTCGTATCTATGCGCCTGATTCATAGAATCAGTTACGCATATAGATATGCCTAAGATCCGACAGGTGTAACTTGCAGAATATGTAAATCAGCGAGATACGCCAATTCACGAAACGTACGCGGGCCGACGCAGTGTTTTTACGATGTTTACGTAAGGGTTTTCCCGGCGCATAGTTACCCCTGCTTCTATGAGGCGCAGCCAATGTTAAGTATGGCCGTCGTTCCCGCGTCAAATTTTTTATTTTTTTTACGTCGTTTGCTTACGTCGATTCTCCAAAGCGCTGGACGCAAGTTACGCTCACGCCGAAACCAATGACGTCCTAGCGACGTCATTGGGAGCAATGCACGCCGGTAAAATTCGCGGACAGCCCATGAACTTTAACAGCATTTCAGTCTTTGTCGGTAGGGTTCAATATTGAGTTGGCCCCGCCCTTTGCAGTTATAACAGCTTCACCTCTTCTGGGAAGGCCGTCCACAAGGTTTAGGAGGGTGTCTATGGGAATGTTTGACCGTTCTTCCAGAAGAGCATTTGTGAGGTCAGGCACTGATGTTGGACGGGAAGACCTGGCTTGCAGTCTCCGCTCGAATTCATCCCAAAGGTGTTCTTTCAGAATGAGATCAGGTCAGTCAAGTTCCTCCACCCCAAACTCACTCATTCACGTATTTATGGAGCTTGCTTTGAGCACTGGTCCAAATCATTAGGTGGAGGGGGGATTATGGTGTGTGGGGTTGTTTTTTTCAGGGGTTGGACTTGGCCCCTTAGTTCCAGTGAAGGGAACTCTTAAGGCGTCGGCATACCAAGACATTTTGGACAATTTCATGCTCCCAACTTTGTGGGAACAGTTTGGGGACGGCCCCTTCCTGTCCCAACATGACTGCGCACCAGTGCACAAAGCAAGGTCCATAAAGACATGGACATGGGCGTCCGCTGAAATTTTTTCAGGGAGGGGCGCTTCGGCAGCAGCGATACACAGTCGCATTTAACCCTTTCTTCAAACGCTAGCGGGGGTTAAAAGCGCCCCGCTAGCGACCAAATTGCGCATCTAAAACGATGGTAAAACGCTGCTTTTTAGCACCGCTTTACCGATAATACAGCCAGCTGGCAGTGTGAAATAGCTCTTGAGATAATTCAGCTTCACTCAATGCCCATATTAATATAGCCTAGAGAATGTACAGACCCCCCTACAGCATAGATGTACCCCCCTTCAGCACAGACCCCTCCATTCAGCACAGATGGACCCCCATTCTACACAAACCCCTCCATTCAGCACAGATGGATCCCCTTCAGCACAGACCCCCCATTCTGCACAAACCCCTCCATTCAGCACAGATGGACCCCCCCTTCAGCACAGATCCCCCCATTCCGCACAGACCCCCCTTCAGCACAGATGGACCCCCCCCTTCAGCACAGACCCCCCCATTCCGCACAGACCCCCCTTCAGCACAGATGGACCCCCCCTTCAGCACAGACCCCCCTTTAGCACAGATGGACCCCCCATTCAGCACAAACCCCTCCTTAAGCACAGACGACCCCCATCCCATTCAGTACCTCAGATCAGCCATCAACGCTGCACAGGCACAGCAGGTTCCCTCCCCCTGTGTACACATAAACACTGGCGGGGAGGCGGCTTCACTCTGCTCGCTGTGCCTGTGTGACATCCGGCCCGGGACAGCTCAGACAGCCCGCTGCCGCAAAACTCTTCAACACCTTCTCCATTTTCCAGGGGGGGTCAATTGCCCCCCCTTGCCCTATGGAGCGGATGCCCATGGACATGGATAAGCGAGTTTGGGGTGGAGGAACCTGACTGGCCTGCACACAGTCCTGACCTCAACCTGATAGAACACATTTGAGATAAATTAGAGCGGAGACTGCGAGCCAGGCCTTCCCGTCCAACATCAGTGCCTGACTTTACAAATGCGCTTCTGGATGAATGATCAAACATTCCCATAGACAGGGAGGCGACTTGCATACCTCTATAAATCAGACATTTAGATAATTATCTTTTATTAAAGTTTGGCTAGCCTAAGACGTTATGCATGTATTTCCAGTACACCTAATGCACCTTGTCCTTGTCATGGAAAAGATTCATTGCTTTGCTTTACCACAGAATTTGTAAGAGCGAACAGTAACGACTGGATGAACTCTTTTTTTACGCAGGTTTCAACCTGCGGGTTTATTATAGTGTTTTTCTTCTTTTTGATTGTTTTGTGCTAATTGAGCTGGGGAATGCCCAAAGGCTCTGTATTGTACAAGTTTTTCAGAAATAGTGACGTCACTAGGGTTGGTGTCACCTGGTGCGGAAAAAAAAAATGGTGTCACCCCCCCCCCCCTCCACCAACTGTAGCCTCCCCCTCAGTACAGACCCCCTCCCGCAGTACAGACCCCCTCCCACCAAGTACAGCCCCCCTCCCTCAGTACAGACCCCCCCCCCTCAGTACAGACCCCTCTCACCAAGTACAGACCTCCCCCTCAGTACAGACCCCCTCCCTCAGTACAGACCCCCTCCATCAATATAGACCCCCTTCCTCAGTATAGACCTCCCCCCTCAGTATAGACCCCTCCATCAGTGCAGACCCCCCATCAATACAGACACCCCCACCCAAGTGCAGACCCCCCCCTCAGTACAGACCCCCTCCCGCAGTACAGACCCCCCCTCCACTAACTACAGACCTCCCTCCCGCAGTACAGACCCCCTCCCACCAAGTACAGCCCCCCTCCCTCAGTACAGACCCCCCCCTCAGTACAGACCCCTCTCACCAAGTACAGACCTCCCCCTCAGTACAGACCCCCCCACCAAGTACAGACCCCCTCCCTCAGTACAGACCCCCTCCATCAATATAGACCCCCTTCCTTAGTATAGACCTCCCCCCTCAGTATAGACCCCTTCATCAGTGCAGACCCCCCATCACTACAGACACCCCCACCCAAGTGCAGACCTCCTCACCAGTACAGACACCCCCACCCAAGTGCAGACACCCTCACCCAAGTGCAGACCCCCCTATCAGTACAGACTCCACCTCAGTGCAGACCCCCCAGCAGTACAGACACCCCCCTCAGTACAGACAGACACCCCCCTAGTGCAGACCCCCCTCAGCACAGACCCCCCTCAGTACAGACACCCCCCTGGTGCAGACCCCCCAGCAATACAGACCCCCCCTCAGTACCGACACCCCCCTAGTGCAGACCCCTCAGCATTACAGACCCCCCTCAGTACAGACGCCCCCTCTTACATACCTCAGAACAGCGCTGACAGATACACACACTGGGCCAGATTCAGAAAGAGATACGACGGCCAATGACGTCCTTGCGACGTCATTTAGAGCAATGCACACTGGGATATTTTACTGACGGCGCATGCGCCGTTCAATAAAAACGTAAAAAACGCGGGGTCAAGAAAAATTTAAATACTACACGCCCCCAACATCCCCATTTGAATTACGCGGCCTTACGCCGCAACACATACGTTACGCCGCCGTAAATCTGGATGCAAGTTCTTTCTGAATACAGAACTAAGCGCCCAAAGTTACAGCGGTGTAACGTATCTCCGATACGTTACGCCGGCCAGACAGATACACTCAGGTATCTGAATCCGGCCCAGTGTGTCCCTCAAGCGCAGGCTCCTCCTCCTCTGTGGATGTAAACAGAGAGGAGGAGGCGGCTTCGGTCCACAAAGCTGGGGTACAACTAATCAGGGCAGCGGGCAGGGTTAGAGGTGCTGCTACCCACGGGTGTCACTCCTCTGACAGGTGTCACCCGGGTGCGGCCCGCACCCCCCGCACCCGCCTAGCAACGCCTTTGTTCAAAAAACCAATAAAGTATTACAAAAAAAAAACATTTCCATAGACACACTTCTAAACCTTGTGGACGGCCTTCCCAGAAGAGTTGAAGCTGTTATAGCTGTAAAGGGCGGGGCCAACTCAATATTGAACCCTCCGGACTCAGACTGGGATGTCATTAAAGTTCATTTGTAGTCAAAGTCTTCACTTGAAAATGCGATATCCTAACCTTCTTATGTGTGTGTAAAGCCAGGCGTCCCAATACTTTTGATAATCTTGGCACAGATTCTCAAAGGGCTTACGACGGCGTAACGCCATGTACGCCGTCGTAAGTCCTAATCTGGGCCGTCGTATCTATGTGACTGATTCTTAGAATCAGTTACGCATAGATATCCATTAGATCAGACAGGCGTAAGGCTCTTACGCCGTCGGATCTTAACTGCAATTTTTTTTTTGGCCGCTAGGTGTCGCCTCCGTCGTTTTCCCCGTCGAGTATGCAAGTTAGCTAGATACGGGAATTCCCGAGCGGCCGACGCAGTAAAGTTACGACGTTTACGTTAGGCTTGTCCCGGCGTAAAGTTGCCCCTGCTATATGAGGCGCAATCAATGTTAAGTATGGCCGTCGTTCCCGCGTCGAAATTTAAAAATGTATGTCGTTTGCGTAAGTTGTCCGTGAATGGGGCTGACCGCCATTTACGTTCACGTCGAAACCAATGACGTCCATGCGACGTCATTTGGAGCAATGCACCCTGGGATATTTTACGGACGGCGCATTCGCAGTACGTTCGACGCGGGAACGCGCTTAATTTAAATGCTACACGCCCCCTACCCGCCTAATTTGAATTAGGTGGGCTTGCGCCGGGTGATTTACGCTACGCCGCCGCAACTATACAGGCAAGTTCTTTGTGAATAAAGCACTTGCCTGAAAAACTTGCGGCGGCGTAACGTAAATGAGATACGTTACGCCCGCCCTAAGTTACGCCATTCTACGAGAATCTGGCCCATAGTGTATATTCCAGAGGTATGTTTCTCCTAGGAGGTCCAATGTGTCCCATCAGCCTTCTGGACCTGGTAATGAGGGCATGTTTGGTGTCTAACTGATTGCCATCGTCTTATACATTCATGTGACCCAAATAGTGTAACCCACTCCAACATATTTTTATTTTTCTTGTAGTGAAGAGACCGGCTCCTCTGCGGCCCAGCATGCCTCCGCCTATACATCCTCGTGGGGCCATGACCGGCGAGCCACCCGATGAACTCCAGAACCCCCGTCCCGTCCCGAGGAGGAATATCGGTGGAAGCTTGAGAGTGCCCAACCAGCCTCCTCCTCACCCGCCTGCACCCAAAGTCGCCAATGTAAAGCCTGAGGCCGGGGATGGCGACCCGTCCAGAAAAACACCCCCCAGGCCACTGCCAAGAAATCGCATCCAATCTACAGACAACTAACCAGGAAAAGATTGTGCCATCTGCTGGCTGAGGAGCTGAACTAAGCAAATCACGTTATTTGAGAAGATAGGAAGTGCCCTGCCTGAGGGCATACTAGGGGGCACTCCCTCCATGAATACATACGGTATAGGAATATTACAGACAAGGGACACAATAATACGGTGAATATTCAATCAGAACTCATGCACTGACATTCCATTCCTTTTACGCGAAGAATTTATAACGTTGTTCTTTGTATAACGTGGGACTGGCGCCCATGTATTAAACACTTTATTCTTTCTAAACCCTTCAGTGTCTGTTGTCTTCTTCTCAGCTACGGCCATCCAGAAACATGGAAGAAAAAAAAAAGCAGAGCTCAAAGTAGGAAGGAATAGGAACAGTGGCCCGGATTCAGCTAGATTTGCGCATTTATTACGGAGGCGCAGGGCAACGATTTTGCCCTGCGCCCCCGCAATTTTCTTGCGCTGCCCTCGATTCACGGAGCGGAAGCTCCGTAAATTGCGCGGACGCGCCGGCAAAATGCCCGGCGCAAGCTCGCGCAATTTAAATGATCCCGTAGGGGGCGGGAATCATTTAAATTAGGCGCGTTCCCGCGCCGATCGTAGAGCGCATGCTCCGTCGGGAAACTTTCCCGACGTGCATTGCGGCAAATGACGTCGCAAGGACGTCATTTGCTTCAAAGTGAACGTGAATGGCGTCCAGCGCCATTCACGAATCACTTACGCAAAGTACGTAAAAACCGCCGTACGGAAACGACGTAAACTGCGTACGCAGGGCTCGCGCAACGTTGTGAATCGGTGTTAGTATGCAATTTGCATACTATACGCTGAGCACAACGGGAACGGCACCTAGCGGCCATCGCAAGAATGCAGTCTAAAATATGCGGGCATAAGAGCCTTATGCCGCGCAGATCTTAGGCTGCAGTCGGCGTAACGAGGTTCCTGAATCAGGAGCACTCGTTACGCCGGGGCAAGTAAGCAATTGCGCTGTGTAACCTATGGTTACACAGGCGCAATTGCTTCTTGAATCCACCCCAGACAAAGTAACATTGGCCCGGATTCAGCTACATTTGCGCATTTATTACGGAGGCGCAGGGCAACGATTTTGCCCTGCGCCCCCGCAATTTTTTTGTGCTGCCCGCGATTCACGAAGCATAAGCTCCGTAAATTGCGCGGGCGCGCCGGCAAAAATGCCCGGCGCAAGCTTGCGCAATTTAAATTGTTCCCGCGCCGATTGTAGAGCGCATGCTCCGTCGGGAAACTTTCCCGACGTGCATTGCCGCAAATGACGTCGCAAGGACGTCATTTGCTTCAAAGTGAACGTGAATGGCGTCCAGCGCCATTCACGAATCACTTACGTAAAGTATGTAAAATTCTAATTTCGCGACGCGGAAACGACGGGTATACGTAACATTGGCTGCCCCTGCTAATAGCAGGGGCAGCCTTACGCAAAAACCGCCGTACGGAAACGACGTAAACTGCGTACGCAGGGCTCGCGCAACATTGTAAATCAGTGTTAGTATGCAATTTGCATACTATACGCTGAGCACAATGGGAGCGCCCCCTAGCGGCCATCGCAAGAATGCAGCCTAAGATATGCGGGCATAAGAGCCTTATGCCGCGCAGATTTTAGGCTGCAGCCGGTGTTACGATGTTCCTGAATCAGGAGCACTCGTTACCCCGGGGCAAGTAAGCAATTGCGCTGTGTAACCTATGGTTACACAGGCGCAATTGCTTCTTGAATCCAGCCCAGTAACAGCAACAACTAGGCAAACTAGGCAGCCGCCTAGGGTGCACTGCTGCCTAGGGTGAAGGCATGGCCAGCTGTTGCTGGGTCCAAACTCCCCCCCAGAGCGTCCTGCCCAATTACACAGTCGGGTTATCTGTTGCCACAGCCGCACTGCTCAGCAACAGCGCAGGCTGTGCAGCAATCAGAGCTGTTCCTGAATATACGGCAGCTGACTTAGTGCTAGGGTTTGGTTGCTAAGACCGCCCCATTTCCTAGCAACCAATCGTGATTGCCCCTATCCCATGCCCCAGCATTCTGAGGAGGAGGAAGTTCCTCCGCCAAACCAATCCGATCCCAGTGCTTAACCTTCCAGCTTCCACCTGTCCTGTAGCCAGGGCCGCTGATAGGGTGGGACAACCAGCCCTCCTGTAGGGGGCCCGGACAGCAGAGGGAATCATTGTGGTCGAATGGAGGCGCAATTACAGAATTTAAAACTATGTAGGGAGGTGACTTAGGGGTTCCTAATAAAAGGGGGACTCTGATGTAAGGGGAAATATGGGGTCCCTGATTTGAGGGGGGACTCTGGGGACCCTGATTTAAAAAGGGGGGCTCTGGGTGACCCTGATGTAAGGTTGCTTTAGGGACCCTCGTGTAATGGGGGGCTCTGGGGACCCTAATGTAGGGAGGTGACTTTGGGGTTCCTAATGAAAGGGGGACTCTGATGTAAGGAGGAAATATGGGGTCCCTGATTTAAGGAGGGGGGACCCTGATTTAAGAAGGGGGGCACTGGGTGACCCTGATGTAAGGTCACTTTAGGGACCCTCATGTAAGGGGGACTCATGGGGAGCCTAATGTAGGGAGGTGACTTTGGGGTTTCTAATGAAAGGGGGTCTCTGATGTAAGGGGGAAATATGGGGTCCCTGATTTAAGGAGGGGGGACTCTGGGGACCCTGATTTAAGAAGGGGGGCTCTGGGTGACCCTGATTTAAGAAGGGGGGACTCTGATATGGGGTCCCTGATTTAAGGAGGGGGACCCTGATTTAAGAATGGGGGGCTCTGGGTGACCCTGATGTAAGGTCGCTTTAGGGACCCTCATGTAAGGGGAATTAATGGTGACTTTGGGGTTTCTAATGAAAGGGGGTCTCTGATGTAAGGGGGAAATATGGGGTCCCTGATTTAAGGAGGGGGGACTCTGGGGACCCTGATTTAAGAAGGGGGGCTCTGGGTGACCCTGATTTAAGAAGGGGGGACTCTGATATGGGGTCCCTGATTTAAGGAGGGGGACCCTGATTTAAGAATGGGGGGCTCTGGGTGACCCTGATGTAAGGTCGCTTTAGGGACCCTCATGTAAGGGGAATTAATGGTGACTTTGGGGTTTCTAATGAAAGGGGGACTATGATGTAAGGAGGAAATATAGGGTCCCTGATTTAAAGAGGGGGGACTCTGGAGACCCTGATGTATTGTGTAAGGGGGGCTCTGGGGACCCTAATGTAGGGGGGTGACTTTGGGGTTCCTAATGAAAGTGGGACTCTGATGTAAGAAGGATATTTGGTGTCCCTGATTTAAGGAGGGGGACCCTGATTTAAGAAGGGGGGCTCTGGGTGACCCTGATGTAAGGGGGGGCTGCTGTAAGGGGGGGCTATGTGGACCCTGATGTAAGGGGGGTTTGAGATCCTAAAGTAAGGGGAGACTTTGGGCAGCCTAATGAAAGTGGGATCTCTGATGTAAGGGTGAATTCTGGGGACCTTGATGTAAGGGGGGGGGGGGGGGGACTCAGGGGATCCTGATTTAAGGAGAGGGGACTCTTGTGACCTTGATGTAAGAGGGGGATGACTCTGGGGGTCCTGATGTAAGGAAGGGGGACTTTCTGGACCCTAATAAAAGTAAACTCTGATGTAAGGGGGTCAGACCTGAGGGGCCCCGGCCTAAAGCTGTATAAGGGGCCCCAAAATTTCTGATGGCTGCCCTGTTCACACACTCGCGCCAATGTTGGACATACTGTACCGCTGCAGCATTGGATGATATTGGCTGGAGATGAAGCCTTCTCTTACAAATGTCAGCCAATAAGTGAAAAAGAGGTATTCAGCCAATGAGGTGCTGCACAAGCCATGCTGCGCGCAACATCACTTGCACATATATTTTCATAGGTAGATTCACAGAAAGTTACGCCGGCGTATCAGTAGATACGCCGTCGTAACTCTGAATCTACGCCGTCGCAAATGAAAGCGTATTCTGGAAACCAGATACGCTTAAATTAGGCTAAGATACGAGCGGCGTAAGTCTCCTACGCCGTCGTATCTTAGGGTGCAATATTTACGCTGGCTGCTAGGTGGCGCTTCCGTTGAGTTCGGCGTAGAATATGCAAATGACTAGATACGCCGATTCAGAAACGTACGTGCCCGGCGCATTTTTTTTTACGTCTTTGACGTATGGCTTTTTCCGGTGTAAAGTTAGAAGTTAGTCGAACAAATAGCTGGCCTAGTCAATGTTAAGTATGGCCGTCGTTCCCGCGTCAAAATTTGAAAATTTTACGTCGTTTGCGTAAGTCGTCCGTGAATGGGGCTGGATGTAATTTACGTTCACGTCGAAACCAATACGTCCTTGCGGCGTACTTTGGAGCAATGCACACTGGGATATGTCCACGGACGGCGCATGCGCCGTTCGTAAAAAACGTCAATCACGTCAGGTCACCTCCCTTTTACATAAAACACGCCCCCCTCATCCTCATTTGAATTAGGCGCGCTTACGCCGGCCCCATTTACGCTACGCCGCCGTAACTTAGGAGGCAAGTGCTTTGTGAATACAGCACTTGCCTCTCTGACTTACGGCGGCGTAGCGTAAATACGCTACGCTACGCCGCCGTAAAAATGCACACATCTACCTGAATCCAGCTATCAGCTTCTACAAGGCAGTAGCCCACAGTGCCGTCTTCTATTGGGCGGAAAGACCTGTGGTGGTCATGTGATCCTTGGGAATGCTCGGGGCCACATGTAGTGCCATGGCATGGTTCTGCTCCGGGATTCGTGGAGGAGGCTGAAGCCAATTAGAGGAAGAAGTTTGTTAACAAGTGAGGAATGTTCAGATCTACAAAATGTCACAAATTCCCCCCGATCGAAACGGAGAGTTGGGGGATCGGACGTCGGGAATAGGTGATGGGGAGAATGTGAGCCAAAGGAGGGGATGAAGTAATAATGATACGAAGGGGGCAAGGGGAGGGCTGGCAACCTTAGGCCTGGGGGGCAGGTTCAGTCAATTGGCCTATTGAATGCCGAATCAGCTCACAATCCATGGCCCATCTGGTTTTTCAATGCTGCCTTACCAGTGCAGTCAACTCCAGTGCCCATCAATGCAGCCTGATAACTGGGGCAGGTTACATGGGGTGTATGGGGGGGTCAGCTATGGTGTCAGGGTCTCTCACCACAGTGATCTCAGCAGGTCCTTGCCAACTTCCTAGACCAGAAAAAAAAAGAAAATGGTAGTGGACAGCGGCTGCTGGGCGTAAGTCAGGGCGGCCTGGGAGGCAATTGCCACTCTTCCCCCCGGCCCAGCCCTCCCCTGAAGGGGGCTGTGATATGGGGCACTGGGGGATAATAAACAACAGCTTGAGAAACAAATACATGATAAAAGTAAACAAATAAAAAATTAACAAATAATAAAAAAATCTAAAAATGAAAAAACAATAAAAAACTGAGAATAAATAAATAAAAATAATAAATAAAAATAAATAAATGTCCACAACTGCTGACAACAGTTGAACCATTTCTATATTAAAGAGGAGAAAACGGGATTCTCCAAGACCCTGCGGGTCGTCCCAACCGTTCTAAGGATTAATGATAGGTGAGATCCCCTCCCCCTTCTCAGGAAACATCTGCCCACCTATTGTCAGACTTTATTTCCTCTCACCCATTATTCACCCCGAGATCTACCAGCCACCCATAGTCAGGTGCCCAGCCGTCACACATTGACCATAGCCAGGTGCCCAGCCGTCACACACTGACCATAGCCAGGTGCCCAGCCGTCACACACTGACCATAGCCAGGTGCCCAGCCGTCATACACTGACCATAGCCAGGTGCCCAGCCGTCACACACTGATCATAGCCGGGTGCCCAGCCGTCACACACTGATCATAGCCGGGTGCCCAGCCGTCACACACTGATCATAGCCGGGTGCCCAGCCGTCATACACTGACCATAGCCAGGTGCCCAGCCGTCACACACTGACCATAGCCGGGTGCCCAGCCGTCACACACTGACCATAGCCAGGTGCCCAGCCATCATACACTGATCATAGCCAGGTGCCCAGCCGTCACACACTGATCATAGCCGGGTGCCCAGCCGTCACACACTGACCATAGCCGGGTGCCCAGCCGTCACACACTGACCATAGCCGGGTGCCCAGCCGTCACACACTGACCATAGCCAGGTGCCCAGCCGTCATACACTGACCATAGCCAGGTGCCCAGCCGTCACACACTGACCATAGCCAGGTGCACAGCCGTCACACACTGACCATAGTCAGGTGCCCAGCCGTCATACACTGACCATAGCCAGGTGCCCAGCCGTCATACACTGACCATAGCCAGGTGCCCAGCCGTCATACACTGACCATAGCCAGGTGCCCAGCCGTCACACACTGACCATAGTCAGGTGCCCAGCCGTCATACACTGACCATAGCCAGGTGCCCAGCTGTCACACACTGACCATAGTCAGGTGCCCAGCCGTCATACACTGACCATAGCCAGGTGCCCAGCCGTCATACACTGACCATAGCCAGGTGCCCAGCCGTCATACACTGACCATAGCCGGGTGCACAGCTGTCACACACTGACCATAGCCAGGTGCCCAGCCGTCACACACTGACCATAGCCAGGTGCCCAGCCGTCACACACTGACCATAGCCGGGTGCACAGCTGTCACACACTGACCATAGCCAGGTGCCCAGCCGTCACACACTGACCATAGCCAGGTGCCCAGCCGTCATACACTGACCATAGCCGGGTGCACAGCTGTCACACACTGACCATAGCCAGGTGCCCAGCCGTCATACACTGACCATAGCCGGGTGCACAGCTGTCACACACTGACCATAGCCAGGTGCCCAGCCGTCACACACTGACCATAGCCAGGTGCATTGATGTTCCATGCTCCCATAGCCAGGTGCACAGACATTTCATGCCACCCATAGCCTGTTACACAGAAGTTACACACTACTCATAGCCAGGTGCACAGGTGTTACATGGCACCCATTATAGCCAGATGCACATACATTCCATGCCACCCATTGCCAGGAGCACAGACTTTCCATGTCACCCATAGACAGAAGTATAGATGTCCCACGACCACCCCAGGTACACTGTCATTCCATCTAGCCCATAGCCAGGTGCACAGATGTCCCACGCGCCCATTGCCAGGTGCGCAGACATTTCATGGCGCCCATAGCCAGGTGCACAGAAGTCACACATCACTCAAAGCTATGTGTACAGAAATTTCATGCCACCCATGCCCAGGTACACACACATCACACTCTACCTATACCCAGATACACATACATCACACTCTACCTATACCCAGATACACACACACATCACACTCTACCCATACCCATATACACACACATCACACTCTACCCATACCCATATACACACACATCACACTCTACCTATACCCAGATACACACACACATCACACTCTACCCATACCCATATACACACACATCACACTCTACCCATACCCATATACACACACATCACACTCTACCCATACCCAGATACACACACATCACACTCTACCCATACCCATATACACACACATCACACTCTACCCATACCCATATACACACACATCACACTCTACCCATACCCATATACACACACATCACACTCTACCCATACCCATATACACACACATCACACTCTACCCATACCCAGATACACACACATCACACTCTACCCATGCCCAGGTACACACACATCACACTCTACCCATACCCAGATACACAGATATCCCATGCCGCTCACAGCCATGTGCACAAATTTCATGTCACCCACAGCCAGGTGCACAAACATCATTCAACATCCACAGCCATGTGCAAAGATGTCCCAAGCCACCCAGGTGCACAGTAAGTACAGTGTGCATATAACACACACAGCACAGATCACTCCTCATGTACAGGGAGATCCACCATCTACTATGAGCCTTATGTACAGGAAAACCTGCTCTATAATGTGATCCTCCTCCCGCGGTGTCACCTCTCTGTGTCCCCATGACTGTCACATTTCAGTGAATGTCCCGGATTTGTGCCCCCTGGATATCTCCACATGACACACAGAGAGAGCCGCCAAACCACAAAAACTGTTCACTTCCGCCAACTCATATCAGCGGAGTCTGCAACGTGAAATCCTTCTGTACACCCTTTACTGTCCCCAACACAGTCACACACTATTATACATGTACATACCTCTGACATATACCGCAGCGCTGTACAGAGAGCACTGAGACAGTCACATCAGTCTCTGTACCAGAGGAGCTTACACTCTAATGTCCCCCCAGTCACACACTAGTATACATTTATATAGCTCTGACATATACCGCAGTGCTGTACAGAGAACACTGACCACATAACATCAGTCTCTGCAGCAGAGGAGCTTACACTCTAATGCATGGGTGCCCAATCTTTCGAGGAGCGAGGGCCACTTTAGCGACTTGGTAACTGGTCGCGGGCCACAATGATGGGGCGGGCAGATGACAGGTCTGTGTCCACTCTGCATATGCAAAGCAGACATGGACACAGCCCGTTCTACCATCCGATAGATATCCTATCTAGAAGGGGATAGAGATCCTTCTGTTTCTCTAAGCAGATCGGATTGGACATAGACGGGTGTAAACCGACACAAGTCCGTTTACATCTGCCGCTCTATAGAGGTGAATGGAGGGTCCGACTGGGTCCGTATGAAAAACAGACAGGCGGATCCGATCGGACCGATCATATGAAAGGGGCCTAAGGCTGCTTTCATGCTGATGCACTGCGGTACCTGCACCTCAACTATCCTCAATCTTCACTTTAGCAGCTGGCTGCTGCTGTCCCCTCGGTGGGTATGGCTGGCAGCTGCTGCTGTCCCCCAGGTGGGAATGGCTGGCGGCTGCTGCTGTCCCCCAGGTGGGTATGGCTGGCGGCTGCTGCTGTCCCCCAGGTGGGTATGGCTGGCGGCTGCTGCTGTCCCCCAGGTGGGAATGGCTGGCGGCTGCTGCTGTCCCCCAGGTGGGTATGGCTGGCGGCTGCTGCTGTCCCCCAGGTGGGTATGGCTGGCGGCTGCTGCTGGCTGCCCTCCAGGACAGGTACTGCTGGTGGGTACTGCTGGCTGGTACTGCCAGTGGGCACTGCTGACTGGTACTGGCAGAGGGGACTGCTGGTGGGTACTGCCAGTGGGTACCGCAGGTGGGTACTGCTGGCTGGTACTACCCCCCCCCCCCCTCACAGCATAATAAACAGACAGTAATGACAAGTCTCATGTGTTATGAACCTCATTTGATGTCATGTGCCCCACGTGATGCCATGCGTCTCATGTGATGCCATGTGTCTCACTTGATGCCTCAAGTCTGATTTGATGTCATGTCTCTCATTTGATGCCATGCGTCTCATGTGATGCCATGCCGATCCTAGGCAGGGTGCACGGGGTGCTCCGCACCCAGGCGCCACAGAGGTGGGGGCGCCGATGCTCCAAAGTGCTCCCCTCCCTCCTCCTTGTCTGTGTCCAGAGGCAGAGCGCATGTAGCGGGTTCTGCGGTTCCCCATGCCGCTTGCTCTGTCCGCTGGCAACTGACAAGTGCGCATACCTCCCGCTGTCCCCGGAATCCAGGCTGGGTACCACAGCGGAGCCTATTACCGAAACACGTTCCGGCACTAGGCTCCACTAATGTGCATGGATCAGTCTCCTGTCTGCCCCACCCCCTCTGCATGTGTCGGCTCTTCTCCTATAGGCGGTGTGATGAGAGGCTTCTGGGTTGGCCGGAGCTGCTGCCAATCATCTCGTTCACTCCCAGAAATGCTCTCCGAGTGTCACCCTCCTAGTAACCAAAGATGCCACGTATGCCCCGCCCCCCTGTAATGTGCTTCTGCTCCCAGCGCGCCCGAGCTACAGGGATCTATTGGACAAGTACTGATCTATAGGGACACCTGATGTGGGAGGCTCTGATGGGGACACCTGCTGTGGGGGGGGGCTCTGATGGGGACACCTGCTGTGGGGGGGCTCTGATGGAGGGCAACTGCTGTAGGGGGGCTCTAAAGGGGGGCAACTGCTGGGGGCTCTGATGGGGGACACCTGCTGTGGGGGGCTCTGATCGGGGACACCTGCTGTGGGGGGCTCTGATGGGGGACACCTGCTGGGGGGGACTCTGATGGGGGACACTAATGAAGAATTCTTAGGAGAGCATCTCTGTGTTTGAGTCGTAGCCATAGAAACATGTGTAAAGGGGAGAAGTTAGTAAGATGACCATGCCCATGTGGGGGCGCCAGAAATATTTCTGCACCCAGGCGTCTGTGACCCTAGGATCGGCCCTGATTTCAATGCATCTCATGTGATGCAGTGTGTTTCACCTGATGCCATGCGTCTCATGTGATGCCATGTGTCTCACGTGATGCCAATGCGTCTCACTTGATGCCATGTGTCTCACGTGATGCCATGCATCTCATGTGATGCAGTGTGTTTCACCTGATGCCATGCGTCTCATGTGATGCCATGTGTCTCACGTGATGCTGTGTGTTTCACCTGATGCCATGCGTCTCATGTGATGCCATGTGTCTCACGTGATGCCATGCGTCTCACTTGATGCCATGTGTCTCATGTGATGCCATGCGTCTCATGTGATGCTGTGTGTTTCACCTGATGCCATGCGTCTCATGTGATGCCGTGTGTTTCACTTGATGCCATGCGTCTCATGTGATGCCATGTGTCTCACGTGATGCCATGCGCCTCACTTGATGCCATGTGTCTCACGTGATGCCATGCATCTCATGTGATGCCATGTGTCTCATGTGATGCCATGAGTCTCATGTGATGCCATGTGTTTCACTTGATGCCATGCGTCTCATTTGATGCCATACGTCTCATGTTATGCCATGCGACTCACTTGATGTTATGTGTCTCTTTTATGCCATGCATCTCATGTGATGCCATGCAACTCACTTGATGTCATGTGTCTCACGTGATGCCATGCGTCTCATGTGATGCCATGAGTCTCATGTGATGTCATGTGTTTCACTTGATGCCATACGTCTCATTTGATGCCATACGTCTCATGTTATGCCATGCGACTCACTTGATGTTATGTGTCTCTTTTATGCCATGCATCTCATGTGATGCCATGCGACTCACTTGATGTCATGCGTCTCATGTAATGCCATGCATCTCATGTGATGTCATGTGTCTCACTTGATGCCATGCGTCTCATTTGATGCCATACGTCTCATGTGATGCCATGCGACTCACTTGATGTCATGTGTCTCATGTAATGCCATGCATCTCATGTGATGTCATGCATCTCATTTGATGTCATGTGTCTCGTGATGCCATGCATCTCATTTGATGCCATGGGTCTCATTTGATGTCACATCTCATTTGATGCCATGCGTCTCATTTGATGCCATGCGTCTTACTTGATGCCATGTTTCTCAGTTGATGTCATGTGTATCGTGTGATGTCACGCATCTCATTTTATATCATGTGTCTCATTTGATGCCACGCGTTGTCCCCTTTGTCCCCTTGCTGTGTGTGGTCAGTGATGACCTCATAGAGGAATGACGATGGACCGCCCGTGCTCAGTCACACTGTATTCTCATTTCCATTCATTCTCTGTAATGAAGGGTTCTGGAACAATTCTCAGTCCAGGGAGCGTTGGGAGGGGTGATCCCTCCTCCTGGCTGAGCAGACGTCCTATATATGAAGAAGTAGAAGTGCAGCTGTTCACAAGTTTCTCTGCTAGAAGAACACGATGGCAGCTGACGTGAGTATGAGCACCAGCGGAAGCTGCAAAAGCTGGGTGAATGGAGATTGTGGGTTTTAGGCAGCGGTGGGTAGGGCATTGATTTTTATAATGCAGGTAGGTGTGGGCAGTGGTGGGCAGAGGGTTACTGGGTGTGTACAGTGGTAGGTATAGTGTTGCTGGGTGTGGGCAGTGGTGGGTGTAGGGTTGATGGGTGTGGGCAGTGGTAGGTATAGGGTTGCTGGGTGTGGGGAGTGGTGAGTAGAGGGTTAATGGGTGTGGGCAGTGGTGGATGTTAGGTTGTTGGGTGTGGAAAGTGGTGGGTAAAGGGTTGCTCGGTGTGGGCACTGGTGGATGTAGGGTTGCTGGGTGTGGGCAGGGTGGGTATAGGGTTGCTGGGTGTGGGCATTGTTTTTTTAATGCAGGTGGGTGTAGGCATTGGTGGGTGTAGAATGTCTGGGTGTGGGCAGTGGTGGGTGTAGGGTTGCTGGATGTGTACAGTGGTAGGTAGAGGTATGCTGAGTGTGGACAGTGGTAGGTATAGGGTGGCTGGGTGTGGGCAGTGGTGGGTAAAGGGTTGATGGGTGTTGGCAGTGGAGGATGAAGGATTTCTGGGTTTGGGCAGTGGTGGGTGTGGGCAGTGGTGAGTGTGGGCAATGGTGGGTATAGAGTTGCTGTATGTGGGCAACCATGGGTGTAGAGTTCCTGGGTGTGAGCAGTGGTGGGTGTTGGTCTGCTGGGTGTGGGCAGTGGTTGTTATAGGGTTGCTGGGTGTAGGGTTGCTCAGTGTGGGCAGCGGTGGGTGTGGCGGGTGTAGGGTTGCTGTTGGGTGTGGGCAGTGGTGGGTGTAGGGTTGCTGGGTGTGGATAGTGGTGGGTGTAGGGTTGCTGTTGGGTGTGGACAGTGGTGGGTGTAGGGTTGCTGTTGGGTGTGGGC
Organism: Rana temporaria; assembly: GCF_905171775.1. Classification (NCBI taxonomy): domain Eukaryota; kingdom Metazoa; phylum Chordata; class Amphibia; order Anura; family Ranidae; genus Rana; species Rana temporaria. Next base: position 8,358,130 of record NC_053495.1, on the reverse strand, counting down.
AGTGGTGGGTGTAGGGTTGCTGGGTGTGGACAGTGGTGGGTGTAGGGTTGCTGTTGGGTGTTGGCAGTGATGGGTGTAGGGTTGCTGGGTGTGGACAGTGGTGGGTGTAGGGTTGCTGTTGGGTGTGGACATTGGTGGGTGTAGGGTTGCTGGGTGTGGACAGTGGTGGCTGTAGGGTTGCTGTTGGGTGTGGTCAGTGGTGGGTGTAGGATTGCTGTTGGGTGTGGACAGTGGTGGGTGTAGGGTTGCTGGGTGTGGGCAGTGGTGGGTGAAGGGTTGCTGTTGGGTGTGGACAGTGGTGGGTGAAGGATTGCTGTTGGGTGTGGGCAGTGGTGGGTGTAGGGTTGCTGTTGGGTGTGGACAGTGGTGGGTGTAGGGTTGCTGTTGGGTGTGGGCAGTGGTGGGTGTAGGGTTGCTGTTGGGTGTGGGCAGTGGTGGGTGAAGGGTTGCTGTTGGGTGTGGACAGTGGTGGGTGCAGGGTTGCTGTTTGGTGTGGACAGTGGAGGGTGGAGGGTTGCTGTTGGGTGTGGACAGTGGAGGGTGAAGGGTTGCTGTTGGGTGTGGACAGTGGTGGGTGAAGGATTGCTGTTGGGTGTGGACAGTGGTGGGTGTAGGGTTGCTGTTGGGTGTGGGCAGTGGTGGGTGTAGGGTTGCTGTTGGGTGTGGGCAGTGGTGGGTGAAGGGTTGCTGTTGGGTGTGGACAGTGGTGGGTGCAGGGTTGCTGTTTGGTGTGGACAGTGGAGGGTGTAGGGTTGCTGTTGGGTGTGGACAGTGGTGGGTGAAGGGTTGCTGTTGGGTGTGGACAGTGGTGAGTGAAGGGTTGCTGGGTGTGGGCAGTGGTGGGTGTAGGGTTGCTGTTTGGTGTGGACAGTGGAGGGTGTAGGGTTGCTGTTGGGTGTGGGCAGTGGTGGGTGTAGGGTTGCTGTTGGGTGTGGGCAGTGGTGGGTGAAGGGTTGCTGTTGGGTGTGGGCAGTGGTGGGTGAAGGGTTGCTGTTGGGTGTGGATAGTGGTGGGTGAAGGATGTGGACAGTGGTGGGTGTAGGGTTGCTGTTTGGTGTGGACAGTGGAGGGTGTAGGGTTGCTGTTGGGTGTGGACAGTGGTGGGTGAAGGGTTGCTGTTGGGTGTGGACAGTGGTGGGTGAAGGGTTGCTGTTGGGTGTGGGCAGTGGTGGGTGTAGGGTTGCTGTTGGGTGTGGGCAGTGGTGGGTGTAGGGTTGCTAGGTGTGGGCATAGATTGGTGTAAGGTTGCTGGGTGTAGGTAATTATTTTAGTTCTTGACCTTCCAGTTATTCAGGTTATTTTGGGTATGATGTATGAATTGTGATGTCCTGGCACAGAGCGGGCACATCGTGCGGCAGTATTTGGTATATAGATGTATATATACGGGTATGGCGCAGACCCTCCTCTTCTCTGCACTTGGCCTCAGTCTCAGTGACTCATTATTTCCATGCCTCCCCCTCCCCCTCTGTGATTATATTAACCATGTGTTGCTCAGTCGGTACGGTTTTATAAATATAACGGTTCTATTCTGAGACGTGGCGCGTCCAGCCCCTCCGGGGTAATCCATTGTGCCGCATCAATAACTCTTTCCCCGCTGGATGGAAGCCAGGGGGGGAAGGGGGTGGGGGGGAGATATTCCAGACGGTTCACTTTAATAGATTTCTGATGTACTCGTGACCACAAACTAACATCATGACTAGAATTACATTCGTACTGTACAAAGCGATCGTTTCTAATCGCACACGCGGTGCGGGTTGTGCCGCCCAGGAATTGGCCCCGTCTGGCCGTCTGGTATGGATGGGACTATAAACTTATATAAAGGTTCTGGGCATACATGCCATGAACATCATAGGAGAGAGGATTCCTATATTGTCCAGTCATTGATCGGTCATTGATCGGTCATTGGAGGTGATGGAGATATCTGATCTCCTCCGCTCTCCACACAAAGGACCCAACCATGCCAAAATGTGATGTCATCACCGCCGCCGCCGCCAAGATTCCCAAATATAGCCGAAGTGCCGAGACTGCAACCGAGAGACGGCTCTTCTGTGTCTATATAATGTGTGATATTCACCCCCCCCCCATTATATAATGTGTGATATTCACCCCCCCCCCCATTATATAATGTGTGATATTCACCCCCCCCATTATATAATGTGTGATATTCACCCCCCTATTATATAATGTGTGATATTCACCCCCCCCATTATATAATGTGTGATATTCACCCCCCCCTCCATTATATAATGTGTGATATTCACCCCCCCCATTATATAATGTGTGATATTCACCCCCCCCATTATATAATGTGTGATATTCACCCCCCCTCCATTATATAATGTGTGATATTCACCCCCCCCCATTATATAATGTGTGATATTCACCCCCCCCCCCCTCCATTATATAATGTGTGATATTCACCCCCCCCCCATTATATAATGTGTGATATTCACCCCCCCCCAATTATATAATGTGTGATATTCACCCCCCCTATTATATAATGTGTGATATTCCCCCCCCCCCATTATATAATGTGTAATATTCACCCCCCCCATTATATAATGTGTAATATTCACCCCCCCCCCCCCATTATAGAATGTGTGATAATAACCCTCCTCATTATATACAATGGCCCAGATTTAGGTAGCCTTGCGCTTTTTTTACGTAGGCGCAGGGCACCGTTTTTGCCCTGCGCCCCCGCAAATTTTCTGCGCTACCCGCAATTCACGGAGCAGTAGCTCCGTAAATTGCGTGGGCGCTCCGGCAAAATGCCCGGCGTAAGCGCGCAATTAAAATGATCCCGTAGGGGGCGGGAATCATTTAAATTAGGCGCGTTCCCGCGCCGAGCGTAGGGCGCATTCTCCATCGGGAAACTTTCCCGACGTGCATTGTGGTAAATGACGTCGCAAGGAACGACGGGTATACTTTAGCATTGGCTGCCCCTGCTATTAGAAGGGGCAGCCTTACGATAAACACGCCGTACGCAAACGGCGTAAACTGCGTATGCAGGGCGCGCGTACCGTAGTGAATCGGCGTTAGTATGCAATTTGCATACTATACGCTGAGCACAACGGGAACGCCACCTAGCGGCCATCGCAAGAATGCAGCCTAAGATATGCGGGCATAAGAGCCTTATGCCACGCATATCTTAGGCTGCAGTCGGCGTCACGAGGTTCCTGAATCAGGAGAAGTCGTTACACGGGCGCAAGTAAGCAATTGCGCTGCGTAACTATGGTTACGCAGGCGCAATTGCTTCTTGAATCTGGGCCAATGTGTAATAATAACCCCCACACACTCTATTATAAAGAGTGTAATAATAACCCCCCTCTATTATACAATGTGTGATATCCACCCCCCCCTCAATTATAAAATGTGTAATAATAACCCCCCTCAATTATAAAATGTGTAATAATAACCCCCATTATACAGTGTTTAATAATACCCCCCCCCCTCTATTATACAATGTGTAATAATAACCCCCCCCCCTTAATTAATAAAAATGTGTAATAATAACCCCCCCCCCTCTATTATACAGGGTGTAATAATCCTCTCCTTTCTCCTATACAGGGCGTTGTCTTAAATCACCTCAACCTCCAGAGTGGTCACTGTGTGGAGGTGAAGGCCGTCATTCCGGAGGGCTGTAAGGGGTAGGTACTTATTATACAATATACGCCTTCTCTCTGTATAGTACAATAACTTGCCAAAAGTATAACTGACAACAGTAGAGAGGTGTGCTCTGTGTACAGTATAGTCCAGCCTACTGATCCCCCTGACGAATGACACCTGACGAATGACACCTGACGAAGAACACCTGACGAAGAACACCTGACGAATGACACCTGACGAATGACACCTGACGAAGAACACCTGACGAAGAACACCTGACGAAGAACACCTGAAAAATGACACCTGACGAATGACACCTGACAAATGGCACCTGACGAAGAACACCTGACGAAGAACACCTGACGAAGAACACCTGACGAAGAACACCTGACGAAGAACACCTGACAATCCTGTGATTCTGATCTACACTCTCCCTCTACCCGTCCTACATCCCTCCATCAGTCTGATCGGCAGAGACCTCCGGGAATTTCCTCCCTGACATGGTGCCTACCATAGGTGTGCGCAGATGTGCCTCTAGAAGACTCGGAAATACTCCATTCCTGAGCCTTTCCAAGGTTTTCTGAGGTCAGCTGAGCTGTCCTCGGGCCTTTCCGTGTGTTGCAGAGGCTCTCTGGCACCCCCCCCCAACCTCTGGCCGCATGCGGTATTGCATGCCATTGAAGTCAATGCGGAACAAATTATTTTCGTTTCCATTGACTTCTATGGGGGAACTCGCTTTGATATGCGAGTGCTTTGGATTACGAGCATTCTCCTGGAACGGATTATTCTCGTAATCCGAGGTTCCACTGTAGTGTAAATGTTTTTCAAGCAAACCCTTATCGTTTTAAATCTTTAAAAATATAGGGCCAGATTCAGGTAGACTTACGGCGGGCGTATCAGTAGATACGCCGTCGTAAGTCCGAATCCGCGCCGTTGCAACTTTAAGCGTATTCTCAAACTGAGATACGCTTAAATGTTGCTAAGATACAGTCTCCTACGCCGTCGTATCTTAACTGCATATTTACGCTGGCCGCTAGGGGCGTGTACGCTGATTTACGCCTAGAATAAATAAATCAGCTAGATACGCCTATTCACGAACGTACGCCCCGGCCGTCGCAGTAAAGATACGCCGTTTACGTAAGGGGTTTTCAGGCGTAAAGATATCTTTGAGAATACCATACTCGCCTCTCAAAGTTACGGCGGCGTAGCGTATAGGAGATACGCTACGCCCGCCTAAAGGTATGTGAATCTAGCCCATAATTGATATATAATGATCTATCATTAAATGCAGCAGACGTCCACCTGAAACCAAACGGGAGTCCCGCCGGTGAACGACTCGCGTACGAGAACGATATCTCAGCTGAGCAGAATAATTACCGTTTCTTTCTTTCTAGATTTGCCGTAAACTTGGGAAAGGATCATAAGAATTATCTTCTACACTTCAACGCTCGATTTGACCTTCATGGAGACACCAACAAGATAGTCTGCAACTCGAAGGAGGACAACGCCTGGGGAGAGGAGCAGAGGGAGAGCTTCTTCCCCTTCCAGGCGGGGTCAGAAACCTCGGTACGTCTACCCTGGGGGGGGGGGGGGCAGGATAAATGTTGTATGGGCCAGAGTGGTCAGGGGAGGGACCAATGTGTATCCTGGGGGAGGATACAGGGGAGCGACCAATGTGTGTCCTGGGGGTGGGATAAAGGGGAGGTACCAAAGTGTGTGCTGGGGAGGATACCGGGGAGGGACCAATGTGTGTGCTGGGGAAGGATACAGGGGAGTGACCAATGTGTGTCCTGGGGGAGGGACAAAAAAGGGGAGGTACCAAAGTGTGAGCTGGGGAGGATACAGGGGAGGGACCAATGTGTGTGCTGGGGGAGGATACAGGGAGGGACCAATATGTGTGCTGGGGGAGGATACAGGGGAGGGACCAATGTGTGTCCTGGGGGAGGATACAGGGGAGGGACCAACGTGTGTGCTGGGGGAGGATACAGGGGAGGGACCAATCTGTGTGCTGGGAGAGGATACAGGGGAGTGACCAATCTGTGTGCTGACGGCAGAATTCATGAGAGGGACCAATGGGTGAGCTGGGTGAGTTTCAGGGGAGGGACCAATGTGTGTTATGTTGGGAGGAATACAGAGGAGATACCAATGTGTGTGCTGGAGGGAATACAGTGGAAGGATTTCAGTGCTGGTGAGTGCTCTGTGCTCAGTGGGTGGCCACATTGGTGGCCAGTGTTAAGAATGCCCCACTTACAGTGGTGGTCCAAATGCCACCCATACAGACAGTGAAAAACACCATTGGTGTCAGGAAGCTGGCTTTGCCAAGTGACGTTGGACCCAAAAACAGGCAGGCATCATCAAATGGGAGGTCAATCAGCCAAAGCTCAAGGAACCCCCTAGCAAACTCTGAAGGAACTCTTGGTTCCATGGAACCTTGGGTCAGATTGGCTGGCATAGTTTGGGGCATTACATTGGTGGCCAGTGTTAAGAATGCCCCACTTACAGTGGTGGTCCAAATGCCACCCATACAGACAGTGAAAAACACCATTGGTGTCAGGAAGCTCGCTTTGTCAAGGGGCGTTGGACCCAAAAACAGGCAGGCATCATCAAATGGGAGGTCAATCGGGCCAAAGCTCAAGGAACCCCCCTAGAAACCTCCGAAGGAACTTTTGGTTCCATGGAACCCTGGGTCAGATTGGCTGGCATACAGGGACCCCAAACTGGCCAACTCCAATTGATCTCCTTAGGGCTCCAGTTATGGTTCTAGGTGACAGATACACTGTCCTCAAAGAGACCCTGTCACTAAAACATTGCAGCACAGAACCACATCCTTCCAGTGAGGTGAGGGCTGGCAGCCTTAGGCCTGGGGGGCAAGTCCAGTCAAGTGGCCCATTGAACCGCCGAATCAGCTCACCATCCATGGCCCACCTGGTTTTTCAATGCAGCCTTACCAGTGCCCATTAATGCAGCCTGATCACTGGGGAAGGTTACATGGGGTGTATGAAGATGGAGGGTCAGCTAGGGGTGTAAGGGTCTCTCACCTCAGTGATCTCAGCTCAACAGGTCCTTGCACGCCATGTCCCGACGCTCTGTTTTCCACCCACTTGGAGCTTGAGCGCGGACTACAACTCCCGGAATGCAACAGCTAGTGGTCGGTCGCCGTGGCCGTGCCCCCGGCCCAACTTCCTAGACCAGAAAAAAAAGAAAATGGTAGTGGGCAGCGGCTGCCGGCCATTTTGAACATAATTTGGGGTGGCCTGGGAGGAAATTGCCACCCTGCCCCCTGGCCCAGCCCTCCCCTGCTTCCAGTTTTTTTTTTCCATTGACAATTTCTGGTAACATATAAATAAAGAACACATAAAATACGTTACAAGCGCATATCACCCCATGGAAAGACTTTTGTTGAAATGATTGGTTTGGCGGCAGAGTCTCTTTGTCTCTACGGCCAACGCTCGTTGACGTCACGCCAAAGCCAAGCTGACACCGTGCCTCCTCTTTTTTTCTTCCAGATTTGCTTCAAGTACGACCAAGACAAGATCAACGTACAATTATCTTCCGGGGAGAATTTCTCGTTTCCAGCCCGCTTTCCCACAGATGGGATCTCATTCTTGTCCTTGGAAGGCATCCAGCTCAAGTGCCTCACACTAGAATGAGGAATTCCGCAGTAGAGGAGCCGCCTGGCCCACGTGTCCATATTCAGGATCTGTGAAATATGGCCATAGTGAATGAAGGAAAAAATAAATAGTTGTATCCTGTTTTGTAACCCCCTCCCCCCAATCTGTATCCTTGCTGACTTATAGCCCTGTGTTGTGCTTTGCTCAGTTCATGTATTAGAAAAGAATTTCATCCACAATTCATATAATATCTAAAGAACTCGTGCCTGATCCAACCGATCATTTTATCATTCAGCACTGAAACTTTGGATTCATCTTCGTAGTCGATATCTCTACCTGCTCCATAGCGCCGCCCTGCTGGAGGACTATGGCATTACTTTTAAAAAGGGCCACGGTAACCAACAGAGGGCGCTAATTTTACATTTTCTGCCTGCATAGTCTGATTTCTTGGATTTTCAATAAAACAATAAAAATCTTTCTGATCTTTTTATATTTTTAAAACTTTTCTGGCTCCAGACAGGAATATGTATACAGATAGTTATTCCATCCTTTAGCCACAAACTTCCAACAACAATAATTACATAAATACAACAAACAAAAGTCACTGCCCCTACCTTGCTGATTGGTCGGTAAGTTTGAGCCTGGATACAAGCACCCTGAATCCACCACCATAAAGAATGTGCGCTTACCGGCTAAAAATGTCTGTGGCTAACACCCAGCTGGGGCCTTTTCCTCACTGATGTTCCGACACCAATCTGGTCACTCCATCAACGGGGGTGGGGGGGGGGGGGCGTCTGATTAGGGACACAGCTGGATGAATCCTCCACTCTCAGCCCATACACGACTCGGTAAGGGCTCAGAAAGAAATACAAAAAGTGGCCATAGGTAAAACCTGCTGGGTTTTTTATTTAACCACTTGCCTACTGGGCACCTACACCCCCTTCCTGCCCAGACAACATTTTTGCTTCCGGCACTGCGTCGCTTTAACTGATGATTGCGCGGTCGTGCGACGTGGCCCCCAAACAAAATTGGCGTCCTTTTTTTCCCCACAAATAGAGCTTTCTTTTGGTGGTATTTGATCGCCTGTGCGGTTTTTATTTTTTGGGCTAAAAAAAAAAATAGCATCAATTTTGAAAAAAAAAACACAATTTTTTACTTTTTGCTATAATAAATATCCCATTTAAAAAAAAAAAAAATGTTCTCAGTTTAGGCCGATACGTATTATTCTACATATTTTTGGTAAAAAAAAAAAAAAAAAAATCGCAATAACCTGGTTTGCGCAAAAGTTATATTGCCTACAAAATAGGGGACATAATGAGGTTTTTTTTATTATTTTTTTACTAGGAATGGCGGCGATCTGCGTTTTTTTTCAGGATTGCGACACTATAGGGGACACATCGGACACTTTTGACACATTTTTGGGACCATTCACATTTATACAGTGAACAGTGCTATAAATATGCATTGATTAGATTACTGTATAAATGTGACTGGCAGGGAAGGGGTTAACCACTAGGGGGCGGGGAAGGGGTTAAATGTGTAGCCTTGGAGTGTTCTAACTGTAGGGGGAGGGGGGTGACTGGGGGAGGTGACCGATCTGTGTCCCTATGTACAAGGGACACAGCATCGGTTTCCTCTCCCTGACAGGACGTGGAGCTCTGTGTTTACACACACAGAGCTCCACGTCCCCGCTCAGTTACTGGGCAATCGCGGGTCTGATGGCCGCCGGGCACGCGCATTGTTTTCCCAGTGACGCGACGCACCCGTCATATGACGTCCTGTCAGAACAATAGGGTATTCCGCCCGCCGTCATTTGACGGCGTGCGGTACCGTAGTGGTTAAGTACCTGCTGGCCAATCACAGCACAGAGGTTTGTTTACGAAAACACAGAGCCCTGTACACAAAACACAAACATCTGGCTGTTTCTTCTCCCTGAAATCAATTCTGAGTTCAGGGAGAAAATGCAGCCAGATCTGTAAGTAAAAGCGACACACATCACACTTCTTAAGCACACAATTAACCCCTTGATTGCCCCTCCCAGCCAGCGTCATTAGCCACTCGCCTAATGGGGGGATTTCATGCCCTTTCTGCGCAGGCCAATTTTCAGCTTTCAGCGCTGTCGCACTTTGAATGAAAATTGCGCGGTCATGCTACACTGTAACCATGTGAATTTTTTTGTTAATAATTTTCTTCACACAAATAGAGCTTTCTTTTGGTGGAAATTTAATCACTGCTGTTTTTTTTATTTTCTAGTAAAGAAAAAAAGTTTCTGTCAGTAAATTTTGTAAATAAGTAATTTTTCTCCTTTACTGATGAGCGGCACTGATGAGCAGCAATGATGGGCATTGGTAGGCAGAACTAATAGATCGTAGTTCTGATAGTCAGCACTGACTGGCATCACTAATAGGCACTGATTGGTGGCACTTGTGGGCACTAATTGCTGGCCGTCGACCCAGAACGAGAGCTGCACCGTCCCCTCCGTCATTTGACCGTGCACAATTGTCAGTTAAAGTAACGCAGTGCCGTATAGCAAAAAATGGCCTGGTCAGGAAGGGGGTAAAACCAGTCTCTGTGCCGATCAAACGCAGCCACTGTGCCATCAAGCGCAGCCACTGTACCCATCAATTGCCACTACTGTGCCCATCAATTTCTGCCAGTGTGCCCATCAATTGCCACTACTGTGCCCATCAATTGCTGCCAGTGTGCCCATCAATTGCTGCTACTGTGCCCATCAATTGCTGCCAGTGTGCCCATCAATTGCTGCCAGTGTGCCCATCATTTGCTGCTACTGTGCCCATCAATTGCTGCCAGTGTGCATCGCCTGGCACTTACCTGTCTCGCATCGGGTCACGATGGTGCCCTCCACGCTCCTCGATGTCTTCTCCCGTCCTCTCTATCAGGTGTCCAATAACATCACCTGTCGTTTCAGCCAATCAGGTGAAGGGTGACAGACCCGAGCACCTGATTGGCTGAGAGGCGGTTCAGTGTTAGCAAAGCGAATTCCTTCGCTTTCCTAATACAACGCTGAGTAAACAGTGAGCACACAGCATGGCGCCCACTGTTCCCTTTTTGGATACCTATTAGAGCCTACGGCTCTAATCAGGTGCTTAAAAAACAAAACCCTGCCACTGTAATTCAGGTGCCCGGCGCTGGAAAGGGGCCGGACACTTGAATAGGGGGTGTCAGTGGCGACCATAGATAGATTCATGCAATGCATAAATCTAATCTATCTATGGTGATAGAGCAGTGCCAGGAGAGAGGGGGCGGCACCCCTTATGGACGCATCGCCACTGATATATCCCCTATTTTGTAGACGCTATAACTTTTGCGCAAACCAATCAATTTACACTTAGTGTGATTTTTTTAATACAAAAATATGTAGCAGAATACATATTGGCCTAAACTGATGAATTAATTTGCTTTTTTCATTTTTTTTATTGGATATGTTTTATAGCGGAAAGTAAAAAATATTGTTTTGTTTTTTTTCAAAATTGTCGGGTCTTTTTTTGTTTATAGCACATTAAATAAAAACCGCAGAGGTGATCAAATGCAACCAAAAGAAAGCTCCATTTGTGTGAAAAAACACACATACATTTTATTCAGGTTCAGAGTCGCATGACCGCGCAATTGTCAGTTAAAGTAACGCAGTGCCGTATCGTAAACAATGGCCTGGTCAGGAAGAGGGGTGAAACCTTCCGGGGCTGAAGTGGTTAAAGTAGAGCAGCCGCTGAATAGCAAAAAATGCCGTAGTCATGAAGGGGGTAAAACCTTCCAGAGGTCAAGAGGTTAAAAAGTATTTTTTAGCATGCAAACACAACATTCTCGAAAGTCAATTCAGGGGCACAGGAGTCTTGGACAGCTGAATTATACTGCCACCTACAGGAGGATTAGATAATAGTAAACAAAAAATAAAAAAATGAAGCAGGCCCCTATAGGGTATAACTCTTAATTGTTCTCCTGAGTTGTCACCAGGTCACCTGCACCTCCTAATTGAAACTATAAGTGGTCTTGCCAGCACACATTGCATAGAAAACCGGTTTAGAGGGATGATGTGCAGCCAATGCTGGAGAGGATGCATGTAGACAGGTAGGCCCGGATTCACAGAGCACTTGCGCCGACGTAACTCAAGATACGCCATCGTAAGTACAAATGTGCGCCGTCTTATCTATGCGCCGACCCACAAACTAAGATACGCCTAAAAATAGGCTTCATCTGACCGACATAACTTGCCTACGCCGGCAGAGAGTGGGCGCATATTTACGCTGGACGTATTTGGCGCTCCCATTCATTTTCTATTCACATATGCAAATGAGGGAGATACAGCGATTCACGAACGTACTTGTGCCCGGGACATAATATACGCAGTTTGCGTAAGTCGTACGTCCGGCGTAAAGTTATTCCCCATCTATGAGGCGCAACTCATGCAGAGGTATGGACCAGGGAACACAAGCCGTCGTATTTTACGTAGTTTACGTGGGACGTGAATATGGCTGGGCGTAGGATACGTTCACACCGTAGGCAGTGATCCGGCCAGGGGCGGACTGACAACTCATGGGGCCCCCGGGCAATAGAAGATTATGGGGCCCCTCTGGCTTACAGATGGCCACCACGCCAGGAGGTAGTGCAGAGGCGGGCAGCTAAAATCTCGGGATATTCACATTAAAAGCATGTCGGTTTCAGACATATCAGGGGCAGATCTAAAAAAAACACAGATTTTTACATACTGTCCCTGGTTTTACTGAGCCTGGCAACCCGGATGGGGCCCCCTAGTGGCATGGGGCCCTCGGGCAGTGCCCGAGTGACTCAATGGTCAGTCCGCCCCTGGATCCGGCGTATTTTAGGCAGTTGTTCCGACGTGATTGTGAGCATGCGCACTGGGATGCGTCCACGGGACGGCGCATGCGCCGTTCATTATATGTATCTTATATATATATATTCGCCAGCACACCAGGAATCATAACGTCCAAAGATTTAATGCATATCTATTATGTCAAAAAGAGCAACGTTTCGAGGCCACGCAGGACCTCTTCGTCAGGCTTCGTCGTCTTTTTGCCTGACGAAGAGGTCCTGCGTGGCCTCGAAACGTTGCTCTTTTTGACATAATAGATATGCATTAAATCTTTGGACGTTATGATTCCTGGTGTGCTGGCGAATATATATATATATATGATTTGCTTTCCGGTTCCCAGCCGGTGATCGTTTCAGCACCCTTTTACTACTTGGCCATTTTGCCGGAAGGTGTGCAATCGGAATATTTTTGACATTATATGTATCTGTCTGGCACTCGACCCATCATTTGCATGGGGTCATGCCTCATTTTCATGTCTCACTTAGAAACCCAGCGCAGATTTGAGAGCAAGTGCTTTGTGAATTCGGTGCTCGCCTCTCTGCGCTGCGTCAGTGTAGCGTAAAAAAGATACGCTACGGCGGCATAAATATGTGCCGATGTCTGTGAATCCGGGCCGAAGTGTCTGAAAATAGGTGATAATGGATTTTATTTACTACCTGGTGCTTTCTTGCACCCATGGAGCCTCACGTGCCATGTACAGCTGCCAATACAAGTGAATGGCTGTAAGTGGCCATGCTCAGCCCAGCCAAAGGTGGCAAAAGGTGGCCAATGGCTTCTGCATGGGTATTTACACATGTATGCATGTACGGCGCTACTCCCCAAATACAAAAGGGGCATAATCAGGGAGAAGCGCTGCACGCACATGGATGGGCACATGCCCCATGCAGAAACCATCAGATCTACCTAAACATGGCCGCTTACAGCCAGTCACTTGTGCAGCACCCTCTAGTTAGGTAGGTGCTAGAGTGAGGATTTTCTAGCAGAGTAGGACAATTTAGGCAGGCCTAGCTGGTGGCTAGGCCTGTTGGTTTTTCTTCTGGGCTGGGAGTGGCTCAGGGTAGCAGCTGGTGACTGACAGACAGCATCACTGAGACCTCTTCTTTCTAGAGCTTGTGAGAAAGATCTGGAAAGAGAGGAGGATTGGAGAGGTGGAGCTGCCTGGTGTGTTTTGGGGAGCCCTGACCAATCCCCAAGCTGGATTGGCAGGGGGAAGGCCTCCTTAAAGACCTCCCAGCTGGGAAGGGATTGTCGGGTGGAAGAGCTGGAGTGAGAGAGTGTGGAGGCTGTCGGGGGCCCAAGGGGAGCTCCCCAGTCTGGGGGGTGACCCTAGGCTGGGGCTTGGGTGCATCCAAGAGTGAAGAGATGAAGAGATCCTGGAAGGAGAGGCACATAAGAGAGAAAGGAGAATACAGCAGGAGAGAATAATTGTATGAAAGAGTCTCCAGGGAGGACAACTAGTCACAGCCAGGAGGGCTGGTAAGTGAGGACAGTCGGGAGGGCTGGGGGGGGGGGGCATGCCTGAGAGAACTGGAAGATTACAGTTTGAGATGGGTGCAGAACCAGAAGAGAGGGCAGTAGGAAGAAGTGTGCATGAGGCGTTTAAAGGCTTCACCTTTTTTCCCCCCTAAATTCTTGCCCCCCTCCTATGCACCAATATAGCATTACTGTACTTATTTTGCAAAAATAAAACACTTCTCCATTACTTCTGCCTTACTTCCTGGGCAGACTTTAGGTCATGACACAGGAAGGAGTTGACTAGCTGAGGTTAGATGATGCCGTTGTTTCGTCAGATTAGGCGACCCGTCAGAATGTGTAACAGAAGTGATGTTTTGTCACCGTCATCTTGCTACACCCCGCACTCCTTCATAGTAAGGATACACTGAGAAGAGGGAAAGCAGACATCTTGTTACACCCACCAGAGTTTTGCATTTCACACTTATTTTTAGCAGTAAAGTGACTTTATATAGTGAAATACAGGATTTAGAACTCTGTGTGACTGGTTAAATGTCCTGTATTTAACTATATAAAGTTACTTTACAGTTAAAAAGAAGTGTAAAATGAAAAACTCCAGTGGGTGTAACAAGATGTCCGCTCCCACCTTCTCAGTGTATCATTACTATGGACGAGTGCTGGGTGTAGCAAGATGGCGGCGACGGAACGTTACTTCCGTTACCTATTCTGACGGGTCGCCATATCTGATGAAACACGAAGATCGCTGAACGAGACCCGCTCCGATGTACACCCGCCGCCATCTTCCTACACCCAACCTGGCACACAGAGCCCCGCCCATCGCCTTCTAGGGGTCGGAGGAGGCGGGACATCCCGGGAGGTGTGAGTAGCGGGGCGGGGTTTTGCTCTCAGCTATTTCCTCTTCCGCTCACGCTTTCTTGTCATTGCATCAGAGAGCCGGGTGTACGGGTGAGAGCTGAGCCCGGAGAGGGTGACATGGGGGGGTAGGGGCGGGGCTTCACCTCCGGGACACACCCCGAGTGTCAGGCAATCCCATGCACCCCAATGTGATCCCCATACACCCCAATATGTCCCCTGTACACCCCACAGACCCCAATATGTCCCCTGTACACCCCCCAATATGTCCCCTGTACACCCCCAATGTGTCCCCCAT